>NW_028318482.1:3443846-3756923 GCF_062004578.1 Staurois parvus
TATTATACAGTATTTATATAGCGCCAACAGTTCGCTCAGCGCTGTACATTGCAATGGGAGACAACACATGAGACAGTACAATAACAATACAATGCGATACACGAGGGGTTTGAGGGCCCTGCTCCTTGGAGCTTACAATCTAGGAGGGAGGGGACAGTGGTACGGGAGGAAAAGCTGTGGGGGATGGAGTGGTAGGAAGAGTGGAGGAGATTGGCAATTAACAGAGGGCGGGGTAGGCTTCCCTGAAGAGGTGGGTTTTCAGGGTGCGCTTAAAGGAGAGGAGAGTAGGTGATAGTCTGATGGATTGGAGTAGGGAGTTCCAGAGGATTGGTAAAGCCCTGGAGAAGTCCTGGAATCGGGCATGGGAGGAGGTGACCAGGGAACTAGAGAGAAAAAGGTTTTGTGAGGAGCGAAAAGTACGTTTTGGGTGGTATTTGGATATCATGTCGGTGATGTAGTTTGGGGCAGTGTTATGGACAGCTTTGTACGTCAGTGTTACCATTTTGAATTTGATCCGTTAGGCAATCGGAAGCCAGTGGAGGGCTTGGCAGAGGGGGGTGGCAGAAACAGAGCGGTTGGTAAGGTGGATGAGTCTGGCCACAGTATTCAGGATCGACTGAAGCGGGGATAGCCTGTGGTGAGGTAGGCCAGTGAGGAGGGAGTTGCAGTAGTCAAGTCGTGATATGATAAGGGAGTGAATGAGTTGCTTAGTATTTTCCGGGGTTAGGAGCGGATGTATTTTGGAGATGTTGCAGAGGTGGAGTCTACATGAGTTTGTCAGCGATTGGACCTGGGGCTGGAAGGACAGATTGGAGTCTAGGATGACACCCAGTACTCTGGCTTGCAGGGTGGGACTGATGGTGGCATTGTTGGTCGTGATGGAGAAGTCAGGGGGGGGAGGCGTGGGCTGGGGGGAAAACTAGGAGCTCGGTTTTGGAAAGGTTCAGTTTGAGGAAGTGAAGTGACATCCAGTCCTATATGTTGTTCAGTAGGCTAGTGATTCGGGCGGAGACTGAAGAGGTGAGGCAAGGGGTAGAGAGATAGATTTGCGTGTCGTCGGTATAGAGATGGTAGTTGAAGCCGTGAGAGTGTATCAGTTGGCCAAGGCAGGAGGTGTAGATGGAGAAGAGAAGGGGCCGGAGGACAGAGCCTTGAGGGACCCCAACAGAGAGGGGGAGTGAGGTGGAGGTGGTAGCGTTATAGGTAACACTGAAGGAGCGTTGTGATAGATAGGAAGAGAGCCAGGAGAGAGCGGAGTCTCTGAGGCCAAGAGAGTGTAGTTTTTTGAGGAGGAGGGGGTGGTCGACTGTGTCGAAAGCCACGGAGAGGTCAAACAGTAGGAGCACTAAATAGCGGCCATTAGCTTTGGCGGTTAGCAGGTCGTTGGTGAGTTTGAGTAAGGCAGTTTCGGTGGAGTGTAGGGGATGGAAGCCAGACAGTAGGGGATCCAGGAGGTTGTAGTCGCTGAGGTGGGAGCTTAGGCGATTATAGACTAAGCGCTCAAGGAGTTTGGATGTAAATGGCAGCAGGGAGATGGGTCTAAGGTTGTTCAGGTCAGTGGGGTCCAGGGAGGGCTTTTTAAGTATGGGAGTGATGTGTGCGTGCTTCAGAGGGGAGGGGAATGCGACAGTAGAGAGGGAGAGATTAAAGATATGGGTGAGGGAGCATAGGATGGAGGAGGAGGGAGATCGTAGGAGTTGTGAGGGGACAGGGTTGAGGGGGCAGGTGTTGAGGCGGGCTTCAGAGAAGACCTTAGTGACCTCCTCAGTGGTAGCAAGGTCGAAGGAGTGGAGTGTTAAGGGGGGCTTCAGTGTGAGGGATGTTAGGTGGAGTGGAGGTCTGGACAATGGTGAGGTCGAGGGAGAGGGGTGTTGAGAGGGTTTCCGTGTGAGGAGTGCTAGGTGGGGTGGAGGTCTGAGCAGCGGTGATGTCCCTACGAATTGTGTCGATCTTGTTTTTGAAGTGATTGGCAATCTCGTGGGCGGTGAATGAGGTACTGGGTGGAGGTGTGGGTGGAGAGAGTAGAGAGTTGAAAGTAGAGAAGAGCCGGCGAGGACTGGAGGAGAGGGTATTGATGAGAGTCTCAAAGAAGGCTTGCTTGGCTACGTGGAGGGAGGAAGTGTAGGTGTGAAAGGCAGATTTATATTGGGTGAACGCTAGTTGGGATCTGGTTTTGCGCCATAGTCGCTCCAGCGCACGACTGCGTCGTTTGAGAGTTTTGGTGTGATCAGTCTGTCAGGGTCTAATGCTTCGTGTGGTTAGAGGCGCTAGCGAGTCTAGAGCGGTTGACAGTGAGTTGTTATAAGCAGTAGTTTCCAGGTCAGGGCAGGACAGGGGAAGGATATTGTCGTAAAGTTGATCAGCTGCAGAGTGAAAGGGGGCAGAGTTCAGGTTGCGGAGGTTTTGGCTGGTGATAGTTTGACATTTGGAGGGGTAAGTGTTTGAGGACGAGGAGACGGAGAAGGTAATAAGGTTGTGGTCAGAGAGAGGGAAGGGGGTGTTTGTGAGGTTGTGGGGAGTGCAGAGATGAGAGAAGACAAGGTCCAGGATGTTCCCGTCGGAGTGGGTGGTGGATTGTATACACTGTGCGAGTGCAAAAGAAGAGGTAAAGTGGAGGAGTTGGGATGTAGCTGGGTTATTGATGTTGAAGTCTCCAAGGATGATGGTGGGTAGCTCGGAAGAGAGAAAGAAGGGTAGCCAGACGGAGAAGTCATCGAGGAAGCGGGACACGAGTCCAGGAGGCCGATAGATTACAGCAATCCTCAGGGGGGTTGGAGAGAATAGTCAGATGCAGTGAGCCTCAAAAGGAGGAGAAGGATAGAGAGGGGGGGTTTGGGAGGACTTGGAAGGTGCTCAGCGGTGACAGGAGCATACCAACCCCACCACCTTTTCGACTGCTGGGTCTGGGTGAGTGGGTCCAGATGAGACCTCCATAGGAGAGTGCTGCAGGGGAGGTAGAGTCATAAGCCTGAGGAACAGAAAAGCCAGATTAGACTTTGCTAAAAAAAAAATCTAAAAAAGCCAGACCAGTTCTGGAAAAGCATTCTTTGGATAGATGAAACTAAGATTAATCTGTACCAGAATGACGGGGAGAAAAAAGTGTGGAGAAGATTGGAACAGCTCATGATCCAAAGCACAAAAAGTCATCTGTAAAACATGGTGGAGGCAGTGTGATGGCATGGGCATGCATGTGTATATACAGTATATTGTGGGAACTCGCTTCAGAGTGGTAGAGCTTTTTAAAGCACACAGCAACTCACTTCTTCTTAAGGGCCTTTTTGTCCAATTTAATTTGAAAGAAAATGTCCCGTCACATAAATCCTCCCACGCAGGGGTATCCACATCAAACAAATGCAAATGATATTCAGCCTTCTGGCTGGTACACCAATTTCTGTCTGTCTCCTGCAGACTCTATCCAAAAATGGCTTTCCCACACACAGCTAGCCAATATCACACAGCTTGTCTGGCTTCCACCTCTACTAGGTGAAGCCCACCTGACTCCTGTCTGCCGGGGTGGAGCCCTCCTGACTCCTATCTGCCGGGGTGGAGCCCTCCTGACTCCTATCTGCCGGGGTGGAGCCCAGAACCCTGGTCCTGACTCTATGAAAAGGCCTGCACACACCTGTGCAATCAGTGTAATGGCCATTCCCAAAACCTGGTCCCAGGATTGGAGATTTCATCCCTCCCGGATCTCTTTGAAATCTCCAGGCTCCAGATCCCAAAATGGACCTTACAAACAAAGGAGGAAAGTGAAAAGCCACTTTCCTCTGCATCAAACACTTACCCTGGAGCCCCTCAACCTGCCTTGTTGAGAATCCTGGGTGACAGATTGCCACACTGTCACAATATATATATATATACACATACACACACACACACACAGAAGCTATGGGCAACAATGGTAAACTATTAACGTACAACAAAGGAACACTTGCCTGATAACTCCTGCTTCTGGTCTGGATTAGCAACAGTACTTCCATGGGGACATGTGGTCTGAGCCCTTCTTTGTCTCTCTCATTCCACTACCTTCTTATAGCTGGCCTCCCAGAGAAAGGACGTGCTGATTCATAACCATAATTAACTCTATGATATTAGCAGTTAGGTTATTCACAGATACAAACAAGTCCACTCTACAAAGCTTTGTAGATTCTGTTGGGAGTGTGCCCGAAGGTGTAGATGGTAAAAAGAGACACGAAAAGAGACTGAAGATGTGAGGACTCCTCCTAATACCAGGTTTGTACTTATGCTCATGCACACAAATATACACATGTAGTGCAATGCCCTCTTCTTCACGGAAACATTGTACAAACTAGGATTTTTATTGTCTCGTGATAGCTATGTGCACTTGATTTTTGTTATGATTATTATACGATATCCAAAGGAAAAAAAACTAGCCTAAGTTAGACAGAACCTGAAATTTTAGGAAAAAGGACACTTTTAATTTAGCTATGCCACAATTTGGCGATATACAATTAGACGAGGAGTACACGTTCCATGTAAAACCACCTTTGCTAGTAAACTTCATGTATATAAGCTGTAGCTGTATGTAAGCTGTAGCCAGTATGAGCATGTCTGCACACATTGCAGACATACAGTATATAAATTCTGTTAGGATACAATCTGCATGTCTTTGCATGATCAATGCGCTGGAGTACGCACATATCCTTCAGTACATCAGGCCCAATATTTCAATGTTGAGCTTGTACAAACCAACAACTTTTTCTCAGCTCTATCAATGTATTAGGAGCTCACCCTACTCTGCTCTGTGCATATTATTATGATGTAGTAAAAGGATCGACAGACAAAAATGTTCGTGATGTCAGTCATTGGACTGCATGTCAGCATTTCCCTATTTCAAGGACAGAAGGAAAACAAAATGGCCCTCTCTGTTTTGTAGTTTGATCAGCATCTCATTTTAATACAACATCCTGCTTTTCGGTCAGACTCTGTTCTTCGTAAGTTTTGTATCCATTCTTAATTAAAAACCCTTTTAACCATAATCATTCCTACAGCCACAGTATTTTGCTGACTTGGAGTTAAGAACGTTTTCTACATCAACAGTCACAGTGGTAGTTTGAGCTGTTCTTTTAACTGAGATTGTGCGAATAATGTAGCTCGCAGAAAACTTGGACCTTAGCCAGCTTCTCGCCCCTGGCTAAGCTCCAGAATTAAAAACAGATGGCCATGAAGTTCAATTTATTCTTTTTTTCTATTTCCTCTGCAACTCCACAAAAAGAACAAAAAATAACATATTTTGATTATTTCCCCTGTATCATTTTACTCTTATTGTGCAACGTGCAAATAATCCACATTTATGAAAAATGTACACAACAAAAATGTATTACAAAAGTAACTTTTTCCTTGTAGTAAAATTATTAACTTTTTTATGACAAGTAGTCGTTGATGCACATATGCCTGAGCCAAATTTAACAGCTTTAGAATGCCTTGGGTTAACAATGACAAACCTTAATAGTTAAAAAGGGATTATATGTGGTAAACTGTTTTCAAAAAAACACTGCTCTGTTTATTAACTACAGGGTAATAAAGAGCAAAATTTTTTTTTTTCTATTTTTAGATGATTTATTATTTTTAATACTGTAAATACAGTATTTAACAGATGAACACTGCCCCTATGGCTGCAGTGGCATCTGTGGTTCTATAAGCAGATATCGTCCCTTATTTCAGTTTGCTAAAGTGTTTTTATGAAGCAGTTGCCATACTTCTTTCACCTTTTATTCTTTCATTTTTTTTTCTATCTGTGCTGATCTCTTGCATTTGCTGTGCACTTCCTGTCTACATGCATGGACTTCAGCGATTGCTGCATGGTGTACCGTGTAAGTTCCTAAACAAGGACTTTCATGGCAGGATCACTGGGCTTTATTTTACTGAAATCAAAGAGTTAAAATAATGAAAATTATTTCTAACATGTTAAATCTTATATGAGATTTTAATTTACATATACTCAAGGGCTAAATTTGTCTGTGAGCCTTCAATCTGGATGTTATTACTATGTTATTGCTAACACAGTGAGCACATGATCAAGAATGGGCAGCACAGTGGCTAAATGGTTAGCACTTCCGCCTGGCAGTACTAGGGTCGTTGGTTCGATTATATATTTATTATAAAGTTGTGGTTTGTTAGCCTTTTTGTATTGAGAAGGTTCACAAGTGTATATTTTATTGTTATAAATGTAGAGATGCTCACCAAGTATACGTTTAGATTGTTATCAGGTTATTATTCGACTTTTTTGGGAGCAGCAATCTTTTTGGTTTTTGTTTCACTAAGCACACATAATTTCTTAAAGAATTTTTTTTTTCATTATTAAGAGCCTGTAAATTCACGGAGGTCCGGTCAGGAATATTTTCTGCCAGCAGGTCCGAGTGTCATGTTGGTGCTATGACTTTCACATCACAGTTTCCCGTGCACATCACAGTTCCTCCCCCCACCCCCATTCCTCCACTTTTGCATCATTACAGGTCGCCTCATCAAAGACCCCCTACCCTCATCACAGACTCCCCCCATCACTGACTGCTCAAAGACCCCCCATCACAGACCCCCCAATCAAAGACCCTCTCATTACAGACCCCTCTCATCATAGACCCGTCTGATTGTAGACCCCCCATCACAGACCCCTCTCATCACAGATCCCCCCTCATCACAGATCCCCTCTCATCACAGATCCCCTCTTATTACAGATCCCTCTCATTACATACCCCCCATCACAGACCCCCCCCATCACAGAGCCCTCTCATTACAGACCCCACCATCACAAACCCCTCTCATTACAGACCCCCCTCATTACAGACCCCCCTCATTACAGACCCCTCTCATTGATTAAATGACTGCATGAACCGCCCCTGCTGCCTAGCAACCAATCACTCACTTCCTATCATGAGAAGTCCTGCCCTATGTCCAGACCTGCCATGCTTGCCATCTTGTGCGAATAAGGTAGGAGAGTGAGGGGAGGGGGGAGTGCTGCAATGTTATGGAAGGGACAGACTTGCTTTGCCTCAAATGATGTGCCCTTTCTTGAGGATAATAGCAGCAGCAGCAGGTGGGGGAGCCGGCAGAGGATATTCAGGCAACTATTTGGTGAGGCTGCAGTCCAGAAAGGAATGTTTCTGGGTCCAGATCCGGACCACGGTCCGCCATTTAGTGACGCCTGCTGTAAAGCATTGCACCCATGATCATCACATCACAGGTGCAATGCAAGTCTCCTGAAGACTGTCAGTGTAGCCGTCGGCCCATACATCGTACAAGCAGGCAGTTACTCAATGACAACTTTCAATTTCAATGGCAATGGCTGACAGTAGTTGTAGTTCTCTCACTCACAGAACTCTTTTTTTATATTGTGACAGCGGGTGCAAGGTGAAGATCTCTGGCCCACTGTCACAACAGAGACTACAATAGATCTCCCAGCAACAACAGATCCACCCCAACAACAATAGACCCCTCCAGATACAACATATCTCCCAGCAGCCAACATCATTAGACCCCTCCTGCAACAGTAGATCCTTCCCTGCAACAATTGCCCCCTGCCAACAATAGATCTCCTGCCAGCAATGATAGATCCCCAGGAACAATAGATCTCCCAGCAGCCAGCATCAGCAGACCCTCCAGCATACCGCAGCACCCCTTGCCATTATATACATTCAGTGCTAGAGGTGCCAGAACTGCATTACCCATGTATCCACTGAAAAAAAGCCCTGTGCACATACACAAACTAGTCTAAATTCATTGTAAAATAATATTGGTTCAATACATGTGTCAATAAAACTAGAAAACATGGTTTTCCATTGTCAGTGCTCCTGCAGCAGAGACCAGGACATGGATGTCAAATGTGCAGACTGTCCCAGTGGTTTCATCAGGTAATAAGGATGTGGTGAGGAAGGCTAGGACATATGAAGTATGCCCAAAGTACGTAGACAAAAATGTAGGGGTGTGCCTAATGTGTCCAAGGTACACAAGTGGTTAATTTCAATCTTACCGTATATTGAAGGAAAAGTAAATATAAATCAAATGGGGGTGACTCAGAAGGTATGAAGCTAGATGCAGCTAGTTTTCTTTAAGGCAGGTCAGCAATGGCAGCCCCATATTTATCAATGTGCATAGAGTTGTGAGCATACAGGGGAAGACTATTACTATTAGTGCAACATACTCTGTAAAGGGTTGTATTATTATCATTATTATTCAGGATTTATATAGCGCCAACAGTGTGCGCAGCACTTTATAATCGAAAGGGAAGCAGTACAGTTACAATAAAATAAAATGCAGAATGGTTAAGAGAGTGTGGCTCATAAGAGCTTACAATCTGTCAGGAATGGACTCGCCAGTGGTGGTGGGACTCATCTGCCTTGTGGGCTGCAGTACCAAGGCTGGCCAGCGGGTGCTCTCAGCAGCCAGAATCTCACTCCTTCAATCAGGCCATCACCTGAGGCTGATTGCAGGAGGTGTATTTAAGCAGGACCAGGCCTGTGATCAGTGCCTTGGTGTATGTTTCCCATGAGCCCCTGTACCTGCATGCTGTCTGCTTCCTGCCTGATCCTGCTTTGATCCTGACTCTGAACCTGACTCTGAACGACCTCCGCCTGTCCTGACCTCGGCTATTCCTGACCACTCTTCCGCTCGCTCCTGGTACCCTGTTTGCCTGTTAGCTACCGACCCGGCCCGCCTGACTATGTTGAGCTTTATATATATTATTATTATTATTATTATTCAGTATTTATAAAGCGCCAATAGTTCGCTCAGCGCTGTACATTACAAAGGGGGACAGAACATGTGACAGAACAATACCAATACAATGCAAAACATGAGGGGATCGAGGGCCCTGCTCTTTCAAGCTTACAATCTATATATATATCAGTTTAGGTTTGGGTTTGTTTCACCTTGTTGTATGTATTTGTGTTAGTTTTGGGTTTGGTTTGTTGCACTGCGTTTATGTTTGTGTTGTCCTTAATAAATTATCTTGTTTACACGCTATACCTGAAGTCTGTGTTTCCCTGTGTCGGTCCACACACCTCTGGTCATTCCCGGAGCCCTGACACAATCTAATAGGGTGGGGAAAGTGATACAAAAGGCTATAACTGTGGATGAGCTGATGGAATAGGTAAAAATTAAGTTAGTTGGAGG
Organism: Staurois parvus; assembly: GCF_062004578.1. NCBI lineage: Eukaryota > Metazoa > Chordata > Amphibia > Anura > Ranidae > Staurois > Staurois parvus. The sequence goes on from NW_028318482.1 coordinate 3,452,976, forward strand.
CATGGGCAGTACAGTGGATAAATGGTTAGTACTTCCACCTGATAGTAATAGGGTCATTGGTTCGAATCCCAACCACAGCACCACCTGCCTGGAGTTTGCATGTTCTCTTTGTGCCTGCGTGGGCTTCCTTCGGCAACTCCAGTTTCCTCTTAACCTACCAGCATGTCTTTGGAGTGTAATTGGATCCTGTCTAAACTGGCCCTAGTATGTGTAAATTAGGGACTTTAGATTGTACACCCCTTGAGGGTTAGGGGCTGATGTGAATGTACAATATATATGTAAAGTGCTGCGTAAATTGACAGCACTATATAAGTACCTGTAATAAATAAATAAATAAATGATAGGCTTCCCTGAAGAAACCTATCATTTATTTATTTAGGGATCACATAAAGGCAGCCAGAATAGGAGAGAGCCGGACAGATTGAGGTAGAGAGTTCCAGAGGATAGGAGAGGCTATGGAGAAGTCCTGAAGATGAACATGGGAGGAGGGAACAAGAGAGCTAGAAAACAGGAGGTCCTGGAAGGAGCAGAGAGGACGGTTTGGGTGATATTTGGAGACATGATTGGTGACGTACAGTAGGTTGTATACAGTAATACATTTATAAATCAAAAACCTGTGCCAAAAGAAAAATATTTTAAACAATTAAACCTTTAACCAATGCTGCTGCTCTTTGTTGACAAACCATCAAACAATATTTATGAAAATAAAAAAACAGCGCAAAAAGATTAAACAAATAAATAAAAAATATATAATGGAAAAAAATGTCCAAATAAATCTATGTGTAAAAATAAAAATCCCAGTCCAAAGAATAAAAAATGTTGCAATCCAATATGCTCCAAAATCAACAAAAGGTGCTGTATACAGAGACTTCAGTGTATTAACACCATCCATGACAACCAACATATACTGCACTCACCAGATATATTGGACTCTCAATAATTAAGAGTCAAATATTCTTTGTGGATATTACAGATCCTTCCAATAGGGGTTCACACTGCTCAGAAGAAGCTCCAACAGAAGGATTTCCCACACAGATAGATTTAACATGAAAAAAACACATTTGGGTCATTTCCTATGACAATTAAATCGCTATCTGCCAATGAAGAGTTCCTATAGCATATGAACTGGCAGCTCAGATGGATTCAGACCAGCAAAGATGGCTCTGGAACGCAGCATCCAGTGTGAGTTCCACTCACCGGATATGACGTCACGGCGTAGCGAAGGAAACCGGAAGTTACGTCGACACGTTTCACACTTCCGCCAGGGCGTTATCAAAGACCTTTGATAACACCCTGGAGTAATACATTTGTACCAAATAATATGGTTTACAAATAGAATACCCAATTATTATTATCATTATTACTATTATACAGGATTTATATAGCGCCAACAGTTTGCTCAGCGCTTTACAAAATGGAGGTAGACATTACAGTTACAATACAATTTGGTACAAGAGGAAACAGAGGGCCCGGCTCGTTAGAGCTTACAATCTAGGAGGAAGGGTTGAGTGATACAAAGGGTAATAGCTGTGGGGGGATGAGCTGATGGAGGAAATAAATGGCGGTTTACTAGGTAGAAGCAGGATAGACTTCTTTAACCCCTTCACGCCGGCCACACACAAATGTGTGGGCTCCCGGCGTCTGGGCCTAGACGCCGAGTGGCCGCACATTTGCGTTCATGTAACAAAAAACATATGTGCTGAGAGCGCGCGCCCTGCGTGTTCCCAGCACATATGTGCGGTACTCACGGAAAGGTCCCGGTCCGCTCTTTCGATCAGGGCCTTTCCCGATCATGTGACCGCCATGACGATGCATCACGGTGGTCACATGATCCCTAAACCACGCCCCACCTGCCCCGCCTCCCAGCGTCTAAAACTCTTAAAGGGCCGGGAGGCGCCGGCGGGAAGGGGTTAAAGAGAAAGGTTTTCAGGGATCGTCTAAAGGTGGATAGATTAGGAGACAGCCGGTCAGATTGGGGTAGAGAATTCCATAGAATGGGAAAAGCTTGAGAGAAGTCCTGGAGGCGAGCATGGAAGGAGGTGAGACGGGAAGCATGTTGGAAGCAGTTGAGAAAATGTCAAATACAACTGTCGTTAACATCCACTGTCACTTCTTGGGCCCCATTGCCGGTGTTCCAGTTTTTCATTCTGCTTATACATGTTTTCACTTGGTAAAACTATGGCTGAGTACAATGAATTAGGGGACCATAATCTAAACTTGAAGCAACAGGGAAAATAAACAAACAGCATATATATGATTTCCTGTGCTTAGGAGTTTTTGAAGGCCTGGGGATTAAAGGTCACGGGGGTCTGCTGGAAGAGGCATTGCAACACGTTCCCTTGAACTGGAACAGCCATAGCAGCAGCATATGTAGCACTTCTCCACACACAGTCCCAGACCAGATGTCTCCTGGAATCTGAAGTATAAACAGCTGCCTCTCCAATTCCTGTCTCCCAGCCAATAACAATCCTCAGCACTAACAGCCTAGATGTATGTGTCTCTAGCTGTGTGTATATGTCCGCTGAGGGTTAATGAATACCAGATTCACAGATTAAGCCTCTTCTTGTACAGAATAAGCAAAAACAGAAGGAGACTTCTTGATACAGAAAAGAAAAGCTGACCCTGTGTAGGAGTAATTATCCGTCATAACATACAAAAAAAAAGATATTAGTCACTTCAAAAGCTATTAAAACGAAATATATACATTTAAATCGAAAGGGGAAACATTTTTATTTTTAATAATTTAATAATAAAATTTAGCATTATTGTAAAACTTACTTGGATGTCATTTTCTTACAGAGTTCCTACATTTTATTTGCTTCCTGTGCGATGATTTTTTTTTCTTTTTTTTACTCTCTGGTGAAACCTGGAAGGCTAAGTCAAGCCATGACTTCCTATAGATTTTGAATACTCCCAACAGTGAGATCTCACTGCCAAAATTTCTGACTCTGTTCCTGTCTACCAAGGAGTTTGGTGTTGCGTTCCCACACATCGGGACAGGAAGTGAAATGTTTGTTATAATGGGGGAATAACAGTTTTAGTACAGCGGGAACCAGGTTAGAACTTCTTACAACATTTTCATTGAGGTCTGTGTTTTCCTGTCCCAGTGAAAACTGTTCCAGAAGTCAGGCAAAATCTCTACAGTGGGGTCAGAGACTACAAAAAATGCAATAATATTAACGTGTATGCCTGGGAAAAAAAAAAAATACATGTAATACAAACTTCTCATACATGCATACCCACATACGTTTTATAGCTTTAAAAAGACTACAAGTATAGAAAGTAACTGTGAAAGTGTTACTAAACCCAGGAGCCTGAATTCACTATATCTAGTCTCCCACAGTACACAGAACATGGAACTGCAATTACTTACCTTAGATTGTACATCCTTGAGGGTTAGGGACTGATGTGAATGTACAATATATATGTAAAGAGCTGCGTAAATTAATGGCACTATATAAGTACCAGAAATAAATAAATAATAATAATTTTAGTAAACATAAACTGCAAGATGCCTTTTCTCTTTAGCAGTTAAAGCAGACTCATGACTCCTAGCTGTCCAGTCGAGCTCAGGTTAAGCTTGTAGGAGGAGTTTCATTTTCACTTATTGTCCTATGAGGCTGCATGACCCCTGACCCTCTGTCCGGACTGCGCTGATTGGTCCTGTGCTGAACACATCCCCCCCCCCCAAGAAAAAAAAAAACCTCTCTAGTAATCTGTACCAAACAGAGCATGTGCAGACTTGCCATTGCTGCTCTGTACTTTGGCAGATGGATTGTAGACAGTAAAAGAAGAGGAGGATCAGAGAAAACAAGATCAAACAGCCCTTTTATACAACATGGAGGATTAACCTCTTAGATTCCACTGTGAGCATAACAAGCATGCTTTACTGCACATACAGACTGATTTTACTTTGTTGGGTTCAGTATTACTTTAATCTGCTTGAAAACCAGTCTGCTCCTATCTTTCTGTTTGGGCTGACACACAGTGGCTATGCTGCTTTGAAATCTCAAATAGTGTTGTCACCTCTGCCTGTTGGACTACAGAACTCCACTCTACATGTGTAGCACCCAGGGCGGACTGACAACTCATGGGGCCCCCGGGCAATAGGGGATCATGGGGCCCCTGTGTCCTTGCCCAAACTCAAAAAAGCCTATGAAAAAGGTACCAGGGGTATTTCATGGGGCCCCCTACTGACCCCGGGCCCTAGGGGAGTGCCCGAGTTTCCAAATGGTCAGTCCGCCCCTGGTAGCACCCTCACTCTTGCTAGTGTAGGTGAATTTAGTTTGGCTCCCCTGTAAGCAGAGGAGCATGGGTTAATTTTGTTTAGGAAACTGTGCAGTGCTTTAAAGACTGTGGCTCTGTAACCTACCCGTCTTCTGGAACTCTTATTGTGGGACTGCAGTGGGCATTGTGACACTGGGGGGGAACTAACTGCCACTGACATCTCCAGTGACACTAATACAATGATCAGTACTAATAAAAAGCACTGACACAGTACTGACACTGGGCAGGAAGGGGGTTAACATCTGGGGCAATCAAAGGGTTAACTGTGTGCTGTGTGTGTTTCACATTATGTGCTGTGTGTGTTTTACTATGTAAGCATGCTGCTTTGTATTGCTTTGCTATGCAGAGCAATACAAAGCAGCAGGCTGGTGCTGACAAGGGAGAGATCTGTATTGTTTACATACAGACCTCTCCCCTGTCAGTGTTCCTCGGTGGGGAATCTCCAATATGGGAGCCGGTGATCGACAGCTGTATCTGCCAGTAGTGACGCGGGTAGGGCAGCACGCACGCCCCCTACCCGGAAATGCAAAATCATGTATATATACGTGATTTTGTGCAGCCCTGCCTCCAGAACTACTGCTATAGGGCAGTCGGGAAGCGGTTAACAGTGGTTCTTATTTAAATTCACGTCATTCCCTGTATACAAGCTCAAATTTTTAGTGCCTGCTGCTGAAGCTGAAGTAAGTGTGAAAGAGCAGAGCTGCGGTAAATGACTCAATCCACAGTAGTATTTGCTCAAATCTGCAGCTGATACAATGCTAACTTTCATGAACTGAATGAGGGAGGTGTCCAGGGTGCATCATGGTTCAAGCATAGCTTAGTATTAATATAGGAGACATGGAGGTTCTCAAGAGAAACTGCTATCTGCAGCTAAGGTAGTGTGGGGTCAGGTGCTTATAGGGTCAAGCACAAGCATACAGTACTTCAGGAGACTCCCAGCCAAATTACTGAGAACTAAGAACCAGCAACACAAAACATGATTTGTTTTTACAGCCAGCCATAGGCAGACAAAGTCACCAAGGGACCCCTGCAGAAGACCAGTTTTTGGGCCCCCCATTCAGCAGTTGGAAAAGTAAAAACACCTATTCATTGTGCATTGATTGACATTTAGACAGAAGTGAGTTGTGTCAGGTCTAAATGGCAATAGGAGGGGTCCCACCACTCAGCCATATCTTATATAAATGGGCTCCTGTGTCCCAGAGGGCCCCTTGTGCAGCTGCTCAGTCTGCACAAATGATATGTCTGCCCCTACAGGGAGCAATTGTTATAATTCCTATAGTTCGTACAAGTCTATAGTTTCTTTTTAAAGTAGATGTACTTTTATCAGTCAAATGTCAGGATATGACGTATAGAAAGTCCATCTCAATTCTCTAAGCAAAAATGTATTTATTGACTGATATTTTTACTTTCAAAGCAGTGAGAGCCAATAAAACCTGAAAGTGAACACAGAGCTGAAAATTATTATTGTAGAAAAAAAATTGATGTGTTATATCTTGAATTGAGCCATTAATCACCAAAATACAATTTATCTGTACATAAACTGTTTCCCCTTTTCTCAAGAATTCACCTTCTTTCGTTACATATTGTTTCCAATTATATATCTCCAAGGAGGCTTTGTAGTAGTGGAAATGACAGCTTTAAATTGCCTGCGATATAGTTTTCTTTGAAAAGTCTTATTTACTTCTGCATTGAGAATACCTACAAACTTGGGCTTGGTACTTCACAGTACAGATGGACCATAAAAGAGGCTCTAGTTGTGCTTTCACAGCTGTGTAATCATTTTAAACACAGAAGACGAAAACTGTTCCTGCTCTGTGTATAGCTATCATCAATTAAATATATTAAAACCAGGTTATTATTATTATTATTATTATATAGTATTTATAAAGCGCCAATAGTTCACTCAGCGCTGTACATTACAAAGGGGGACAGAACATGTGACAGAACAATACCAATACAATGCAAAACATGAGGGGATCGAGGGCAGGTTCAGACCAAACTCTGATGGTTTGGGCATGCGGAAGACTACCAAATTTTTGCTCATATGTCCCTGTGTTTGGTGGAAGCAATACTTGTACTTCCTAGCTTCCCAATGTCAATGGTTGCTAAGGATGCTGCAGGTGCCCTTCAGGTCTGGTATGGATTTTAGGGAGAACCCCACGCCAAAATTATTATTATTATACAGGATTTTTATACCGCCAACAGTTTGCGCAGCGCTTTACAATATAAGGGAGACAGTACAATTATAATACATTTCAGTACAGAAGGAATATGAAGGGCCTGCTCGTGGAGCATACAATCTAAAGGAAGGGGGAGGTGATACAAAAGGTGATAGCTGTGGGGGATGATCTGGTGGAGGTGATTCAAGTACAGTTCTTAGGTGGAGGTGGAGGTGGAGGTGGGGTAGGCTTCCCTGAATAAGTGAGTTTTCAAAGATTGCCTAAAGGCAGACAGGGTGGGGGCTGACTGGATATACTGTGGTAGGGAGTTTCAGAGGATGGGGGAGGCTCTGGAGAAATCCTGGAGGCAAGCGTGGGAGGAGGTGATGAGGGAGCTGGAGAGGAAGATATCTTGGAAGGAGCGGAGTGGGCGATTTGGGCAGTATCTGCGGATGAGGTTGGCAAGGAAGCTAGGGGCAGTGTTGTGGATGGCTTAGGCTTTGTAAGCTGTGGTTAGTATTTTGAATTTTATACGTTGGGTTAGTGGAAGCCAGTGAAGAGATTGGCAGAGAGGGGCAACAGTTGCTGATCGATTGGTAAGATGTATGAGTCTAGCAGCAGCAGCAGCATTTATAATAGACTGAAGGGGGGATAGCCTGTGTAAGAGTAGACCAGTGAGGAGGGAGTTGCAGTAGTAAAGGCAAGATAAAACCAAGGCGTGGATAATTTGTTTTGTGGTGTCATTGGTCAGAAAGGGGCGGATTTTGGAAACGTCCCGGAGGTTGAAGCGGCAGGATTTAGCCAGTGATTGGAAGTGGGGCCCAAAGGAGAGGTCAGAGTCTAGGATTACGCCTAGCACCCTGGCATAAGGGGAAGGACCAATGGTTGTGCTGTTGATCTTAATGGCAAAAGTCATGAGTGGGGGATCAGGGAGGAGGAAATATTACAAGCTCAGTTTTGGAAAGATTGAGTTTAAGGTAGTGGTGTGACATCCATGCTGATATGTCGCTTAGTAGATTTGTGATACGTGAGGAGATTGAGGGGGTGAGCTGGGGAGTGGAGAGATAGATCTGGGTGTCATCAGCATAGAGGTGGTATTGGAAGCCATGGGAGGTTATCAGTTGGCACAGGGAGTAGGTGTAGAGAGAGAAAAGGAGAGGCCCGAGGACAGAATCTTGGGGTACCCCAACAGAAAGAGGAAGAGGAGCGGAGGAGGAGGAGTTGTATGTGACACTGAAAGAATGCTGAGAAAGGTAAGAAGAGAACCAGGAGAGAGCAGAGTCACGGAGGCCAATGGAGTGGAGTTTACTGAGGAGGAGCGGGTGGTCGACTGTGTCAAAGGCAGAGGAAAGGTCAAGGAGTATGAGTATGGAGTAGTGGCCATTGGTTTTAGCAGTTAGTAGGTCGTTAGTGAGTTTTAATAGGGCAGTTTCTGTGGAATGATGTGGGCGGAAGCTAGACTGTTGGGAATCAAGAAGGTCGGTGAGGTAGCAGTTTATACGGTTGTGAACAAGGCGCTCGAGAAGCTTGGAGGCAAACGGGAGCAGGGAGATGGGTCTTAAGTTATTCAAACAGGTGGGATCCAGTGAGGGTTTTTTGAGAATGGGAGTAACCAGTGCATGTTTGAGCAGGGAAAGAAAGGTGCCCATGGAGAGTGAGAGGTTGAAAATTAAAAAAGAAAAAACGGAGTGGGGTCCCCCCCTAAACCATAACAGGCCACATGCCCTTAACTTGGGAGGGGTTCTTTGGAGTAGGAGGGGCTCCCTCCAAAGAACCTTGTCCCCATGTTGATGGGACAAGGGCCTCTTCCCCACAACCCTGGCGGTGGTTGTGGGGTCTGCAGGTGGGAGGCTTATGGTCCCCCCCTGTGAATTAGTATGGGGTACATAGTATCCCTACTCATTCACCAAACAAAATTTAAAAAGTGAGTAAAAACACAACAGTTTTTGACAAGTCCTTTATTAAAAAACAAACAAAAAATAAATGTAATGAAGTAGATCCAACAACAATCACAATCGACGCTGGCCGCCGACCTGAAAAAAAAAAAAAGCTCTGCACCCAGCAAAGGCTTCTGCTATTTCTTTTTTTTCCAGAGCTCTTTTTTTTGTTCGGGTTGGTGGCCGACATTCATTGTGATTGACGTTGGATCTACTTCAGGGAAATGAATTTATTTATTATTTATTGTTAATAAAGGACTTGTAAAAAAAACTGTTGTTTTCTGATTGCCTGCAGACCCCCACAACCACCGCCCCAGGTTGTGGGGAAGAAGCCCTTGATCTCATCCACTCGGGAGCCCCCCTACCCCAAAGCACCCCCCCTTCCCATATTAAAAGCATATGGTCTGGTATTGTTCCGGAGGCGGGTGCGCTAGTTCGCCCCCCCCTTTCCTAACTTGACAGGCTGCATGGACCTTAAAGTGCACGACAGACCTGAAGGGCCTGGTATGGATATTCTTAGTTTTTTCATTGCCGGAATTCTTTTGTTCACATTTAGCTGTCAGTAGGCAAGTTAATGGCTGTTAAGTACACGGTGGCCCACTCCTTAACAAACAGCTATTCTTCACACAGAATTCGGAACAGTCAATAAATTTTTGACTGGTTTGAATTCGAATTGTTCTGAAAATTTGGAATTAGTTAGAAAATGAATAAATTAAACTAAACAAATTTTATCAAAATTCATTACTATTGTTATTCAGAAATATGGATACAACCAAATCTCCGAATAACCCAAAATTTGTCCGAATTTAGATTCAGACCAAAACTAATTGTACTTGTCTAAAATGGACACAATCCTGGCCAGGAATATTAGCAGGGGGCTCTGGATTAAATCTAGGTAAAGCAGTACAGCTACGAGATAGAGGTCAGTGGCATCTTCACTCGGATTTCACTAATTTTTCTGCTTTTGTTTCCTTTGGTTAGATTGTGTACTAGGACAAGACCTAAAAAACTGGGAATTGAAGCATTAATTTAATTGTTTATTAATTACAGGGCAAACCCACTGACAGCTGATGAGTTATCGGCTGTTAAGGATGCAGTGGCCCACTCCTTAACAACCAGCTATTCTTCACACAGAATTCGGAACGGTCCATAAATTTTCGATCGGTTTGAATTCGAATTGTTCTGAAAATTTGGAATTAGTTATAAAATGAATAAATGAAACTAAACAAATTTTATCAAAATTCATTACTATTGTTATTCGGAAATTTGGATACATTAGAATCTCCGAATAACCCAAAATTTGTCCGAATTCAGATTCAGACCGAAACGAATTGCACATGTCTAAAATGGACACAATCATGGCCACGATTATTAGCAGGGGGCTCTGAATGAAATCCAGGTAAAGCACTGCAGCTATGAGATATAGGTCAGTGGTATCTTCAAACTGCATTATTTATTTGTTCATTCATTACAGGTATTTATATGGTTTTGGCAATATACGCAGTGCTTTAGATATTGTACATTTACATCAGTCCCTGCTTTAAAGAGTTTTCAATCGAAGGTCCCTATCTCACATGCAATGTATATATACATTTTTGCTGAAATTGAGATTTAGATTAGATAGAACTTGTGTGCTATACAGACACAGTACATTTTATATTTTTGTTCTAATCTGGAGAATAGAGTCTCTTTGAAAGAACTGCAAAGAACATGGTAGGTGTTCAGACAACATTGTCAACAAGTTGTGAAATTAGAAAGACAAACCAACTTTGAAAGTGGCCAGAGGATGAGTTTATCTGTTTTCATCCTTTGAAGACTCAGGATTACATTACATGATATAGATTAAGAAATGATGTCATGAAGTGGCAGCATTTGTATATCCTGCTGAGCGCTTGAGAAATTATACCCTCCACTACAACATCAAAAGGACAGTAGTCTGTCTCTTGCTAGCTCCAGGCTCCAACCTTTCTTTTCAGGACTGGAAATAGTTACCGGAACATTATTACATAAGATTGGAACACTGGACAACATCCATATTACATCCGTTTCAAGCATGGGAAATATAGTGGAACTTTTTGAACTGTTACCTTAATTATGGTGAAAATATATTCACAGGAAACTCTGTAGTTTTCTATAGAGCCCCAGGGTATGTGAAGTACAGGTGGAAAACCTCTACTCTTCCTCTGGAGAAACTCAACAAAATATTTACAATAAAAGCACCATAAAATATCATTTGTTTTAATAAATTGTTGTGTTTGTGTTTCCAGACTGCCTTGGAATTTCAAATTATTTTATAACTATTTTTCACTAATCTGGGGATGAAAATATGTATTTGTTTTTTACAATAACAGAATTTCTGATTAACCCATACAGTTATTTTCACTATTACCATACTATTGTTTTCATTGTGGGCTATATTTTTTTATATTGTATGTTATGGTTGCCCTGTGGTCCCATTTGCACCATGGATCTTGCAGTGAACTCCAGGCTCACCCACCAGCCATTGACTGGAGGAGGGAACTGGAAGACATGGGGGATATGCTGAAATAGTGTATCGCACAGCTCCCTTACCAGCCAGCAGTTGGAGCATTTTAGCAAATATGCAGTGTGAATGGACCCTAAAACTGACCTTTAACACCAAACCACTCCACCCCAACACATAGAGTGCCTCTGTCATTAACACATACTGTATTATTGGAAATAATCAAATGAATACTTGGCCACCGCCAAAGCATGATCCATTCACATGAAATAATCATGTAAATTCAGCAGGGAAACAGACAATTCCAGGTTGGTAATTAACCAACAGCTGAGCAGTTTCTGAGAAAGAAAAGAGCAGTTCAGTAAGTAGCAGGAGCCCAGCCCTGACATCTGCCTCCTGAAACTCCTCTTCTCAGCATCTCTGTAGTTCAGAAGGCAGGCTCTGTGAATTCTGTGACACAGCAGTGTCTACTCATAGGGCATAGTGAGTGCATGTCACAGTATCCAAAGATGTAAGGGCTGATTTACACTTGTGTTGTCCTCTGAAGAGGGATCCATGGTTTACCGATATTCCAAGTTTGTTTGAAACGGTTGCAGTGAAGCCTCGTTCAGGGCATGGCCACAGTCGGGGACTACCAGAAAGCCAGTCTGATTGAATTAATAATATCAGAGAGAAATTGTCAATCTATAAAACAGTATCAACTCGCAGTATTCTATTTAAAAGTCACTATTTGGTGTTATATACAACCATGACTGTTTCCTCACTGTGTAGATGTAAATTTTTTAAATCTTAGATATTCATTATTTTATTAAAGGAGAAATATGGCCAAAACTCTTTTGGCAATACTTATCCTGTGGGTCACAGGGGTGCACTTAGTTCTGCACTCCTGGGACCCATATTCGGCTGACAGCGGACTAAAGTCCACCGTAAGTGGACATCACAGAGCCGCTCTAGGCCCTGCAGGGATCTCGACAATAATGTTGGGATCCACGCCAGATGCCTGAATAGCAACTGGCTCAGCCCCCCCCAATCTTTACCTACCTGAGCCCCCTGCGATCCAGCAATGTTCAGGATAGCCCATGCTGTATGGGAATTCTCCCTCCTCATTGGTTGAGGCAGTCAGTGAGCCAATAAGGAGAGAGCAGGGGTGGGCTGAGCCACGGCTCTATGTGTCTTTTGGACGCTTAGAGCAGTGGCTCAGGAATGAGCACGCAGCAGTGCCCCCAGGGCAAGCAGCTTTTTCTGGGGGCACTGCACAAGGGGGAGGAGCCAGGAGTGCTGGCAGGGAACCCAAAAAGAAAACTACTGCACAGAACAGTTAAGTATGACATGTTTGTTATTTTAATACAAAAAAAAGTATCACTTTAACCCTTTTGTTGCCAGGTCCGTACATCGTATGGACCTGACAGCTGCAATATTTAAACACAATCTAGTGGCTGCAGCCACCGGGATTGTGTATATATCTGATAGGCAGACTCCTGCTTGTCAGGTGGAAGCAGTTGGGCGGCTTCACTGCCACCTGATTGCTTCCACAGCCCCGGGTATCGGCACCCCCCGCCTTATTCATGCATGCTCCCAACATGTATCCGCGTTCCTCTTGCCCATCTTCAGTCCCGGGGAGCACCATGGTAGGTGCTGGCGGGTGGAGGAAAGAGAGGAGAGTAACAAATGTCCGCTCTCCTCACCTCCTATCTGTGACCTGGAAGGCGACGTGAATGATGTCACTTTCAGGTCATCACTGTCACTATTCTAGCCAGGAAGAAATGTATTGCAATGCGATATGCATTGCAGTACACCCAGGGGTGACATGCATGTCTCATTAAAGAGAACCTGTCACCCAAAAATCACCACACATCACTTTGTGTCCACCATGTGATGAAAAAAAAAAAAAAAAAAGGTAAGTAAAACATTTTTTTTCTATTGCAAAAAAATAAAAAGTTAAACCCAAGCACATAACCCAACATAATATTTGACCCCCCCCCCCAATATACGCACATACAAACATAAAACGCACATGTTGGAGCACATACGCCTGAAAACATCAACTGCTATACACAGGTTACATATCACTGTGCACACCAAAGTGAGAGCAATAATTTTAGCACAAGACCTCCTCCATAACACTTAACTGTTGACCTATTGGGGGCTTTTGAAGCATTGCCTATAAAAAATATAGGGTACTGAAGTTTTTCGCCATTTCATGGGTGCACGAAAATTTACATTTTGGCATTTTGCTAATTGATTGCATTAGTTTGCCATAAAAATTCACTTTAGTGTGTCTTTTACAGAAATTTTGCCAAAATATCGTGTGACAAAAAAATGGAACTACTGCTATTTTATTCTCGGTGTCTGCTTTCAGAAAATATTTAAAGTTTGAGGGTTTTGTGTAATCTTCAGGCCTAAAGTTATTTTTTAAACGTGTGCAAAAAATGCAAAACCAGCTCTGGCAGCATAGGGATTATGCATGTTTGGGGTTTTTTTCTGTACTTCTCTTTTAGTCATACATTTGATAGATATATTTTATTTAGATATAATAACCTTTATGCACAATGTTGTACATATCCTATATTTTATATACTTATTAGCCTCAGATTTTTAGTGTTCTTTAATGAACTGTGCCAGTCATAGCCTTCTTTTGTGCTCATAACATAATCTATCTTTTAAATAGTTTTTATGGAATACTTAGGTTTGTATGACCAAGTGAACTACTAAATAAATTCTGTTTTTAATATATTCCAACCATGATGAAGGGGGAGGACATTTGTATAATTCCTAATACAGGTTGGCCTTCAACTTTTAATAGACTTTTTTCTTGTGACAAATAAAAAAATATATCTGTATTGATTCCTACAGCATGGCGCTCTCATCCTTTCACTTCACATAAACTGTCTATGATGGAGAAGCATTGTGGGTTGGGGCACACTGTCAGGAGTCTGGCCCTGGAACATATGGTACCCAGCTGGTTTGCTGTAGTAGAGGAATGCTAGTGAAGGGTATTCTGAAATATTCAGTAAAGGATCTCGCTCTGCCACTGTGAAAGAATGCACGTCCCAATAAGCAAACCCCTCAATCTTCCCTACATATTTAGTGATTATAAATTAGTTTGCTGAATATCCTACGTGTATTGTGCTTTCATCACATATGTTATTCTTCTATTTCTGTTTGGATTACAAATGTCATAAACAATTGTAATAGTCTGACCTTAAAACATTTGTGCTTTTATAATACCAGCTTTAGAAACTATATATCTTACTGCATGTGTAACGCTGGGGGATATTTAGAATAAAGGCCAAGTATTTTACAGATTTCTGTGGCTGACTGATTTCCATTAGTCTGTCCACCTTATTTCTTGGCAGTGTCTATGTGGTTATTCTCAGTCAGCTTTATTCAAAAAAAGATGACTTGCACTTAAGTGTCATTGACTTTTATATCTTTTTTACAATATACATAAAGACAAAGTTATTCTAAAGGAAAATTTTAGGTTTTTTTTTTTAATATGTTATACTTACCTGCTCTGTGCAATGGTTTTGCAAAGAGCAGCCCTGATCCTCTTCTTTTTGGGTCCCCTACCAGTGGTCCTGGCTCCTCCCCCCTCCTAAGTGCCCCCAATAGCAAGCCTTTTGCTAGGGGGGCACTCGAACAGGCTCGCTCCAAAGCCACACCTCTGTGTGTCCACTAACAGAGGTAAAACCTTGAGCCTTTAGAACCACTTTAAAAAAAACCTTTGCTCATCTCCCATGTACTGTCATGAATGCGGCCTGCATGCTGGATGGTGGTGAGCTTGAAGAGCGCACCCATGCAGGCTACAGCTGACCTGCTATAAAGAAGCACAAAAGATGAGGATCTGGGAAAGCACAGAATACTGTATTCACAGGAATGGCAGAAGTATAGTGCAGCCCAGATGTGCTGGGCTTACAGGCAGGCAGAGCATGGAATACTGGTAACAGACACTTATGCAGGCCATAGATGGGTCGAAAATCGGCCGATTTGTCAGCCGAAAATAAAATCGGCCGATTTTCGGATCGTTAGTGGGCGATTTGGTCGGCCGTTTTTTGGGATTTTGGCCGTTTTTTTTTTTGGTAAAGTTGGAAAAAAAATCGGCCAATCGGCCGATTTTCGCGGCATTAATGGGCCAATCGGCCGATTTTTTACCTATAAAAAATCTGCGCATGAGCAGTGACCTGCAAGAGGAAGACAAAAAGAAGAAAAAGAAGAAGAGGAAGAGGATGAAAAAGAGGATGAAGAAGAGGAAGAAGAAGATGAGGATGAAGAAGAGGATGAGGAAGAAGAAGAAGAGGATGAGGATGAAGAAGATGAGGATGAAGAAGAGGATGAGGAAGAAGAAGAAGAGGATGAGGATGAAGAAGATGAGGATGAAGAAGAAGAAGAAGAAGAGGATGAGGATGAAGAAGAAGAAGAAGAAGAAGAGGATGAGGATGATGATGAAGAAGAGGATGAGGATGAAGAAGAAGAAGAAGAAGAGGATGAGGAAGAAGAAGAAGATGAGGATGAGGATGAAGAAGAGGATGAGGAAGAAGAAGAGGATGAGGAAGAAGAAGAAGATGAAGAAGAAGATGAAGAAGAAGAAGAAGAGGATGAGGATGAAGAAGAAGATGAAGAAGAAGAGGATGAGGATGAAGAAGAAGAGGATGAGGATGATGAAGAAGAAGAGGATGAGGATGAAGAAGAAGGAGAAGAAGAAGAGGATGAGGAAGAAGAAGAAGATGAGGATGAGGATGAAGAAGAGGATGAGGATGAAGAAGAGGATGAGGAAGAAGAAGAAGAAGAAGAAGAAGAGGATGAGGATGAAGAAGAAGATGAAGAAGAAGATGAAGAAGAAGAAGAAGAGGACGAGGATGAAGAAGATGAAGAAGAAGAAGAAGAAGAGGATGAGGATGAAGAAGAAGATGAAGAAGAAGAAGAAGAGGATGAGGATGATGATGAAGAAGAAGAAGAAGAAGAAGAGGATGAAGAAGAAGAAGAAGAAGAGGATGAGGATGAAGAAGAAGAAGAAGAAGAGGATGAGGATGAAGAAGAAGAAGAAGTAGGATGAAAATAAGAAGAATTCCAGTCCAGCAAAAAGTATCTCTGCAGAGAGCTCCGCTATTTCTGACAGTTCTCTGACAGTTCTTTGACATTTACAGCGGTTGAAACATTGTATCTATTTGTTTCCGAATAAAAACATCTGTATCCTAAATGGAAACAAATAGATACAATGTTTCAACCGCTGTAAATGTGAAGGAACTGTCAGAGAACTGTCAGAAATAGCGGAGCTCTCTGCAGGGACACTTTTTGCCAGCTGTAGAAGGGATGAAAATCGGCCGATTTTTTTTTACCATTGATGGTAACGTCGGCCGCTTGAACGACCGAATTTTCGTTTTTTAAAAGAAAAATCTGCCGTTTTTTCTCCCCATCTATGGCCTGCATTACTGTACAGTACTAGGTTTTCGGGCTCACAGGGAGACAGCAGTACAAAAGAATCTTACAGTAGTGGGATGCTGAGCTTGCAGGAACACAGAAGGTAACAATATGTATGAAGAATCTGGAGATCCCAGGCAGTGCAGGTACACAGGATACAGTTGGAATGCATGAGGAGTCTAGGACAAGGAGAAAATTGCAGGAGGAGAACCCAGCCTGCCTGCACGTACAGTAAAGTGGAGGGCCCTTGGAATAGCAGAGGTGCAGAGTCTAAGGAACCGCCTTGTCTTCTCCAGATGTTCTGAAGGTGGAGATGGGTTGCGCTGCAGATGATTCCCAGGTTGCTGTTCTCTGACTCACAAGCAGACAGCTACTGGGAACTTAGGGCTGATAAGCAAGTAAAAGTTCCTTGCAGTGTTGAGGCGCTGGGGTTCACAGGTCAGTAAGTACTACAGCCCAAGCTGACAGAAGTGCACAGAAACACACAGAGGCACTGTAAACGGATAGTAGAGTAGTGATACCTACGTACAGAAAGATAGCCAAGGTTCTCTTTCCCAATATTTGCCCGGCAGCCAGGCACACAGTCACAGTCACTCTTTGGCTCAATTAACAGTCTAGGGGTATTCTTTTTAATGTTTTTGGGTAACTGGGATAGGGAACTGAGTGGGATACTCCAAAACTCTGTACAAATAGGAGGACACTTTATTTTATTTTTTTTAATTTATTTCAGGTACTTATATAGTCAATTTATGCAGTGCTTTACACATATATATTGTACATTCACATCAGTCCCTAACCCTCAAGGTGCTATATGAGTACCTGTAATATTAATATTATTATTATTATTATTATTAACTACAGGATCACAAGGAATCTAAAGGTCAATAGGAGTTTGTCAGAAAGGTATGGACAAAATGGGGTTGATTTACTAAACCTGGAGAGTGCAAAATATGGGGCAGCAGTGCATGGTAGCCAATCAGCTTCTAATTGCAGCTTTTTCAATTAAGCTTCGAGAAAAAAAAAAAAAATTGGAAGCTGATTGGTTTCTATGCAGAGGTGCAACAGATTTTCCACTCTCCAATTTTTAATAAATCAACCCCAAGGAGTCTTTTCAGAAATCCAGAACACTAGGAGCAATGGGTTCAACAGGAATCATCTGGGAAAGCCAGGAACACTAAGAAGCACTTGGGATCACTAGGAATCCTCTCCACTATAAAGCACTGGAAGCCACTAGGAAATCTCCAGGGTCCTTCTTCAGGTGCCAACGTCACTACTTGTGACTTGGACACTTCCCAAAGGCTGCATCTGCAGGGACCTCCCAATGTTGGTGAAGACTGCAGCACCATGAAGATGTCACAAAAAGGGATGGGAAGAAATTGCTGTGTCTCCGTAAGGAGGGCATATTTAATGCAGTTTAGCTTGCACTATAGAGCAGCAGAAGCATCTACATAGTTTACAGAGTTCTTTTTGGTTATGTAAAACATTTCTGCAACCAAATAGGCACCCATTGAGAAACTAATCATCCCTCCAAACGCGTATCAGGTTCCACATTAGCAAGGTTCAGAAAGGCTTGTGTTCAAATGATGTTACTGTCCGCACAACTATCCTAGTAAGGTATGAAGCTAGCCATAAATAGACCAATCTTACCATAATCTGATGGCCCAATGAGTTGACTGGTGGAGGATCAATGAGATGACTGGAAGAGGACTATTAAAGGTTAGCCTTATGAGTATACCTCAGAACATTTTTAATCTATATGCCTAGAAATGGAAGCGGGACAGGGAGCAGAGTAGGGGCAAGGTCAATAACGTCAAAATGTATTTAATGGTTGGGACATGTGTCAAAATAGTGCTAAAAAAAATGCCCAGGCATAACTCCCAGAATAGGAGAGCTCTATGATGTGAAAAGATGGAGCGGAGTGTGTTTTTACCTGTAATTCTTTAACCACTTGCCTACCGGGCACTTATACCCCCTTCTTTACCAGGCCAATTTTCAGCTTTCATCACTGTTGCATTTTCAATAACAATTGCGTGGTCATGCAAGATTGTACCCATATGAAATTTTTATAATTTTTTTCTCACAAATAGAGCTTTCTTTTGGTGGTATTTAATCGCCACTGGGCACTTTACTTTTTGCGCTATAAACAAAAAAAGTGCAAAAAATTTGAAAAAAAAAAAAAGTTTTGTTTCTATTATAAAATTTTTCTCCTTCACTGATGTGCGTTGATGAGGCAGCACTGATGGGCACTAATAGGTGACACTGATGGGCACGGATAGGCAGCACTAATGAGGTGGTACTGATAGGCAGCACTAATGAGGTGTCATGGATAGGTGGAACTAATAGGTGGCACTGATAGACAGCACTGATAGGTGGCACTGACTGGCATCACTGCTGGGCACTGACTGGCGGCACTGCTAGGCATTGACTGGCACAACTGCTGGGCACTGACTGGCACAACCACTGGGCACTGACTGGTGGCACTGACTGGCAGCACTGCTGGGCTGCACTGATGGGCACTGGTGGGTGGCACTGGTAAGCACAGGTGGGTGGCACTGGTGGGCATATGTGGATGGGGACAGGTGGGTGGCACTGCTGAGCACAGGTAGGTGGCATTTCTGAGCACAGGTGTGTGGCACTGCTGGGTGTCACAGGTGGGTCCACAGCTGGGCACAGGAGGGCGCACTGCTGGGCACAGGTGGGCGCACTGCTGGGCAAGGTGGGTGCACTGCTGGGCACAGGTGGGCACTGCTGGGCACAGGTGGGCGCACTGCTGGGCACAGGTGGGCGGAACTGGTGGGTGGCACTGCTGGGCACCGATCATCAGGGCACTGATCATCAGTGCCCTGATGATCGGTGCAGATCCCTGCTCTGACAACTGCCGGTTCTCGGCAGTACTTTCCTCCGCTCTGACAGCGTGAGGAAAGTGCAGCCGAGAACCGGCAATTGCATTTCCCAGGTGATCAGCGTGTCATTGGCCTAGTGTTCTTAATTCTGTACCATGGGGGCTTGCTCAACAAGATTGGTTATTCCCAATCATTAATGTGTAATTAATGTCTGACCAGTAGAGATAGTGTAGGCTTCAAATTAAGTGGCTGTGCATCCATCACTTAGCACACCCTGCCATCTGCAGCATTCTTTTACAGAATTAAAGCAGAATTTTACTTATAACAACTTGATTATAAATATTGTACTTTAGCAAGGAATATACATTCCACATTAATATTTATGCTACCAAAATTAGTGTGTGCTGTAAATTGCCTCCAGCATTGTTCCTATTTCTTCTTGCTGGAAGCTGCCATTTTGCTTAAACCCAGAGCCCCCAAGCAGCAATAAATCTTTAGGCTGTCAGCAGATTGACTGCTAGTGGCTCTGATTTTCGGCACAGTACAAATAATAGAGACCAACTGAGCATGTGCAGAGAAGAGTGAAACAGTGTATGACTGGATTTTAACAGTATAGACACTTATTTTTAATTTTTTTACATAGCTTTACCTGCAAAATGGGCCAGCCTGAAGGGATCTAGCAGAACTTAATTTTCTGACTAAGTTCCATTTTAAGCACAGCAAGTTAATGTATTTAGGAAATTGTAAGACAAGGTTTTTTAGCAAAATAAGTAAAGGCAAACTAAGGCAGCCCATACCTGAATCTTTTTTTTTTTATGACTTCTTTTCTCCATCCACACATTCAAGGTGGATAGGGGAATCCTCTATGCTGAGCTATTGTGTTATGACAACAGGGAGACTTGCCCACAGTCAGAATACACTGATCAGCGCTGCCGGCTATACCCTGCTTTCCTAATCGAGCGGGGGAAATTTAACAGGCTGGTTGTACAGAAGTCGATCAGTAGATCATCTTCTGTACAACCAGCCTGCCCATGTATGGATCACAATATGACCAGTCCTTGCTGAACCAGCCTAATTTCAATCCATGTATAGCTGGATAAACTTCCTAATCTACAGAATGTGGTGGGAGGGGTTAAAGTGAATGCATGCATTAGAGACAGTTGTTTATGGTTACATTGGAGAACATTCTGATGTCTGTAGGCCTCTCCATGACCCTTGATGATGCCCTCTGACTAGATTAGTGAATGGGGCTGACTGCGATTACATAGGGGTAGGCTCAGCGGGGTCTTCAGCCTATAGCTGCGGGTCTCCCACCAATAACCATGGTCCTGCTCAGTAGAAAGTTAATCAGATGGGATTAATTTTACCAATGAATCACTATTGTATTCCCCATGATAGTCTAGCACTAGCAGCACACCTCCTCCCAGCTCAATAGGTATAAATATGCATGGTCACCTGACAGAAACCTGCATTATTGTAGAAAAAATATTTTGCTAAAATTCCTTCAAGAATGGCCACCATTTAATGTAAGTAGGTATCTATAGTAATAGCAATGGCTAAAGTCTTGTACTAACCAATAAACATATGTTTTGTTCCATTTGCCCGTCAGAATAAACAATTATATGCATCCAGACAACAATCCTAGTGTGTTCACAATTTATACACTTACAGTTTCACTTCCTATGGGCAGCTTAACATGCATGTATCATTTTGGTTCAGTCTGGTACAAGATCCGTAATGTCCCTAGACGTGTGAATTGGCCCTCTCTACAATCCTGCATTTGGCTCCTTGTTGTCTGCCCTGTAGACAGATATGCATTGTTTAATTGGGATTTCACAGAAAAGGAGTCTGGGTCTGTCCTAAAGTCAGTCTAATTTAATTAAGGGCAAGGCAGCACCAAATGGCCTTCTGTATTACATTAACAAGCTCATTATGAGCAAAGTCTGTTTCTGAGTCAATTATGGGAAAACATAGGCTTGGAAAAGAGTGTACACAAGGCTGGTCAGAATGAACAGGATGTAAACTTTCTAGCTGTATATTAGAGCAAACTGTTCTACATCTCAGTGTTGGATTTATGAATTGTGTCACAGTGTAACAAAAAACATTGCAATCATCTCTTGATTGGTGGGAATCTGGAATTTACATTAGATAACTGGAAACCATCAACCTTTCAAGGAAAGTAATGATAAAAAAGAAGGTGGGGGGACATAATGTGCAGTATAGTGTAGAGTACAGAAAAGTATAGAATATTTTCACATACTTTGAATTATTAATACACTATTTTTTGTGCCTTTCAACTGTTGCAACATGTGTTTTCAACACAATTGCTCTACCATATTTTTTAAAATAATAGATCATCCACTAAAGGGAGCTCTCGTTTGCTAAGTGCAATTACTTGAGTCTCCTAGCAACTGTTAAAATAAGATATTAATAAAACTCCAAGGTTTCGTGGTAATCCCCATATAGTTTATTCTTACAGCTGCTACATCTACAACAAATAACACTCATAAACCTTTTAGTAGTGACCCTCTTAACCATTTCAGTACTGAAACATTTTTTCCCTTCATTACCTGGCTATTTTTAATTTTTAAGCACCATGATACTTTGACATTGACTTGCTGTCATGCAACAAATAATGTCAATGGATTTTATATAAGTTTTTTGCAACAAACAGCTTTTTTTGAAGGTCTCAATTAACCACTGGGTGTTTGTTTTTTACTAAGTGAAGGAGAAAGACCAAAACATTTAAAAAAATCAGTTTTCCCTTCCTTCCTATTTTAAAAGACAGTCTGAACATTCCCCAAATTACCCCATTTTGGAAAGTAGACAACCCTATGATTTGGAAATGAAGATGCATGCTGGTACTGAGGTGGTTAAAACATGGCGCCTTGTAATGGTGAGCTAGGTGCATTAAAGTGGAACTTTAGTCAGAAAATTAAGTCCTGCTAGATCACTTCAGGCTGGCCCCTTTTGCAAATATAGCTGTAAAATATTAAAAATAACTGCCTATTCTGTTTAAATCCAGTAATACACTGTCTCACCCTGCTCTGCAAATGCTCAGTTGCCATCTATTTTTTTTGGCATTGTGCCAAAAATCAGAGCCACTAGAAGCAAGTCTGCTGACAATCTGTGGGGATGGCGAAACAAACAGCATTTGCGGTGATCTCCCACTGGTGACAGATCATGATATGCCTTATTCTGCCCTCTAAAATGTGAGTTGCGAACTGGAATTGTTTATTAATAAATTTGTATTACATCTACACTTAGAGGCGCTTCTTTAATTTTCCCCTTCTTTCTGCATGTATTGGAGATGTATTGACCCTATGATTAAGTCAGAAAGTGACGAAACACGTCATGATTGGTTGAGCGGCAACTGGAAGTGACAATTATCGGAACCAGAAGGGACGCAGGAACGTCTGAGAGCAAGGACTGGCAGTGATGAGAGCATTGTGCGGTCTTTCCTTTCTGATTAACCAAGACACTTACATCTTTGGGCTTGATTTTTGTCATACTTCTTGTAAGTAGTATTCTCAGGTGGACAATAAACGGTTTTAAGAAGTATTGCACCATGTTGGGTCTCTATTTTTTATCTTCTATGTGATGTTTGTTGAGAGCATTGGAAAGAGCCATTACCATATACCTTGGAGATTTGGAGTCATCATTGGAGGAATCCACTCTGTGTTTTGAAGGGGGTCTATTCCTTGGAGAAATTCATATCCAAAAGCATAGTATGCCATCCATGAGAATGAAAGGCAATTATGTTTGTTGAGTGCACACTTGAGCGGGGAGCACGGCACAGTTTTATTCTGTTTCCCAATTATTCACGTAGTGATTGTTGGAAGATTGAATATGAATATGATTATGAATTATTTTCACGTGGTGATCACAAGAATGGACTGAATCATTTGAACTTTTTATGTGTTTATTTATTTTGAAAATCATTTGTTTGAGTATAAGCGCCGCATTAATATTTTATTTATTTTAGAAATGTATTGGAGATTGCTTATATTCCCCATAAGAGGCTTGCCTTAAGTGGATGGAAATTTGCACAGACTATGCTCATAATAATTGGGCCTATTACCATTGGGCCTCACTACTCTGTTAGCAATCGTTCTCTTTTGCGCCTTTTTTACTTTTGAGTGTACATGTTCATGAGAGGTGTATCCCTGGGAATGACTGTAAAGTGCCTGGCTCCTTAACTAACAGATTTAAGCTGGTTAACATTTGGGCCCATCTGTAAGGTGGTGCACATGAAATTGTCTCTTTAAGACTATAGCTGGTGAGCTGTTAAGCAAGGGCCAGTCTCTATGGGCATTAACTGTGGGCAGTATAGGATCAGGCTGGGTTGCTCCAGGCAGCAGTGCGCTTTAGGTTTTTGGATGATGTCCGAAGCAGGCACAGAGTCCTCAGCAGCTGCATCATCACTTGCCCCGACTGGATCCAAGCCACCTTTGCCAGAAGGGAGGATGGGAGTAGGAGTGAGTGGGATTTTACACAGCCCGCCCTGATCCCCAGCACAGAGTGGAGAAGAGTGAGAGACTACATAGATATCCTGCAGCTAGGCAACTCCTGAAATCTGCATCCAGCTGCTCTATCACTGTTTATAGTGGGAGAGGTTAGTGGGAGCTTCACACAGCTACACCCGGCTACATGTAAATTAAAAAGATATGGTAAGATATTGTAAAAAACAACCTTATAACTAATTACATAATTTAAAAAAAACCATTGTAATAAAGTGCACTGATACCAACACAAATATTAGTTTATCACAGTGGCACAGCACCTTATCACAGGTCCTATAGAGGGCAGGAAGTAGTGTCTCCTATCCAATACACTCAAATACTATATAAACAGGGTGAATAATAAATATATTAAGTAAACACAGATTAAAAAACAGCATAAGTAAATGACCAAAGTATAAATGGTAAAAAGATCACCACAGAGTCATAAGGTGGGTAGTGTGAAAAATGTAAAGTAGGTCCCATATCATCTTCTTTAAGGCTAGGTTCACATCTCCGCGTTCCTGTGGGCTGTGATTTGCACGGGCACAAGAGCCCATTCATTTGAATGGACTCCCATGCCCTGGGACACACAGGGATGAAGTCCCCACACTTCGTCGGAAAATGCAGCCCACATGTGAACTTCGGTTCCCAGTACGGCTGCAATTTCCAGTGCAGGCAGTGTGCCATTAGAATTAATGGCACCCACCCGCGGGTCCGCATTCCTCTGTGCGGGTGGTGTGGCTGCATAGATTTTTGTGCGGATCCGCAGCGGCACCACCCACACGGATGTGAATCAGGGGTTATGGTATTTGAGTATGTTGGATACAAAACACCTGCTACCCTCTGTAGGATCATTGATAAGGTGAAGTCTCATTGTGATAAACTACTACATATGTTTTGAAACAAATATTTTCCATGTAACAGGATTTTAAAAAATTGTTCTAATGTATATACAAATTAGAAGTGACACAGTGAGCTCGTTGTTGTATGCATCTAACATTGTAGGTGAACTGAATGGTTTAGCTAATCTTTAAAAATGCTAAAAAAAAATATGTGTTTATATAAGCCTGTGTACTGACATGCTTTCTGCTGGAAAACAGAGTTTACTGAATAGAAGCATGAGAATTGCAGTTCTCTCTCCACTTTTTTTTAACAGTCTACAACCAAGTTAGTTGTTTAGAATTGTGAAAACTAAATTCAGATTGTGCTATTTGAAACAATTTGATACTGAGCTTTTACTGTCCATAATGTTACAGCCTAGAATGAAAAAGGGGAGATTGCTACATGTTATTGTAGTTTGATTTGTAAAATCAATTATGGACATTTTGAAGGTATAGCCAAAAAATAACATGGGGATCTGGGCTCTGAGGAGTGTCCCCGCTGTTAGAATTCAATAGTGCAGTGAAAAGGATACGCAAGGTATTTTCATGTGTTCAAACCGTTGATGTATGGCCAACCTGAGCCCTGGTTCACACATATGCAGTATGTTTTCTATGCATTTGCAAGTGTGATTTCAGGAGCAGTTAGAATATGCTGTGATTTCGATTCTGGGTAAATTTTGTGACATTAGAAACAGGTGTATCTCACACTGAAATGACATTGTATTTGAACACCTATGCATTGTTGCTGCTGTTTCCTTTCAAGTCTATGGGCTCACAAATGCACAGCATCACACTAATCATGTACAGGACCCTTTTGAAAATTGCATCTCATTTGAAACGCGTAGGTGTGAATGACCTCCATAGAAAGCCATGTTATCTCCCTTGACATGTGAATTTATGCATTCTGGAACAGCAATAGATTAGCATCAATGTGAACCAGGGCTTAGAGTCATTCACATGTGTGTCTATTTCAGCATGAGCTACTGATCTCTGTAAACAAAAGTGCTTTTTCCAACAGGAAATACAGAGAAAATAGAAAACATTTAAAAATGAGCCAAAAACTCCAGGTCCTTCATAAAACTGGGAATACAAAATGTAACGCCCTCTAGGTATAGCTAGATAGGTTTTTGGGGGTTTTTTAGAGGCTGAGTAGTAGCCTGGGGTGAGACGGCCAAGAGTTCACTGCAGGACAGGCTGGGAGGTTTTACAGGTCAGGGCTTATGGAGCCCTCCCACTCTTCCAGAAACTGGCACAATTTTCTGGAAGAGAGATGGAGGAGGCCCAGATCTGCATGTTTGAGGGACCTTGGCCAATCCCCTGGTAGGAGGCTGGGCATGGTGGCCAGGACAACCCTCAAATGTGGCAGAGCCTGGGGAGAGGTGTGCAGTATCAGGTGGAAGATAGATTGAAAGGAAGGCTGGAGTGAGGAGCCTGGGAGGGGGCCCCAGGGAGGGGAGACTCCCTACAGGCAGGAGTCTGGATGGAGGATCTCCACTGTCCCACCATCTCCTGGGGAGGTCAACCTGTCAGCAAGGAAGGAGACAGCCCAGTGTAAGGCCTGAAGGCAGCCACCAACCCACCAAGCTGACAGGACAGGACAGTGCGAGTACTTCCCCTGGGCTAGATAAGGAGAGAGGGTATTCAGGTGCAATACCCAACTGGTTCTTGCCTCGGACTGCTTTATTTTTAGCTCTTTTAGCTCTTGGGACCCCTTGCCCAGGGATACCCTCAGTGCAGCTGAGTGAAGAGGAGGATTCATCTGGGGTCTGAGGAGGTACAGCAAGGAGACTTAGTGAACCTTAAAAAGACAGAGCTATTTTTCTTTGCAACAAAAATTGTAGAAAATGTATGTTAAGAAGATTGTCCTCAAGTTTTGCAGTTCCTTGGGCATCCCATATACCCCTAGACCCCATCCAAGTTGTTAACTCTTTAATAAAAACTAAAAACCAGCTCTAGGACTGTATTATTGACTCTGGATGTGCAAGCATGTTAGATGTGTGTTGTCTGGCCATTCAGAGCATAGGGGGACCCAAAACAAATTGAACAGCCCTAAAGAGGGTAGTGCTACACAACATATGAATTTAAAAATGTATTGTTGCCCTCAATATAATAAATAAGGAAATAAAATATGTACAAAACCACTATATTCCATTAATGTTGAGGCTCAATACAGAAAAGGAATAAACTTTTTATAGTGGGTGTACCGCATTCATCTACTAATCTTCAGCTACCCTAACCTAATCAAAAAACTGTAGAATGGATAAAAAAAAACAACAAATAAAAACAGCCTGAGACGTGTGTAAGACACATTCTTAGGAGCAATGTTAATTTTCCATTGGGATTATTTAATAAATTGTTATATTTTTAAACCTCTCCCACCCACCTTTATTAATAGCATATTTTTGAGCGAATAAACTGCTTAGTGTGTTTTTGGCCAATAAACTGTCACTTTAATCTGTTTTCATTCCTTTGCACGCAGCAGAGAGCTCTCGATCATAGTGTAATATGAGTAATTTCATATTTCATTATAACAAAGTTTCCAGCTTTTGGCTTGGAAATCAGGAAAGGAAATCCATCTCTAAAATAGGATCAGTTTCTTCCAAACTTGTTCCAGTTATTGTAATGTTCCAGCACCATAAGGACTGCTTTATTTTCTTATGCTATTCTTGCAGTCTTTTTGACTGGAAGCAGTTTGTGTGGAGTTGTCCTATGGGACCATGCTGATATGTGCCAGCTGTTTGTCCTCTAATCTTTGCTTTTATTTATTTCAGATAGACAACATATCTCTGTGCAAACTTCATATAGTGATAAAAGAGGACAGATTACATCAGATGTTCAGGGAAACCAAAAACACATTAGTTAGTTTTGTGATAAAGTTAACAAAAAGTATAGCTGTGCTAAAGAAGAAGTCACTAAAGACATCCGACTTTATCTGCAGGTATGTCGAGCTGCTCACATATACCTTTACTTATCTTTAAAATTCTGCAAAATCCCTGAAACCTAGGACCTCAATCAAAAACAAACATTGTATTATCAGGAACAGGGGGTATCAATGCTTGACCCAAAAGTAGTGGCTTCACAAGCAGAATTGTGTAATACATTACCCTGTATTACAGTGTCCCTCAACTACTCTGAAGATAATTGAAGGTATGTGCAGACACCTCTAGATTCAAGCAAGCAAGAACTGGTGATACAGTGCAACTCCATTTTTTTTTATTTGGTATGTGGTCCCAGAATATTTCCTCAACATTGTCAACAGGACAAGAGATAGGAAACAATCTATAACATGGACACAGACAGAAATAAAAAGTTGGCACCCCCCCCCCCTCTGAAGACGTGCAGGAGCACGATATGCGTAAGGAGGAGCCACACCACGCTGTGACGTCACGCCGTCAGAGCAAAATGGAGCTCTGGCGGCCATCTTAACACTCCAGACAGTTAGTTGTATACTGATAACTGTCTGCAACGTTTTTGTACCTGATGCATCTTTAATAAATTTCTTTACCAACTACTACACTATGGGAGTATCTTTGTTATCCCGTGGGGGAGAATTTTAATCCGCAGACACACTCCTGGATGTACCTAAGGTACCCCATCCCAACCAGAGGGATACCACTCACCAAGAGCTAGCAGGAGGACCCCCAGTGGAAGAGGACCATCAGCCTTTTACACCAGCAGAGGGAGAACCACCCATCACCAGATGACACCTGGATTATTTTTACACAAAAGCGCATATATTATGCGCGTCCGGTGAGTGCGCATTGCTTTACCATTTATTACACGGATACCAGGATCTTTAAAGGCACCGGAGCACTTATACTCCTATATTGAATTACAGGACTGTTTATTTATTTTATTGATTTAATATTTGTTATTTTAGTTTACCTATAAGCGCTGCACTATTTTGTATACAGAAATAAAAAGTTGACCCAAGCCCAAATTTTCTCATAATCAATTAAAACATAGGGGGAGATTTACTAAAACTGGTGCACTCAGAAGCTGGTGCAGCTGTGCATGGTAGCCAATCAGCTTCTAATTTCAGCTTGTTCAATTAAGCTTTGACACAAAAAAAAACAAAAAACACAGGAACCTGATTGGTTTCTATGCAGAGTTTCACCAAATTTTGCATGCTCCAGTTTCAGTAAATAACCCCCATAGTGTTTTAATGCTTGTCCCTTTTTGGAGCTGCCCCTAACTTCCTGACTTAGTGAGCATGGTCACTCCTGGAGTTACACCCTAAGGTGGGTAATGATATTGAATGACAGTCTCCGTTCAGTCCCATTCAGGTCATATAGTGCAAGGCTTTGTTAATGAAGCAAGTCCTGGTTACTTGTGTCATTAATGCAGCCTTGCACTATATGACCTGTACTCTTGAATCGTTTTTTCTGTGCAACCTATACAGTGACTATTACAGCACTGCTTTAGCGGTTATGACTATCCATTATTCATAAAACTACAAGCCTATCACTATAAGTCCACTACTGTCACTGTAAAACTAAACTTCAAAGCCATGAGGACCTCAAGGTCTCTGTTGACCTACAAATCCAAGTTTATTCCCTCTAATATCTCTTCATTCTCTTTACAACTACAAGTACCTATATGATAATTTTGTGCTCTAACCCACCCTTTAACACATTCTGTAGATTCACAAAATGCATATGTGCATATCTTTGTATGTCTGAGAATAACTGGTGTTCAGAGCTTTCTCTCTTTCACCCTCTCTGCTGTAAGACCCTGTTTTTGGGTGGGAACGCCGACTGCTGACAGAACATGAAAAACTTACCAGAGTTTCTAATTTGTGTTGGAGAACTCACTAGGGCCACCATGTTAGTCAGGAACCGACACAAGTTTAATTAGTGGCTCGGACAAGCAGAAGTTTTGTTTGTGCTATGGACTTCCTATACAAAGCCTTCCTGCATTGATTTTGTTTTTGTTTTCTGCCATGATAAAAGTACAGGATGAACTTATTTAACTATTTATCAAATAATATATATGGGCAGCACAGTGGCTAAATGGTTGGCACTTCCATCTGGCAGCACTAGGGTCGTTGGTTCAAATCCCAACCACAGCACCACCTGCCTGGAGTTTGCATGTTCTCTCTGTGCCTGCATGGGTTTCCTCCAGGCACTCGGGCTTCCTCCCACACTCCAAAGACATGCTGGAAGGTTGATCGGATCCTGTCAAAGTTGGCCCTAGTATGTGTATGTATGAATGTGAGTTAGGGACCTTAGATTGTACGCTCCTTGGGGGTTAGGGACCGATGTGAATGTACAATATATATGTAAAGTGCTGCGTAAATTGACAGTACTATACAAGTACCTGAAATAAATAATAAATATATACACAGTACATCTGGATTCAGCTGTGCACACAGTGTAACTCTTTAGTGGCTGTATTACTATCCCTAATAACGAGCATAATATTGAATTTTCACTTTGGAGAGAAAATAGGGCTGAGAAACAGGATATACCACCCTGCTAGAAAACATATGTTTTAAATAGCTGAAGAGGGATCATTTTCATTAAAAATAATGACTTCCTGTTTTTTTTACAATGTCCTTCTGCTATATAAAGGTTCTGAGACATGAGAAAGTCAACTGAAACAGAATATTACATCTAAAAGGCATTGCTAAAGCAGAACCAGCTATGATGGACAAGAATAGGAGTTTAAATTTTAGATTACACTCACCTTGCCTAATGTTAATCCCATATTCCTATTTAAGAAGATTGCAGGTTGTAAGTTTTTGGCACAAGAGTTTTAAAAAAAAGTTTTATTGAAATAGTATGAAAAGCCTAATAATAAAATGTTCTTATTCTCTTTAGTCTTTTAAATATATAATTGAAAGAGTTTTATTATATCTGTTTGATAATTGCAAATGCAGATATTGACCCTGCTGTAAATCAGGAAGATATTGGTTTGCTGGGCCAGTACAAATTAGATATGTTGAGCAGGTAGCCCTGAATGAAGTACTCCCCCATTCAGACCTTTATCAGTGACAGTCAGTGAAAACTGATTGGCTTAATAGAGCAATCTGCACCTGTTTTGATGTGCAATTACAGTTTTCAGGAAGTTTTCCTGCACCAATGTCATATGTCAAAAGCAAATAGGCTAAACGCTGTGGTGGCATATCTGAAAGCGTATTAAGTAACTATAGAATGCAGAAATGTCTGCACAAATTGGTTTGTATGTGGGAGCAGTTTTAACCCACCGCATATAACATTTTATATAAATAAAAACTCTGCCTCTCTATTATCCTTTGTGTTAAAGTTCTACACAGGATATATACTTTTTAATCAGAGTATAGCTTCAAGTCAATTAAACTCCTGGGATATTGATCTGATCAGTTAATTAGCAGAGGGGGTTGTTAATCAGTTTAAGCTGCTTTGGTGTTAATGAAATTAACAACAGGTGAACTAGATGGACAACAATGAGAGGACCCCAAAACAGGAATGGTTTTACAGGTGGAGGCCACTTCCATTTTTTTCCCTACTCATCTTTTCTGACTGTTTTTCACTAGTTTTGCATTTGGCTAGGGTCATTGTCCCTACTGGTAGCATGAGGCAATACCTGGACCCTACAGAGGTTGCACAGACAGACCAATGCCTCCAGGATGGCACATCAATACGTGCCATTGCCAGAAGCTGTGTCTCCCAGCACAGCCTCAAGAGCATGGAGGAGATTCCAGGAGACAGGCAGTCACTCTAGGAGAGCTGGACAGGGCAGTATAAGGTCCTTAACCCGTAAGCAGGACTGGTATCTGCTCCTTTGTGCAAGGGCCCTACAAAATGACCTCCAGCAGGCCACTGGTGTGAATGTCTCTGACCAATCAGAAACAGACTTCATGAGGGTGGCCTGAGGGCCCGACGTCCTCTAGTGGGCCCTGTGGCTCACTGCCCGGCTCCATAGAGCTTGATTGGCATTTGCCATTGAACATCAGAATTGGCAGGTCCACCACTGACGCCCTGTGCTTTTCACAAATGAGAGCAGGTTCCCCCTGAGCACACGTGACAGACATGAAAGGGTCTGGAGAGGCCATGGAGAACATTGTGCTGCCTGTAATATCATTAGGCATGACTGTTTTGGGGGTGGGTCAGTGATGGTCTGGGGAGGCATATCCATGGAGGGACGCACAGACCTCTACAGGCTAGACAATGGCACCCTGACTTCCATTAGGTATGGGGATTAAATCCTTGGACCCATTGTCAGACCCTACGCTGGTGCAGTGGGTCCTGGGTTCTTCTTGGTGCACGACAATGCATGTGGCAAGAGTATGCAGGCAAGTTCCTGGAGGATGAAGGAATTGATTTTGGGGTGTCTTTGAATTCAGTCCTCTGTAGGTTGATAATTTTAACTTCATCAAATGATGGGGCATTCTTGCATTCATAACACATTACTAGTCCATCTCAGTATAGATATCCAGCATGAGATTTTTTCCCCATTGAGATCTGATGTATTTTCAGTGTACCTTTAATTTTTTTGAGCAGTGTATATATCTAAAACATACACAATATAAAGTATATAATAAATATATATATGGTCTACTTGTGTCAAATAATCCCTTAGGTTAACCCCACTATACAATCTGGCTGCATCCTTTCTGCCCGCTTTCAGTATCCAAACCACTGCTCATAAAGGTTCTGTCCTCTGGCCAGAGGAGGTCCTCTGTCCATTTTCTTGGAGTCACCTTTTACAGTCCTCTCTTTTAGCATAAATGGCAAGTAAACAGTATCAGGGAGTTTTATTAAAACTGGAGCACTCAGAATCTGGTTCAGCTGTGTAGGGTAGCAAATCAGCTTCTAAATTCAGCTTGTTCAGTTAAGCTTTGACAATAAAACCTGGATTCAAATTGGTTTCAATGCAGAACGGCATCACAATGTGCACTCTCCAGTTTTAGCGAATCTCCCCCCTACCCTTTAAGACAACTGTGACAATTTAGCAGGCCCACCAAGCTTTGTGGGGCTTCAGCAGTTTTTGTGGTACACATTGTTTAGACCACAGGAAACTGACCCTACCATGATATGGCCAGTTAGGTGTGTTTGCTCCCAATGCCAAATTTCTCATTCCTTCCCTGAAGGTCTATGCCTGATGAAACTTGATTTGCTTCTAGATAGCTGGTGTGCAACAGTTCTGTCTGACCTTTATGTACGATTTAATAAACATAGAAGCCCTCGGGATAATTAAATTGGTAAGGATTCCATTATCTTTTAGAAATATAACAGTTCAGTTTCCCTTCCAACACGTGCAAAACTAGAGAGAGATTGAACAGTAAAATGATCAGGTAACCAGCAGGACCTCTCAGAGGCCAAAATAGCAACACAATAACAAGAAAGCTGATGACAGATAAGGACAACCTGGTTCATTAAATCTGCTCGTTTTCCCAGGCTTGCAAAAGCTCCAGAGCCTCCAGCTTTTCTTGGATAATATTGACAATGAGTAAAAAAAAAAACCTCAAAATATATAGACTATTACTTTTCAGGAAAGGACATTCAGTAAATGCAAAAAATGGTATTTTCCATTAGTCTGAGTCAACAAACATAATTGTGTTTTGATTGCTGTTTTGTTTTGCTTCATGTTCTTACTTGTGGCTTAATCAAAGTGTTTCTATGGTTTAGCTGGCCATCTACATTGAGATTTTCGGGTTATGTTCAAGAATACCAGCTTTTCAAAGATTTAGTTATACACCCAGGCTAAAGTTTTGAATTGTGTGGTGAGCAACAGATTGTCCACATAGAGATGTGTTTTTCAGTCTGCTGCCCTCCTTGGTGTTACATGTTCATTTCATCATTATTAGAAGGGTGCAAAAATGCTAAATGACTTGTCTGCTGCAACTGCTACGCAGCCTTCCAGACTCCTACTTCCAACCCTAGTGATGGTGTGCAATGAGGTTATTAACTGTATGGTTTGCTGCTCAGGCCAGCTTCTATGTCTAATTACCAGCTGACTTTTGCTGGACTCCCTGGGCTGCAGAGTGACAGTTGACTTGAGAACTATCTGCACCTAATTCAAATAAGCGTTTGTGCCAGTTTTTGCATATTATGATGAGGGTGACAACTTCAAGTAGTTCTAATTACTGCCACTTTAAGAACCTGTTGCTTTGGCAGTGAAAGTTTCTTAAAGAATTGCCACCAGTTTGCAGATTAGAAAGCTAGCAGTAGTTAATATTCTGCTGTAAGGCTGCTGGCTTTAATGACATGGCTGTTGATGCCAAAATCCTGAGAGACAAGGAAATCTCAGAAACGAGGAATCCCACAATGTTAAAAGCCAGGAAGCTCTGCCATCACACATGAAAAGTATATTTTCTCTGAAGAGCATACGTACACTAAGAAGCAGGCTCCTCTGATTTCTCCTAAATTTTGAATACAAAGAATACAGAGTAAAAATAAAGAATATCAATAAATTGTTTTGAATTGGCGTAAAAATATATATTTGAAATCAAATCTTTAAAAACAGCCATTAATCTACATGTAAAATTCCAACCCCATTGTGTTTAGCTGGTTAGTGGGCATGGAGTAATAGAGAGGGAGTGGACTGTCATTTACCACTGTGTATATGTCCACATGTGTGACCCTATAGTCACATGGGCTGCTCAAATGTGATGGGGAGGAAATGCTCAGCATAGAAACTCACTGAAAACTGAGCATGTGCAGAGTTGCCTCTACAGCAGCAAAATCCCTAGCTGCATTGCAGACATGCAAAGAAGGTGGAGATAGGGAGCAGCAGGATCAACCAGCAGGATCAACCAGTTTTTTTTTTTGCAGAATCTCATAGTGACTGAGTGAGCATGAACAGCATATAATACAGCTTTTATTGATAATTGTTTATGATGTGGGTTTAGCGTCACTTTAATCACAAGGTTCCAATAGGCAAAGGCAAATAGACTATGAATTTTGCAAGTGCAGTTACACTCATTTTTCTTAGTAAATGTAAATATTATTATTATTATACAGGATTTATACAGTGCCAACAGTTTGCTCAGCGCTTTACAATATAACAGGAGACAATACAGCAACAATACAGTTCAATACAAGAGGGTTAGGAGGGCCCTGCTCCTTGGAGCTTACAATCTAGTGACGCTTCACTTTGTAAAGAATACCCAA
Source organism: Staurois parvus (assembly GCF_062004578.1). NCBI lineage: Eukaryota > Metazoa > Chordata > Amphibia > Anura > Ranidae > Staurois > Staurois parvus. The sequence continues at coordinate 3,487,582 of NW_028318482.1, forward strand.
TCAGGTGCAATGAAATAAAATAAACAGCATTTTAGGACATGATTGGATGATTGCGTTCAGCAGAGCTTTACCACATTTAATAAACTCTGAGAAAACTGAGTGCAACTGCCCTTGCAAAGTGCACAGTCCTTTAGTAAATGCATCCCATTGTGTGAACTTAACCATTTAAAATTACTGGGTGCACTTATATGCATTTTCAAAATTTTCTATAAAGGACATACAAACGCATGTATTTCACTGCCTGTGTGACTGAGGCCTTAGGCCCCTTCACATGGGTGTAATCCGCTCATTTAAGTTTTTGCTAAGAAAAAACGGATTTAGTTTACTTTAGCTCTTCTGTTTAGTTTTGTTCCATTTACATCTGTTTTTCATCCATTTACATCCATTTTTCATCCACTTCGGTGTTCTAAACAGAACAAAAATGCAGACTTTTTGAGTTTAAAAAAATGGACGTGAACCAGGGGCGGACTGACAACTCATGGGGCCCCCAGGCAATAGGGGATCGCGGGCCCGTGTCCTTGCCCACACTCAAAAAAAGCCTATAAAAAAAAAAAAGTGTACCAGGGGCATTTCATGGGGCCCCCTACTGACCCTGGCAGTGCCCGAGTGCTCAAATGGTCAGTCTGCCCCTGACCTGAACAGAAGCAGATGAAAACCTGATGTAGACTACATCCATTTGTCCATAGGAAATCATTGCTATCCATATTTCATTTGTCGTCATATGGATGAAAAACAGAGAGATGGAACGCTCGTGTGAAAAGGGCCTTGGGGTTTGCATACCCTATAAAATTTAGTCACACCATTTGCAGTCATGGATATCATAATACTCCTTGCATTTTTTAATCCTTGGGTTGGTCAAAATCAATTGTAGAGCCTGATGAACTGCTAATCACCACTGATGTTAAACACAGTTAAACACAGCAATCTAATTATGCCTTCTCTACTTTCACAGGTAAATGCACCTCTCCTACCTCCACTCCTAACTCAAACGCATTGACTCCTGCTGTTTTTCTCCTGGGTAAATGCACCTCTCCTACCTCCACTCCTAACTCAAACTTGCTTTCACTCCTGTTATATTCAGAACAAATGGTGTATATATATTTGTGTGTATGTTGAGCAGTCCTCACCTTCAGTTGCACCCAGTTTACGACTGTAGCCTGGTTCCTATGAGACATCCCCCACTCTTCATGTGAGCCTTATCAGCTTCTAATTGGGGTGGAGTTGAATGCTCATTTGAGCATCTCCCTATAAATTCAGATCAGCTCATGGGGGAGATCTCTGATGGGGGGCACAGTCTCTGATGGGGGTGCTGCTTCTGACGGAGTGCGGCTTCAAAAGAGTGCGAAGCAGTTAAACACAGCAGTTGAACTAAAGCGGGAGAAAGACACAACAACAGCAAGAAACTCTACTGCATGCTGGACAGACTGCAAGCAAACACCCTGGGAAACATCTCTTACATGCCTGAGTCCCACTCTGTGTACCTTTATATAATACACTCCTCTTCATACTACTATCCTCTGTTCCCAAGATCTCACTTCTTTACCCCTCTGCTCCACCCCAAAACTACATCTCCCTGCTACTGCCCTCATCACCCCCAAAATGCCTCTTCTACTCCTCATTTTCCTCTCCTCCATTCCCAAAATCCATTCACTATATCCCTCTGCTCCTCCTAAACATTTGTATATTGTGTCCTCACTGCTTCCTTCGCCCCTCTATGGCACCCACCACCTCCTCCTATTATTCCACTCTCCCACTGACCCGAACACCTCCACTAGGAGTTTCTCACGCTCCTGCACATCCCGTTCCCATGCCACCTTTCTCACCCTTCTCCTCCTCCTAGCCGCGGGAGACATCTCCCCGAATCCTGGCCCTCCACCACCTCCCTCACCCGCACAACACCCTCCCGCCCCCATGTCCTACCGCAACCTAGTATCTGTCCCCCTGCTCCCTAAAATCTCCCCCCCCGTTTTCATGTGCACTCCTGAACGCTCGATCGGTGTGCAACAAGCTTACCGCCATCCACGACCTCTTTGTTTCCCGCTCCCTCAACCTCCTGGCGATCACGGAAACCTGGATCCAGCCCACTGACTCTACCTGCCCTGCTGCACTCTCCTATGGAGGTCTCACCTGGACCCACTCACCCAGACCTAACGGTCGTAAAGGTGGTGGGGTTGGTCTGCTCCTGTCACCGCAGAGCACCTTCCGAGTCCTCCCAAACCCCCCCTCCCTATCCTTCTCCTCCTTCGAGGCCCACTGCGTCCGACTATTCTCCCCAACCCCCCTGAAGATTGCTGTGATATACCGGCCTCCTGGATCCATACCCCGCTTCCTGGAAGACTTCTCCTCCTGGCTACCCTTCTTCCTCTCCTCTGAGCTACCCACCATCATTCTTGGGGATTTCAACATCCCTGTCAACCTTGACAACCCGGACACAGCCCGTCTGCTCCACTTAACCTCCTCCTTTGCACTTGCACAGTGCATACAATCCACCACCCACTCCGACGGTAATATCCTTGATCTTGTCTTCTCCAACCGCTGCGCTCCCCACAACCTCACTAACACCCCCTTCCCTCTCTCTGACCACAACCTGATCACCTTCTCTATCTCCTCGTCCTCCAACGCCTACCCCTCCAAATGTCACACTACTACCAGCCGTAACCTCCGCAACCTTAACCCTGCCTCCCTCCACTCTGCAGCTGATCAACTCCACGACCGCATCCTCCCCCTGTCCTGCCCCGACTTGGCTATGACTGCCTACAACAACGCGCTGTCAGCAGCCCTTGACTCACTAGCGCCTTTAACCACACGCAACATCAGACTCCGACCGCTCCAGCCCTGGCAGACTGATCACACCAAAACCCTCAAACGACGCAGTCGTGCCCTGGAGCGACTATGGCACAAAACAAAATCCCAACAAGCTTTCACCTGCTACAAATCTGCCTTCCGCACCTACACCTCCTCCCTCCACGCAGCCAAACAAGCCTACTTCCTGACCCTCATCAAGGCCCTCTCCTCCAATCCTCGCCGACTCTTCTCCACCTTCAACTCTCTACTCTCTCCACCCCCACCTCCACCCAGCACCTTACTCACCGCCCTTGAGATTGCCAATCACTTCAAAAACAAGATTGACACAATTCGCAAGGACATTGCCGCAACTCACACGCCCTCTCAACCCGTCCCCTCTCACACAGCTACCCCATCATCCCCCCTCCCCCTCGACATTACCCGCAGGGACTTCGTCGCTGCTCAAACTCCCTCCAACCCCCTTCCCCCTCACTTAGCTACCCCCTCTTCACCCCTCTCCCACGGCCTCACCACTGCTCTGACCTCCTCTCCCACCCCACCCTACATTCCTCATACTGAAGCTCCCCCAACACTCCGCACCTTTGACCTTACTACCATCGAGGAAGTCTCCAAGATCCTCTCTGATGCCCGCCTCACCACCTGCCCCCTTGACCCTATCCCCTCACAATTCCTACGACCTCCCTCCCCCTCCATCCTACGCTCCCTCACCCACATCTTTAATCTCTCCCTCTCCTCCGGCACTTTCCCCTCCCCACTGAAGCATGCACACATCACCCCCATACTTAAAAAGCCCTCCCTGGACCCCAATGACCCGAACAACCTCAGACCCATCTCCCTGCTCCCACTTACATCTAAACTCCTCGAGCGCCTCGTCTACACCCGCCTATGCTCTCACCTCAACGACAACAACCTCCTCGATCCCCTACAGTCTGGCTTCCGCCCCCTACACTCCACCGAAACCGCCTTACTCAAACTCTCCAACGACCTTCTAACCGCCAAAGCTAATGGCCACTATTCAGTGCTCCTACTCCTTGACCTCTCTGCGGCCTTCGACACAGTTGACCACCCCCTCCTCCTCAAAATACTACACTCCCTCGGCCTCAGAGATTCTGCTCTCTCCTGGCTCTCATCCTACCTGTCACAACGCTCTTTCAGCGTTACCTATAATGCTACCACCTCCCCCTCACTCCCCCTCTCTGTTGGGGTCCCTCAAGGCTCTGTCCTTGGGCCCCTTCTCTTCTCCATCTACACCTCCTCCCTTGGCCAACTCATACACTCTCACGGCTTCAACTACCACCTCTATGCCGACGACACACAAATCCATCTCTCAACCCCCCACCTCACCCCCTCGGTCTCTGCCCAAATCACACACCTACTGAGCAACATATCAGATTGGATGTCGCTCCACTTCCTTAAACTGAATCTCTCCAAAACCGAGCTCCTTGTCTTCCCCCCAGCCCGAACCCCACCCCCCATTGACTTCTACATTACATCCAACAACGCCAATATCAAACCCGCTCTGCAGGCCAGAGTACTTGGTGTCATTCTGGACTCCAACCTATCCTTCCAGCCCCAAGTCCAATCTTTAACAAACTCGTGCAGACTCCACCTCCGCAACATCGCCAAAATCCGCACGTTCCTAACCCCAGAAACCACTAAACAGCTCATCCACTCCCTCATCATATCACGACTCGACTACTGCAACTCCCTCCTCACTGGCCTGCCTCGCCGCTGGCTATCCCCGCTTCAGTCGATCCTGAACACGGCTGCCAGACTCATTCACCTTTCCAAACGCTCCGTTTCCGCCACCCCCCTCTGCCAATCTCTCCACTGGCTTCCGATTGCGCAACGGATCAAATTTAAAATCCTAACACTGACGTACAAAGCTGTCCACCATACTGCCCCGAACTACATCACTGACCTAATATCCAAGTACCACCCAGCACGCACACTCCGCTCCTCACAAGACCTCCTTCTCTCTAGCTCCCTGGTCTCCTCCTCCCATGCCCGCCTCCAGGACTTCTCCAGGGTGTCACCCATCCTCTGGAACTCCCTGCCCCAACCCATCAGATTATCACCTACTCTCCTCTCCTTTAGGCGCACCCTGAAAACCCATCTCTTCAGGGAAGACTACCTCACCCCCTGCTAACTTGCTGACCTCCTCCACTCTTCCTACCACTCCATCCCCCACAGCTATCTCCTCCTGTACCACTATCCCATCCCTTCTAGATTGTAAGCTCGAAAGAGCAGGGCCCTCGATACCCTCATGTTTTGCATTGTATTGGTATTGTTCTGTCACATGTTCTGTCCCCCTTTGTAATGTACAGCGCTGAGTGAACTATTGGCACTTTATAAATACTGTATAATAATAATAATAATAATAATGATTGGAAATACTCATTACTGCACCTCTGTACAGCTCAGCAGTCACAAGAAACATTAGAACAAGTCACTTTACTTGCTTTTTTAGGTTATAGTTGTCCGGCTTTATGTTTCTTTTAATAGGTAATAGTTTTTGACAAAAGTCACACAGCATCATGAGAAGCCACTAGCCAATGGAAGTTACATTAAACTTTTGTTTGAAATACCTCTTCCTGTGCTGTTTTTATAGAAATGGGATGTTGTCTTTGTGTGGACTCTTGGTACAAACCATTAAAGACTTTTTAAACTTGGCCTATTAGCAGCCGGACTGTGAGACTAGAAGAGACTTACAGGCAATTAAAATAGACATGAGATCAGGTTCCTCCATAGTTGCTATTATGAAACATCTTATCCTAATGTCATGTCTGTATTATTCTCTTCGGATTCCCACTGATTCACACTTAAAAAATGCTACTCTGCAGGACACAGATAAAGTAGACACAAACCCACAGGAAGTTCCAGTTATTACGTCCTTATGAACAGAAATTGAACAGAAAGTGTAGTCTTCCAAGATTCTGACCCAGCAACTTAATTCCATCTTGCTTAATGACCAATTTGTAAATTAAAAATTACAGCTTTGTTTTCTGTAAGTCTTCACAAAAATGATGTTCTGAAATAAAGCAAATTATTTTGAAAGCTAGGTTTTCCTGACTGCATTTGAGTGATATTTTGTGTCACAAAGCCACTAATGTTGAAGTAAGAATGAGATTATTACTATTAAGAGTCAGCCTATAAATTCTAAGAACCTCTTAAAAAAAAATTATCCTATTTTCAAGGAGCACATATTTGGAAAGTTAATCATTTTGCTTTGACATGTTTTGGTGTTATTCACATATTACCATTAAAATCATAGGTCAAAAGACACTCCCATTTTTTAAATTGTGGTTTGAGTGTGGTGATAAAATGAAATTGGTCTAAAGCCTAGTACACACGATTAAAAAAAATTGTACAAAAAAAATACCACTTTGAAAGCGATCGTACGATAATCTGATCGTTAGTACACAGCTTTTATCCAAAATTATTTGAAGGGACAAGCACAACAATGTATCTCGTACGATACCAGATCATACTATTTTCATTTAACCAGCACGGTTTTCAAACACAATACAAATACATTACAACACATGACATCACTTCCAAATGTTTAATGTGCCCTACGAGAATTTTCATAACTTTAGTAACCTTTTCATTATCAATATGAGACTAGCATGGAAAAAAAAAAAAGTCAATCATTCGTCCGATATCCTCATTGTGTGTACGGTGCTTAAGGATAATTACAACAGCACATTATGTAATAAAAGAAAGGAACAGAACAATACTGCTGGTTTACAGGGACTATGTAAATGTGGGCAAGATCGTCTTTTACAAGTTTATCAAAAAGATTTTACAATCACTTTAAGGGTTTGTACACATCATAGCGCATGCAATAGCACACAGATTCTGGCATGCAATTTTATAATGTGCTATGCTGTAATGTATTTTAACATGCTTCAGAGTGCCTTTTTTCCCTTATGTGTGTAGCGCTTACCCCCACAGGAGATGCTTGATATGATGAGTTCTCTGTTCTGCCATGACTCTTTAGGCTGCTCAGTCCCCAAGGACACACATGTGTAACTTAAACATTAGTGTGCTATCACTTTATAATAGTGCACAGAAAATAAGCCACAAGCAACTGAAGGGTAGATAAATAAGTATATAGCAACAAAGCAGGCCAACACAATGCATAAAGCAATAGCTATGCAGCTGAACACATTTTAAGATGCTGAACTAAGTAGGGGGAACATCGGCCTATAATATGGCAATTGACTATACTGCAACAAAGCTAACCAGATTTTAACTGTGTGAATTGTAACAAAATATCACGGCGGGAACTAACCCAAAAAGTTGTCCTCTGAATACAGCCCTTTAGTGGGTGGGTGTGCACAATCCTGACAAGGGGTAAACCTGAATTGACTACAAAGTACCTGGCACCTAATTGTCAGTACTAAGCTGGCTACTGTTGGGCCCCATCTGTAAGGTGGTGCACATGAAGCGGTTTCTTTAAGAATGTACACAGTAGATGGCTGATGGGCTAAGTAATGAGCAGTGTTTACTGGCATTAACTGTGGGCAGTGAGGGGTTATGCATGGTTGTTCTGCTCACACACAGTGTCTTTTTTAGTGTGTCTGGTGTTCTGTTGTCCTCAAGTGTCCCAATCATACAGCAGATATCTGTACACCAGATTGACACATGAATGCATCCAACAGAGGAGGTGGCTGGAAGGCAGACCACAATGGGTACCTGAAACAGGGAGGCTACTATCCACAGTACAATGTCAGTCCCTAGTCTGTCCTTCCTCCACAGAAACCTGTCCCTAAACTAAAGGATCTGTACCTAGCCAGGAAAGGGTTATGTCCCTGACCTAACCACTAGCAAAATGTATGCCATCCACACTGCCCACACTAAAGATGGTTGTGAGGGTCAGCCAGAGCAGCAGCATCCAATCATACAGTTGCTCCCTTGATAATACCCAAGAAGGCCACAGAGATGCATGGGTTTCCCCCTTGTCCTCTTGGGGGGGGCTGCAGCTTGTTAAACAGCTGGCAGGACACCCAGCTACATGTGCTTTCACTATATGCTGCAACGTGGGACATTGGTATGAGCTAGCACCCTTTAAAACAATGTTATTTTTTCTTACCTTGCATAGTGAATGCTAGCTCAGTACTGGCGTTGTGAACAAGCCCTTAAGAACTCTATGAACACAACATTTTGACCATTTTGACATTTAAAGACTGGCTGCCAAACATCTTAAATTGTAATGCCTTAGCATTGTGAAAATTCTGTGCAAACTATCTCCTACCAGTCTTACTTTAAGGATGGATGCAGTACAGATCAGTTTGGAAAATCTACCCAAGCCAATCAATTATACAACCTAGAACAGCTGACTGGGGCTATTGGAAGGTAGTCAAAAATATAGGAACTGTTGCCAAATCTAGCCACCAAGAAATAGTACAACTTTGCAATAAACATCTTAAATGCATGGGATCTTATATGTTTTAGGAGTGTCTCAAATGCTATTATGCTGCCTACATACCAGCTCTGGAGTGTCAATTGTCAGGAAACAGGCCCCGCTTGTCCTAATGTGATAGGCGTAGGGGCGTGAATGAGCTGCCCCGAATGCACACTGTCCGGATTAGGAGCCCCTCACACTCAAGCATGTCAGATTAGGATGAGCAGCTGTGTCCATGGAGTCCTAAGAGACTTCAAAGGGCTGCCTGCACACAGCACCTGGAGTCTAAAGACACCAGAAAAAAATGGCCCATTCCTAGATTGTAAGCTCAAAAGAGCAGGGCCCTCGATCCCCTCATGTTTTGTATTGTATTGGTATTGTTCTGTCACATGTTCTGTTCCCCTCTGTTCGCTGAGCGAACTATTGGCGCTTTATAAATACTGTATAATAATAATAATAATAATTCATGGTACAGTGCATCCAGAAAGTATTCACAGCACTTAACTTTTGACACATTTTGTTATGTTACAGCCTTATTCCAAAATGGATTAAATTCATTTTTTTCCTCAACATTCTACAAATAATACCCCATAATGACAACTTGAAAGAAGTTTGTTTTGAAATCTTTGCAATTTAAAAAAACAAAAAAAAAACACACACACACACATATACATAAGTATTCACAGCCTTTGCTCAATACTTTGTTGAAGCACCTTTAGCACTAATTACAGCCTCAAGTCGTTTTGAGTATGATGCTACAAGCTTGTCACACCTATTTTTGGGCAATTTCTCCCATTTTTCTTTGCAGTACCTCTCAAGCTCCATCAGGTTAGATGGGGAGCGTCGGTGCACAGCCATTTTCAGCTCTCTCCAGAGATGTTCAAATCGAGTTCAAGTCTGGGCTCTGGCTGGGTCACTCCAGGACATTCACAGAGTTGGTCCGTAGCCACTCCTTTGTTATGTGGGCTGTGTACTTAGGGTCGTCGTCCTGTTGAAAGATGAACCATTGCCCCAGTCTAAGGTCCAGAGCGCTCTGGAACAGGTTTTCATCAAGGATGTCTCTGTAATACCTGTCAAGATTGACAGATATTGCAAGCTTTAACTCAGATCACATTGCTGTCCAGGTTATAGCACCAAACTCCACACTCACTGATGTAAAATAAAAATAAAGGATCATAGTGCAGAAGCTCTTTAAAATTAGTACATAACTTTAATAAAAGTGCTTATATAATATGCAGAGTTAGTGCAGCAGAGAAGATAGTCTTTGCAGAGTGAAAATTAGCATTATAGCCTTAACGCTCACTTTATTACTGGGAAGTCTGGACCTCACTCAAAATGGCCACCATGATATTTCCAGTAACATCTGACATTACTGTCTGACGTGTTTCGTCATCATGACTTTCTCAAAGGATCCGTCCATCGGATTGCCAGACAGAGAAGCGCGATTCATCACTCCAGAAAACACATCTCCACTGCTCTACAGTCCAGTGGCAACATGCTTTACACCACTGCGTCCAACACTTTGCATTGCACTTGGTGATGTAAGGCTTGGATACAGCTGCTCAGCCATGGAAACCCATTCCATGAAGCTCTCTATGCACTGCTGTTGCGCTAATCCGAAGGCCACATGAAGCTTGGAGGTCTTTAGCTATTGACTCTACAGACAGTTGCCGACTTCTGTGCACTGTGTGCTTCAGCATGCGCTGACCCCTTTCTGTCATTTTACGTGGCCTACCACTTCGTGGCTGAATTTCTGTTGTTCCCAGTTTCTTCCACTTTGTTATACAGTAATACCACTAACAGTTGACCTTGAAATATTTAGTAGCAAATTTCACGGATGGACCTATTGTACAGGTGGCAGCCTATTAAGGTACCACTCTTGAATTCACTGAGCTCCTGAGAGCGACCCATTCTTTCATAAGTGTTTGTAGAAGCAGTCTGCATGCCTAGGTGCTTGATTTTATACACCTGTGGCCAAGGAGGTGATTTAAATACCTGAATCCAATGATTTGGCAGGGTGTCCCATTAATTTTGGCAATACAGTGTACCTGGAGTTCCCCTTTATATTGATTACGCCTCTGAAACAGAGGTGTGGTATATTTTTATTGACAGTATGTTTATGTGTTTTACATGAGTTACCATATAGAATGTGTTTCTGGTGAAATCAGCATCATGGGTGAATCAGGCAGGGTTTCTTCGTTTGAGCTACACTCAACTGTTCCATGCTCCAGCTTCAGGTCTTTCCCTCTGTGTGCAGCTGTTGGCTTCTAGCCAATCATAGAGGAGGTACTGTGTTAAAGGGGTAGCCTGCAGATTGTTCAAACAATGCATTCACACCCCCTGTCTCTTTGCATATCTTCCAGTGATCTCCCAATGCCTCCCAGCATTGCCTTGATGACCTCTATTGTTCCCAGTGTCTGTCCACCCTACTCAGCTCCTGTGTCTTTGTTTTCTAGCCTGAAGCCAGCCTTGTTTACTCCAGCCTGTGTCTCTGTGCCTGCACCTATGATCCCAGTATGCCCCATCATGTGATGTGTCCCTGTGACCCAGTGCACTGGCAGCATCTAGTCTTCCCTCACCACCATGTCTCCCTCTGAACTCAGATGCCTGCTTCAATGCACCATTGTGTTTCCCTGTGATTCCCAGCCAGCTTCTTGTTATTAGCACCTGTGAAGACCATCACCAAGAAAGCAGGCACACTGGGCACCATTTGCCCAGCTGCTGCAACTAGTCCTGGTTGGCTAGTCTGACCCTAGTGGGAGTACATTCTCAGTTTGTGACACTGCATCGATGGTGTGTAAGTACATCTGCTATCCTTATGGCTTGCAGCAGAAGATACATACCCGGTTTTGAAAGTGAGCACTTCTAAGAACTGTAACACTCCCTAGGCATTAAGAAGTAACATACTGCCCCATACCACCCACCAGGCAATGAGGCATGTGCCAGGTTCAGCAACACCTTGATAGATGTAGCAATAGGCTTCTTGGATTTAGTAGTGGAAACAATACCTGTCTGAAGTCCAACAGCTTGTTAAAGACATGGGTGGAGAAAAGAGAGCTAAAAAGTATCAAAAACATTGACCTTCAGACTGGAGAGAGTGCTTGTCCAATGTAAAGGTGCACAGAATCAAAGACAATTTCAAATATTGTGGCAAAAGGTCCGGATTGTGCCTGGACTTTCCTCACCTGAATTTATCATACAGCAGCCTATAGTAGGTATGCAAGTCTATGATATCCATAACAAAGGCACCCAAAAAAAACCCAAGACGCCTACACTGTACACTGCTCAAACCCATTGAAACCCATAGAGCAGCCAATAAGAGTTTCCAAATAACCTGTCCAAGTTCGTTAACCTCAAACATCTCAAATAGTTCAGTGATGGCTGCCTCCTGTTTTTCTACCATTATCTCCAAGATCCCCAGGAAAATCCATAGATTCTTACCTTATTGCATGGCCCAATGGTCAAGCTCCCACTGTGAAGTCCTTTGAACCACATCCACTGATGTGCCTGAAGACAAAGAGGATGGAACTGAGACTCAACACCTCAGGTGCTCCCAGAGTCTTTGGGAGACCCCTTGTTCACTTAATGAGGATGAATTTGAATGGTCTGCAAACTTGCCAAGGACAGCAAGTTCAAGTGGGAATGGAGAGCAGCTGAGTTTCAATTTACCCACCTTGCCCAGATGCAGGCGCAGGCCCTTTTAACTGCTTTCCCACAACTCCCTGGACACACCCAGAGAATATAAATGTGTCTGCTTTCCTTCTCCAATAGCTCCAGTGGAGGGGTGGTACTTTATTCTTGTGCTTTGGATTCCTCCAGCTGCTCACCTTTGCTACCAAAGTTGTTCCGAACCTGTGCAAAAACAGCCAGTATGGTCTGCACAGTGTAAATGCATATATTATTTTTTATTATTATACAGGATTTATTTAGCACTAACAGTTTACACAGCTCTTTACAAAATAATGGCAGACAGTACAATTACAATACAAATTAATACAGGAAGATTCAGAGGGCCCTTCTCATTAAAGCTTACAATCTTCTAGCTATAAAATAATCTGCTACTCAAGAAGAAGCATGATTTTATGTGTAAGCACATATTTGTATGTAGGTGCATAAAATATTGGCCAATAATGCAGATTTTTACATTTTCTTTTTTACTGATCTGGCACTAATTTACTGATAATTACACACCTGTGTCTACAGACCCATTGAAAGAAATTGGCTACATTCAGATCATTAAGGCCGGCCATACTTGGGTCGATTTCCAAACTATTTATTGTTCGAAAATCAAACCTAAGAATAATCGACTGATTTTCGCTGTTAGTGGGGAAATTGGCTCCGGACGATTTTCTTGTTTCTTCCCCATTACATTTATTGGGAATGTTGGAAATTTGTGGAAAACGACTGATTTTCAAAATTATTGGGGGCACCATCAGATTACAGAACGATGTTTTCGATCGAAACAGCATTCGGAATTCGACCCATGTATGGCCTGCTTAAAAAAAAAAAAAAAAGCCTACATGCCAAAAACCATTAGGTTTTTAGTGCCTGTGTTCAAGACCGCTTAAACACATTGAACAAAAAGACTCTATATAAATTAGATCTGCCTTTCTCAACCTTTTTAACACTGAGGAACTCTTAAAATTACCTTTCTGGGCCCATGGAACCCCTGCTAATAATTACTATATCTGCAGCTCACAGTACATTAGTGTGATGGTCGAAAGAATGCTCAAAAGCTAAAAAATCATTGTTGTCAGTGGTTACTCATCTGAAAAGCAGATATGGCTCATTGCTGAAAGAAGCCCTAGCAACCTTTGGAGGAATCCCGGAGTTCCATGGAACCCTTGTTGAGAAAGACACAAAATATATAAAAGTGCAGCGCTATTATAATAGTAGAGTAATATTAATAAACTGCAATGATATTGTGATGAATAAATCATAAAACATAAATACGGTAAAATAATATAATAAAGTAGTTCATAAAGTGATGTAAATGTGCCAATAAAGTCCTGATGGCTAGGAACGGTGGTTGTGCTTTCGTGAACAGAAGAAATGCGCACTCACCGAACGTGCAGTAATTATGCGCGTTTAAATAATGTATCCAGGTGTCATCCAATAAGGTCATCAGGGCCAGGTCAGATGTAGAAATTGCTCCCACTCAGGAAGGATGGATTCCAGGGCCTTAAAGGGTGATCCAGGGGCATCCAGAGCTCCCCTTAAGGGATGGATGGGTGTAGCTCACAAGGTTTAACGGGCAGCTCCCTCTCTGGAGGCTTGGGACTGGTACTGGGCGTCTAGGAGATCAGTACTCCGCAAAGGAGTCAGCATAAAAAGATTCCCATAGTGTAGTATATTGATATCACTTTATTAGGAGTAAAAAGATGCATCCGAAAATAAACAAACAATCAAGTGACAAAAACCGGACTAACTGTCCACGAGAAAAGATGGCCTCCGGAGCTCCACGATGCTCCTACGGCGTTAAACCATGGCATAATTGGCTCCTCCTTATGCGTTTCGTGCACTAGCACGTCTTCAGACGGGACTGCCTTGTTGAGAAAGGCTGCATTAGATGGCAATTTCCTGTCTGTGATGATAGGTAGACACCAATCAGCTAACCAATGTAAGAGGGAGAGGGGTACGCCGATGGACAGGCTAGAAAACCTGTTGTTGCTGCTCACCCTGGGAAAGGTGGAACATGCGGCATGTACATGTACCAATTTCCTTCCTCATCAACCATCCACAAACAACTGATCAAAGCACCTACCCTCACAGGTGCTGAATGAAGGTTGGATCGTGCCTATATAGCTGACCTTCCTCCTATGTCTGTTTTGTGCACTCACAGATTTTTTTGGCAGTATCTACACTATAGACATACACATATGATAGACCATAAAGTGATTTAGTATGTCAATATATTGCTTCTCTCTTCCTTGTCGCTGCAAATAAAGGAAGTGTCTACTTATAGGAATTGGCACTTTTCAATCTACAAATACTCTTTTCGGAATAGGAAGGATATGACACTGTGCTTATTATTTTATTTCAAAGCTAGTTCTTCTGGTACTTTGTAAAACAATGCACTAGTGACACCTTAATGTGCCTCTGTATTGTCACTGTAATTCTTTGCAATCCATTCCACTACTTCCACCCCCTCCCTATTTCCTTCCCTTGGTGAAATCCCAGCTTGCTGGTTTCTACAGCACCAAGTTTCTACGGTCTATTCATTTGGTTCAAGTTACTTCTTCTATGCACTATGTACAGTATGTATTCATCTCCAAAACATGATAAAATGAAGAGTGTTTTTTGCTACTTCTTTCTATAAACACTAATTTTTTTAACCACTTGTCCTCCAGAGGATTTACTCCCCTTCCGGACCAGGCCATTTTTTGCAATACGGCGCTGCGTTACTATAACTGACAATTACGTGGTCATGCAGCACTGCACCCAAATGAAATTTATGTCCTTTTTTCCCCCCACAAATGGAGCTTTCTTTCAGTGGTATTTGCTCACCTCTGCGGTTTTTATTTTTTGTGCTATAAACAAAAAAAAACTGAAAATGTAGAAAAAAATTAAAAAAAAAAACAATATTTTTTACTTTTTGCTATAAAACATATCCAGTAAAAAAAATAAAATAAAATCTAGTCATAAAATTTAGGGCAAAATGTACTCTGCTACATGTCTTTGCTAAAAAAACAATCCCAATACGTGTAAAGTAATTGGTTTACATGAAATTTATAGCATCTACAATGGCGGTATACATACTGGAATTTTTTTTTACACTAGTAATGGTGGCAATTACTAGCAGGACTGCGGCGGGCATTCTGAGACTGGGGGGGGAACTGACTAACTGCCACTGACATCCCCAGTGACACTAATACAGTGATCAATGCTAATAAAAACCACTGACTGTACTAATGACATTGGGCAGGAAGGGGTTAACATCTGGGGCAAAGGGTTAACTGTGAGCTGTTTTAATATGTTGTCTGCATGTGCTTTACTATGTGAACATGCTGCTTTGTATTGCTCTGTTATACAGAGCAATACCAGGCAGCATGCTGGTGCTGACAGGAGAGAGATCTGTAATGTTTACACACAAACCTCTCCCGTTAGTGTTCCTCGGTGATTGCTGGTGGGGATTCTCTGGCCGGGGCCCCGTAATCGACAGCTGTAGCCGCCAATGGTGGTGCAGGTAGGGCAGAAATACAAAATCACATCTACACACACACATATATATATATATATATATATATATATATACACACACACACACACACACATATACACACGATTTTGTGCTGCCCTGCCACCCTGTAGCAGTAGTTCTGGTATAGGATGGTTGGGAAGTGGTTAAAGGACCACTATCAGAAATCAAAATAGGTTTTGATAATTGTAAGGGGTTTTTACACTAAATGAAAACATTCCATATCAACATTTACTTTTTTTAATCACTGCAACATTTGTTTATATATTTCCAAACATATTTACATGCAAACCAAGCTGTTCAGTAAACACAACAGTAAGGCAGCCCATACATTGATCTTTTTTTTTTTTTATTCAACCAGCAGGTTGATCCTTCCCACTGTGACAGTGTTGGAGCCAGAATATAATGATCAGTGCTGAACTTGCCAAATATCTATCATATGGCAAGCTTAAGAAGCACTGGTATACTGGAACGAAGTTCTGGCTCATTGCTGGATACACACTGGGAAATGTATCTGAATACATGTATGGCTGGATGACCTGAGCCTGTATGTTTACAGCTGAACAGGAAAGGTACCAGTTTACCTTGATAGGAAAAGAGTAGCATTCAGCCAAGAAAATCAAGCCTAGTTCTTTCCCCAAAAATACTCATCTAGAGGGTTTTTGGAAAAGGCACAGTAGCAGTAGAAACCAATAATTTCCCAAACTGGGCAAATCAAGTGATGGTCCTGTTATGGATATGAGCGCCTTGACATTATAAATGAATGTATTATATTAGGATATGTAATATCAGCTTGGTGACATCAGTACTAAATTCTGGTGTGTTTCATGTATTGTAATTTTTTTTCATGTATTGCCAAGGACTGTTGGCTTACTAGGAACTTGCATATTAGGAGGAGCAGGGCCCTCCTGACCCTCTTGTATTGAACTGTATTGTTGCTGTATTGTCTCCCTTTATATTGTAAAGTTCTAAACAAACTGTTGGTGCTATATAAATCCTGTATAATAATAATAATAATAATAAAACTCTTCCAGTGCAATATTGCTGTAAAGAAAAATCAATAGAAAATTCTGATAAATAAATAGTTTCTATCAAACTTTCAATATACTTCCTGTTCAATTCTGGCTTCCTCTAACCCTCATATGGGATTGAATGTTTGTTGTGCATAGGGCAGTCCATTGAAATAAAAAAAAAAAAAAAGAAAAAAAAACCGCACACATGCACATCTCCTATGCACCCTACTGATGATTTGAAAAACAAACAAACTTTCTTAGAGCATTTTCCTAAAGCTGGCCACGCATTATACAATTTTCTTGTACAATTTCTGAACAATTTCCTTTAGATTTACCTTCAACTATGTAGTGCATGGGTCTGCCTGACTGGACACAAATTGAAAATGTTGTTTAGGTTTGACCTCATTATATGCTTTTTGGTAAATCTAAAAGGAAAATTGTATGGCCAGTCTAGCGATTTTCATTTGAAATTCTATCCATCTGACTAGCTTATGTCATAACCATGACCTCTAGCAAGATCATGGGAATCCCGAGAATCCAAAATGTTACAATTTGATGCTTCAGCATATTGCAGGAATTCCACTTATTTAGATTTGGGATCCATTACAGTCCCAGGATCTTACTGGAAGGATCATGACTAGACATGTGCACACTGAAAATTTGTATTTATTTATTTCAGGTACTTATATAGCGCCGTCAATTTACACAGCGCTTTACATATACAGTGGGGATCGAAAGTTTGGACACCCCAGCTAAAAATTTGTATTAATGTGCATAAAGAAGCCAAGGAAAGATGGAAAAATCTCCAAAATGCATCAAATTACAGATTAGACATTCTTATAATATGTCAACAAAAGTTAGATTTTATTTCCATCATTTACACTTTCAAAATAACAGAAAACAAAAAAATGGCGTCTGCAAAAGTTTGGGCACCCTGCAGAATTTATAGTATGCATTGCCCCTTTGCAAAGCTGAGACCTGCCAGTGTCATGGATTGTTCTCAATCATCGTCTGGGACGACCAGGTTATGTCAATCTCAAAGGTTTTAAATGCCCAGACTCATCTGACCTTGCCCCAACAATCAGCACCATGGGTTCTTCTAAGCAGTTGTCTAGAAAACTGAAACTGAAAATAGTTGACGCTCACAAAGCTGGAGAAGGCTATAAGAAGATAGCAAAGCGTTTTCAGATGTCAATATCCTCTGTTCAGAATGTAATTAAGAAATGGCAGTCATCAGAAACAGTGGAAGTTAAAGCAAGATCTGGAAGACCAAGAAAAATATCAGACAGAACAGCTCTCAGGATTGTGAGAAAAACAATTCAAAACCTATGTTTGACTGCACGATCCCTCCAGAAAGATCTGGCAGACACTGGAGTTGTGGTACACTATTCCACTATAAAGAGATACTTGTACAAATATGGTCTTCATGGAAGAGTCATCAGAAGAAAACCGCTTCTACGTCCTCACCACAAAAATCATCGTTTGAACTTTGCAAATGAACATATAGACAAGCCTGATGCATTTTGGAAACAAGTTCTGTGGACCGATGAGGTTAAAATTGAACTTTTTGGCCGGAATGAGCAAAGGTACGTTTGGAGAAGAAGGGGCACAGAATTTAATGAAAAGAACCTCTGTCCAACTGTTAAGCATGGGGTTGGATCAATCATGCTTTGGGGTTGTGTTGCAGCCAATGGCACAGGGAACATCTCATGAGTAGAAGGAAAAATGGATTCAATAAAATTTCAGCAAATTTTGGATGGTAACTTGATGCCATCTGTGAAAAAGTTAAAAAGCGGATGGCTTCTACAAATGGATAATGATCCTAAACACACCTCAAAATCCACGGGGGATTACATCAAGAGGCGTAAACTGAAGGTTTTGCCATGGCCTTCACAATCTCCTGACCTCAACATAATTGAAAATCTATGGATAGACCTTAAAAGAGCAGTGCGTGACAGATAGCCCAGAAATCTCAAAGAACTGGAAGACTTTTGTAAGGAAGAATGGGCAAAGATACCTCAAACAAGAATTGAAAGACTCTTGGCTGGCTACAAAAAGCGTTTACAAGCTGTGATACTTGCCAAAGGGGGCAGTACAAGATATTAACTCTGCAGGGTGCCCAAACTTTTGCAGATGCCATTTTTTTGTTTTCTGTTATTTTGAAAGTGTAAATGATGGAAATAAAATCTAACTTTTGTTGACATATTATAAGAATGTCTAATCTGTAATTTGATGCCTTTTGGAGATTTTTCCATCTTTCCTTGGCTTCTTTATGCACATTAATACAAATGTTTAGCTGGGGTGCCCAAACTTTCGATCCCCACTGTATATTGTACATTCACAACAGTCCCTAACCCTCAAGGAGTGTACAATCTAAGGTCCCTAACCCACATTCATACATACACATACTAGGGCCAATTTAGACAGGATCCAATTAAACTACCATCATGTCTTTGGAGTGTGGGAGGAAACCGGAGGAAACCCATGCAGGCACAGGGAGAACATGCAAACTCCAGGCAGGTGGTGCCGTGGTTGGGATTTGAACCGATGACCCTAGTATTGCCAGGCAGAAGCGCTAACCATGTAGCCACTGTGCTGCCCAAATGTTTTGTTTCATTTAATTTTGGATGCATTCCTTAATTGAAGAATTTCATTTTTTCATGTTTGTTATATGAAACCGGTTCGTTTTCATAATTCGATTCGTATCTTCGGCATTTGTTTTGGATATTTGTTGGTCCAGGTGGATTAGAAAAATTTTGCAGTTTTTCCAGAAAATTGCTATAAATTCAATGTAATATCGAATCAGATGGATTTGAATTGGAAGGATTTGATATTTCGGGAAATGGCAGGAGCTGATTGCCCAATATCCACTGGCGTCATGTGCATCTGAATTACCAAATGGAACAAAATTTGGATCCATTTGTTATCCGAATCGACGAATGAATTAAAAACAGAATTTCCCCATGGGCCAACTACTATTGCATTTTGTGACATCATCCGAATGAAACAAAATGTAGTTGTTAGAACTTTTCAGATTCTTTGACATTCGTATACATCTGAATCTCCAAACATGAAATTTTCCGCCGAAAAACGAATTGTAATGAAACAAAAAACACATATGTCTAATCATGACACTTGACTAGGCTCTGCAGAAAGAAACCAGGTATAAAGGTATATGTATTTTTTAACTTTTCTCTACAGGTTTTTTTTCTGCAGCTTTAAAGTGGTAGTAAATTAAAAAAAACAAACAAAAAACAAACATTTCTGGCTGCAAGGTAATGTCATAATGTGCTAGTATGCATTGCATAGTAGTACATTATGAAAGACTCACCTTAGAACAAAGCCCTCTAGCGGTGCACTCCCACAGCTGCAGAAGGCTTCCATCTTCACCTGGTCTTCCTTCTGGGTTCGTGGACTGCGGCAGTTTGAATGGCTGAGACGCTGATGACGTCACTCAAGCGCATGGGAGTTTCGGCCATGGCGCACACAGTTGTGCCACTCCTTCAGAACGAATGCTCCGGTATGGTCACCAGCTGCTGTTCTGTAGAATATCTCCTAAACGGTGAATGTTTAGGAGAATATATCTAAAAAATTCTGCACTCAGGTGCAAAAATAAATAGAAACCAGCATGAGGGGTCATTCCCCCTGATGATGTCAACTCAGACGAAATGCGTTGGGCGGGGCCACGGGATGTGGAGTCATTACACTGACATAGAAGTGGAGTTCGAGACACGAGCGGAGGACGAAATATATTGCAAAGATTGTACAAATACTGCCTGGCTAGTTATTTTTGTGAGTAGCTTTTGCTTTTAAAAACTTGTACATTTTTAAAACCTATTACACTGTGATAGTCCCTGGTGTTTTTTATCTATTTCTATTGATACTTTTGAGATGCTATGCTGGGAGGAGCCATGCTATTCAGGATATGCATACCCCAAGCGTGGATTGATTTGAAGCCTTTCTGACAATACTTTAATCGGGGTTGCACCATTTGGTAAGGGTCCAATCTTATACATGGTGGTGGATTGGTGGAAGTGTCTAATATGCTCATTTTTGCTTCACGTTAATTTGGATGATTCCTTTTCTCATCTTTGAGAGGATGGCATTGGATTTACACTTTTAATGGTGGACTTTTTCGTTTACATTATATTGGTTTGTTTATGAGATTGCACAGTTCTATATTATTCATCACTTGTTTACTTTAAGCGCTGCACTTACATTTATATATAATGTTTAGGAGATATTTATTTTACTTACAGGTAAGCTTTAATATAAGCTTACCTGTAGGTCAGGGGCGGACTGACAACTCATAGGGCCCCGGGGGGGGGGGGGGGGGAATCATGGGGCCTCTGTGTCCTTGCCCAAACTCAAAAAAGCCTATGAAAAAAAAAAGGTACCAGGGGCATCTCATGGGGCCCCCTACTGACCCAGGGCTCTCGGGCAGTGCCAGACTTTCCAAATGATCAGTCCACCCCTGCTGTAGGTAGAAGTATACAAACTGAGTTTACTACCACTTTGTAATAAATGTCCACTTTCAAGATTTTTGGAAGTGTGTGCCTACAGAACTCTCTGGGTGCACAAAGCAAGCTTTGAAGATAAGAAGGTACAGGCAGACACTTTGGTATGGCAAGAAAGGACAAAAGGGACAATTTGCTAAACTAGCCAGCATCCAAGAGCCTTGAAGTTGAATAACCTGTATCAGAAGGGCACACGTCAGAGATTTAGGATCAGAGCCTTCCTTTCTCTAATGATTACGGTTTCTGATAATAGAAGGTGTGTATTGCCCTGAATACCTGGCCAGCAAAGCCAGCCAATATTCCTGAACAATCGCATCTGTCTCTGGAAACTTTCTTTATCTTGAAAGAAGTAAACAATGCCAGTCACATGAATACACAAAGCTAACAAGAGGACTATCAGAAACACCTACAGGCTATGTGTGAATCCAGGCACAAAAGGAGCTTTGTCTCCTGGTGACTCTGGGGCAGCACTGATGAGCAGTGGGCATTAGAATGTGGAAAACCTCATTTTAAATTCAAATACATTAAATTCAATTTAGTCACATGAGATATAATTCAAAGTTGTCAGCTCTGCTCTTGGCCACTAATTACATTTAATTTGTAGGTTAGAGTGTCTGGCAGGATTTTCTTTGCCCTATATCATTATACTGCAATGCTCAATAAGGTTTTATTATATAATGGCAAAGGTGAACAGTTGGTTTTGTCTAAAGTGAGAACAACATGGGAATCATGTCTACAGTTTATGTAAAAAAGAAAAACATAAATAAATCAAACAGTTTGCCATTTCTTGATGCTGAAACAGAGCTTTTTTCACGATTTATTTTTAACATGTCCTACGGTATATGTTACCACTGGGAAGGCAGTTGACCAGAATAGAATAGAAGAGGGAATGCCTTCACATTTATGCTTCATGCCAGGGGTCTCCAAACTTTCTAAAGAAAGGTCCAGTTTAGTGTCCTTTAGACTTTAGGGGTCTAAACTGTGCCCAGTGGGAGTAAACAATGCCCGATCTTTGGTATTAGGTGGATAAATTTTTGGTGTCAGTGGGAGGAATAGCGCCCCATTTTTGTCGTCAGTGGAAGGAATTATGCCCCATCATTGGGGTCAGTGGAAGGAATAGTGTGCATTGTTGGTGTTAGTGGAAGGAATAATGCTTCAAGGGTCAGATAAAGGCATTAGCAAAGGGCCTCATCTAGTCCCAAGGCCATAGTTTGGAGACCACTGCTCTATGCCAATAGATATGACAGTAGATGCCCACCAAGGACTTATATAACTATAGAGCCTGTACTACTACAAAGGGGTTCAATGGGAGAGTCCATAATGAGGTGCATAGGTAGCATATGGAAGGCCAGTGACATGCATCTGTGCATGATGTTAAAGGACATCTATGATTACAGCATACACTTTCATTTCATAACATCAGCATTGTAATAGCAAGGTGGGGAGGATTCCTTCATCCACCTCAACACGTGTTTTTCAATTAGCCCTCTGGTAGCCCATATATTAGCCAGTTTTTTCATTCAACCAATGGGTTGAATGAAAAAAACTAACTCAATTCCTCCATCCACACATTTGAGGTGGATGGGGAAGTGGTCCCTACTGGGTCTTGTATTCTGACAGCGGGGAAACTTTCCTCCCCATCAGAATATACGAGTGGGGAAAATCCAACAGTGTGGCTATACAGAAGTCAGTTGGTAGATTGACTTCTGTACAACCACAGTGCCCATACATAGATCGAAATTCAGCTGGACCATGCTAAACCATCCAAATTTTGATCCATGTATGGGCAGCCTTAGTCAAGTCCATCTAAATCTGCTAGTCTAAAGCCTGCCATAATATGATGAAAATTAGGCCTGTTCAGCAGACACTAGTCGAATTTTGATCCATCTATGAGCAGGCTGGTTGTACTAAAGTCAATCATTAGATCAACCAGCCTGTGGCATTTCTTTGTACAATCACTGCTGCTGGCTATAGCCAGCAACAATGATTATTGTATTCTGATGACAGGAATACCTCCCACTAAGAATACAATAGTGCAGCAGGAAGTTTTCAAGGATTCAAGAAAATTGCATAATATATGACCATCCTAACACTCCCCTACCCTGAGAAAATGCTGCTGTCCAAAGGTGTCTGCCTTACTACTTCATCCAGAATGCAGATACTCTAAGACAGGAAAAGTGTTACTAGCTGGATCACCACTTGAAATACAGTGGAAAAGACCTAAAAAAAAAAAAGAAAACTAATGAAGCCACTGTGGATTGGTAAAGTTCAACGTATTACATTTTGTTTGGGATTAATACTGCTCTAAGCTTTTAAGCACTATATAAATTCCTGTAAATCTCTCAAACACTCCTTTAGAGAGAATAGATCATAGAAATAACACCGAAAGACATTTTGCAAGGCATTGAATCAATTAGTGCTACTAAAGACACATAATGGATATAGCAGAAAATTAGAAATAAGGGCAGCTGTAATAGCAGCGTCAAAATACTCAAAAGCCCTCAACGTCCTGACAAAGCCTGGCCAAGTTACTCCCTGCCAATAGAGTAGGCATCTAAGTGAAGCAAGTGTGATGACTACAAAATGGGGTTCAAAGTGTTTCTTTATCCAAGAGCCCTCTGTAATTTGTCTATACAGTTCATTCTCCAATACTTGATATTTTGGGATATAACAGGTCAGTTTATAAACTACCAAATATTCCCCATTTTTTAACTAAATCAGTGTGCGCGGTCGCAGAAAGGGATGTCAAATGAATATTGTATTATGGCTCATAATTGAGGGTAAAAGTACACAAATATGTTCTGAGGGTATTGCAGTCCCTCAAAAACGCATTGGTCCAATGTTTACACTCAAGAAAGCCATTTTGATACAATATACATTTTACATTACTTTCTTTGTAATTTTTTTCTTTTGCCTTTTGCTACTAATCCCTTACAATGCATGTAAAATGAAATTGAAAAGCCTTGACATTCCCTTTAAATAGCTCCCGGAAATGGTGAACACTGTAAGAGATTGTGCCGAGTTGTACACTGAGAATTGGAATTTTAACAGCAGAAAGCAGCACATATTGTGAAGGGCAAAAGAATTTCTCTTTTAGCTTGTGCAACTAAAAGGTTAATTCTTCTAGTATCTCAGGTTCAGGTAATCCTGAAGGTTTCCAGCCGTGCCAGGCTAATCCCTTCTCTCCAACCTACTGATCTAACTTCCTCTACTTATATATCTTCATTACATGGCAACAAAGGAAATAACTGACTCCAAGACTCCAGCTTCTTGCCAGCTTTTCTCTTTCTGCCATCAAGACCAAACCCTTACTAAGATAATAAATAAGAACTATGTATTTATTTTAGCCCTTGTTACGAAATTTCATAACCTTGTGCTGCTAGGGCAAAGAGCCACTGATTACCATTTGCAGTCAGGCTGGTTTAACCATATAATGTTTTTTCTGAATGTGCACATTATCACACTTCTGTCCTGGATAGTGATGAAATATGCTATGGAGAAAAGGTAAAATGCATATTTAATACCATAGACAGATTGATAGATATAGATCTGAATATGATATTAGTATAAAAATTCTAAAATCAATATTAGACCAATAAAAGGATACTAGTCAGATTGCTAAACACATAACTGAAACATACAAAATGTCAAAAGAAAAAAAAGCTAAGTCCTTTTTAACATGGGCATTCCGTTTTTTCATCAGTTCAATCACTTTTTTTTCAAAGAAATAATAGATGTTTACATCAGTTTCTTATCAGTTTTTACATCAATTTTTTACAACTTTTACCAATGCAAAAATGGATCATATGTCCGTTTGCAACCGTTTTTCGTCTGTTCAGTTTTTTTACAGAAGAAAAATAGGGCTTTCTTCCATTCAAAAAAACGGATGTTAACAGATGCAGACATTACTGGATGTAAACAGATCACCATCTGCAAACATCCGCTAGAATATAGAAATACATGGGTGTCCATTTTTCATCTGTAAATGGATGGATGAAAAACAGACATATGGAAGCCCATGTGAAAGGACCCTAAGGGAAATACGGGGGATGAGAATTGCTGACTTCATTTTGAAAGTAAAGCTGGGTACACACTAGAAGGTTTTTTTCATTTACCCAGCTGGCTTGTGGGCATAGCTGACTTTCCGAGGGCACATGGGGCCTTTCAGTCTCTTTGCTGTGTACAGATGCCTTTCAGTCCCATGATACATACACCAGCTCAGGATGCAACATTTTGAAGGAGACACCACATTGCAGTGTCCCATTCCACCAGTCCAGCTAGACTCCACCACTCATCTCCCAGTGTCAGAGCAGGTCCTGCTGGACCCCATGCATGGGCATAATTAACTCTTCTGTACCATACAGCTAGGTCCTGGCAGGTCTGGTCCTGGTTGCTGGGGCATTGACCGCTTGGGAGGTATGCTCTGATCCACTTCCTTCACTACACACGAGGCCCCCTCATCCTTCTGCTGTATGGTTGTCATATTCTCCTTCCATTGAGCTTGTTGCCCCTAGCAATGGCTTGTCACCACTTGTGCATGTATTACAGCATCCTGTTCTTTACCATTACCACCATGCATCCCTTTAACTGCTTCTCGTCCGTTGTGTGGGCTCTTTTAATTTTTTTCACACATGGAACACTACCTGGTTGAGGTAATGCAGGCAATTGCAAGGGGAATGGGTTGACAATTATTAAATATTGAGACCAAAATTAGAGTTTATAAAGGTCTAGGAGGAAACAGCAGGACAATGACAGAGTTAGTGGAAGAAGATAGCCAGATCTGTTAGATCTACTACAGTGAAGCACTATTAAACTTGTGTTCCAGTAATGTCCTTTCTATCATGAATTAGTGGAGAGGTGATCAGCTTGAGACACCATGATAGCCCTGTCCAATGGCACTGGATAAATGCTGCTTAGTGCACAGGGGCGAACTGACCATTCGAGCACTCGGGCACTGCCCGAGGGCCCGGGGTCAGTAGGGGGCCCTATGAAATGCCCCTGGTACCTTTTTTATAGGCTCTTTTGAGTGTGGGCAAGCACACAGGGGCCCCATGATCCCCTATTGGCCGGGGGCCCCATGAGTTGTCAGTCCACCCCTGTTAGTGCATGTGATACCCATCTACTAGTTTAGAGCATCCAGTGTGCCGATAAAGATCTCACTGTGCATTAGTAAGCAGCCTTTTGAACTCTAAATCCCACATTCCTGTTATCTACCCATATAGATGTCACATTGATAGAATTATCTGGCCACCTCCTGGGGTCAGAATACCCAAACAATGCCTGCATATGATTTGGATGCAAGTGCTGTTCGGCTCAGACCTCATGCACACTGGATGTTTTACTATCTCTCCTAAATGCCTTTCCTCCAAAAACAGAGTTGTGGCAGGAAAAACACTTGACTCGTGTGTAACATGTTTAGGCAGGGCAAGTGCTTCAGCGTGAATTAATATAATTGGGAAGAATAATCATTTACTCTGGCCATTGAAATGAATTAACACTCAATCGCTAAATGAGCATTACACACGTTTAGATGTGTTTACACGCATCAGGTGTTTTTTCTGCCCAAATTCTGCTGCTCCTGGATGTCCTGGTAGTGGGTTTTTTCTGCATCTCAACACCCCTGCCTCTAAACTCCTATGTGTGCATCGACAATGACATTCAGGGGAATGTGGAGACGGGGGAAAAAAAAACCAAAAAAAAAAACCCAGGCTTCCTTAACCACTTCCCGTTCGGCCCATGTATATAAACGGCCGGACGGGAGCAGTGCAGGAGCGGGTTGCCATTCATAAACAGCGCCTGCATTTTCAGCCTGTGCGCGCTCCCTGGGAGCTCGCAGCACAGTGATCCACAGCAGAACACCAATCGCTGTACAGGACCTCTGTGTGAGGTCCCGATCATGTGATCACTGATTGGCCAGTGACATCATTGCTTACTACTAGTGAAATCTGTGAATGATCACAGAGATCACATGCTACAAGGCTATTCACAACAGCCTTGTACCATGTGACAAGCTGTGACCAATCACAGCTCTCACAGTATTCTCAATGGCTGCAAGAATGCAGTCAGAGAGAAGGAGAATTGATTGCTTTTACAGCCTTTATGGGTATCAGTGTAAAAAAAAAAAAATCTTCATCAACCCGCACAAGTAGTACAGTGTTACTATGGTGACACTGTACTGCTAGGGTGACAGTATGTTAAAAAAAACAAATAATATAAAAAAAATAAAACAAATGTAAAAACAAATTTTGAAAAATTATAAATTTTTGGTTATAAACTAATTTGAGTTATTTTTTTTTACCAAAAAGATAGCTGAATACATTTTGGCCAAGATTTATGAAGAAAGATTATTTATTTGCAAAATTTTATAATAAAAACACTTTCAACATTTCTGGACTTTCATTTATATAGCGAAAAAAAAATTAAAATTCCAGTGGTGAATAAATACCACCAAAATAAAGTTTTATCTGTCTCAAAAAAAAATGCAAAAACATTCATATGGGTACAGTGTTGTATGACAGCGCAATTGTCATTCAAAATGTGACAGCGCTGAAAGCTGAAAATTGGCCTGGACGGGAAGGGGGTAAAAGTGTCCGGGCTTGAAGTAGTTAACAGCCATATTAAAAAGCATCCAGTGTGCATGGTGCACAATAATTTCAAAATAGTCAACGGCGCCATCGATAGAACCAAGGACATAAAAACATTAGTTTATTAATTGTAAAGGTAAAATCAATTTATAAATATATATTGTCTAGATTTCCCTTCAAAAGCCATGAATTCTACTACCTAGTTGAGCTGAAGAGTGCACAAAAATAACTATAGACCATAGTCATTTAATCTGGGGATGGCCTTTTGTCTGTGTCAGCAGCAAACACTGGGGAACAGTCAGACAAGCTTGAAAACCTTGTTCCAGAGGGTTTGGGCCTTTGTTGCTGATTGCCTCTGATCTTCAGATGGTGTTTGCTTGATAAGCCAGCTCCCTGTCTGTGCTATCTTTATAACAGGGGAATAATTGTAGTTTGTTACACAGATCTTGGAAACAAATAATCATTAACAGCTGCAATATGATATATTTGTTTGGTACATAACACCAATTCCTGGCTGCACAAACGTAGCACAGAAAATCCTCATGTAGAAGAGCTGTCAGTTAACAAATAACTCCAGAGGTTTCTCCAGAGGTTTCAAGGGGTTCCGTGAACAATGAGCAGTATCTGACCCTCAGATAAGTTCCCACTGACACCATGGATCTTTTTAGGTACCTATAAGGGGGACTTTTTTACCGATGACCACAAGCATAAGGAGCATTCTTCCCATTGACCATCACACTAATGTATCAGGAGTTGTAGATATCGTCAATTTTAGCAGGGGTTGCTTGAGACTAGAAACTTATTTCAGAATTTCCTGTTTTGAAAACATTGAGAAAGACTGAAATAACTGGTCAGTAATGTTCCTGAATGAACCAAAATAACTGGTCAGTAATATTCCTGAATGAACCGGAGTTCTGCAGTATACAGTGACTGCTGATTTCTTTCCTTATGGGGCTATGGGACAAGCTTTTACTGGTTGGAGCCCTTAGGTTGAACTATGTCACTGTGTGTGGATTGCTGTGTCAGCTCTTTCGGCAGTCAGACTCTATCCACCGAGGTATCCTTATGGTGTGTCTATATATTAGGCACACTCAAGTCTGCAATAGGAACCTGCATGTCTGTCTCAGGAAGTTTCCTAATTATTATTATACAGAACTTCTATAGTGCCAACATTTTTCTCAGCGCTTTACAATATACCTTAAACTGCATCTTTAAAAAGGAATTCCAGGTATGGATATTTTATAGATAGTTGCATTAGTCAGCTTGGACATGTATACCATACCTGGCCAATGCCCTTGCAAGCTGGAATTCACTAAAAGACACAGCTGCTCCATTGATCTCAATTGCTTGCGAGCCCCACGCCGAGTGGCTCCCTGCTGCACTATGAACACAGGAGGTTGGTTGCTTGGCACGGGTGCCCTTCAGAGAATGCTTTGCATTTTTTTTATGTATTTGAAGCGTTCTTTGGTTGGACGAGATAAAGAATGTGAGGTCACTGCTGTCCGTGTCCAGGGGCATTGGCCAGGTATGGTAAATGCCTAGTTATATTGGTCCATGCTGGCCCTTTGTGGCTATGTATTATTATACAAGATTTATTTAGCGCCAACAATTTGCTCAGCGTTTTACAATATAACGGGAGACAATACAGCAACAATACAGTTCAATACAAGAGGGTTAGGAGGGCCCTGCTTCTTGGAGCTTACAATCTAAGAGTATAATTCTTTATCCACTTGGTGTTTATTTCTACCTCATAAAATAATATGGTCAGTTTACAGATTAGAGCAAATGATAATGCAGCAAAAGCAAAGCAATCACCAAAAGGACATAATATTTTTTCTTCTTAAAAAAAAACAAAAAAAAAAACTTAGCTGCTTTGGGCAACTGCTGCACCTTTATGTAACTGAGCCTGCATATCTATTGATTTTGTTTAGATAATTTATTTAACATAATAAGGCATTGTTTTTCAGAATGTCATAAATCACTTTTCTTCTGATCAGCAACAAAGCATTCTAAACCAAAAATGTGATGCAATTAAAATTTCACTTAATCAACTGAAAGCACCACAGTTCATTTTAAAACACACACACAGTCTTGTGTACTTCTCAGTGGGAGGCGACTACTCAGAAGCCATTTTAATCTGGCATTAAATAAATGGAGATTAGGAGAACATAGGAGGTCTTCAGGAGAGGCATGGTGGGTGGACCTAGGTCAAAGAGCTGTGCCTGCAGCAGTGAGACACAAGTCTGGAGGGAGTCCTGTTAATAGGTCTATTCACAGGCTGTCCTTGTGCATTTACTGTTGTAGAGTTTGACACTCAGAAAAAAAGCTGACTAATGAGCTCTCAACATTTCAAGTGGTGAAAAGTTTTTGTCACATGTTTAGAGATATATGCACTCAGAAGGTGGGCTAAAGCTGGCCACACGTGTTACAGTCTGATTGCACAGAGTCCTTTAGATTTACCAGCAGCACAGTAGTAAAAGGGGTACTTAAATCTGTTCATATTTTATTTTTTAGATCCAATCAGGAAGACTCTTGATCTACAAAAATTGTTGATAAAAATTAAAGATTGCACAAGCAAAATATGATATGTAGTCAGTTATGATATGTAGTCAGTTTTTTTTCCATTGGTGGACTTAAAAGGAAAAACTACATGAAAGAACTATTATAACTTTTAGAAATGTGTGTGAAAATACAAGTAAAGAAATGGCTGCAATGTGTGGGCTATTGTGCAACTTTGCTCTAAAAAGTATGTTAGCTGACATTTTAGGCAGAAGGATTATTAACCACTTGTCCTCCAGACCCCCCTTCCTGACCAGGCCATTTTTTGCGTTACAGTGCTGCGTTATTTTAACTGACAATTGCACAGTCATGCAACGCTGCACCCATTTTAAACTGATGTCCTTTTTTTCCCCCACAAATAGAGCTTTCTTTCAGTGGTATTTGATTGCCTGTGTAGTTTTTATTTTTTGCGCTACTAGAAAAAAAAAAAAGGATTGACAACTGAGAAAAACAACAGTATTTTTGACTTTTTGCTATTAAACATGTCCAGTATAAAAAAATGTAAAAATCAAATTTCAGCATAAATTTAGACCAAAAAGGTATTTTGCTACCTGTCTTTGCTAAAAAAAATTCCCAATACATGTAAATTAATTGGTTTACGTGAAAGTTATAGCATTTACAAATGGTGGTATATATACTGGAAATTTATTTTTTATTTTTACTAGTAATGACATCGATCTATAGCAGGACTGCGGCGGGCGTTCTGACACTGGGGGGAACTGACTGGGGCGATCAAAGGGTTGACTGTGTGCCGTTATACATTGTGTCCTGTGTGTGTGCTGCACTGTAAGCACACTGCTTTCCATGGCTGTGCTATGCACAGACATTCAATGCAGTGTGCAGGAGCTGACAGGGGAGAGAATTGTTTTATTTACAAACAGTCCCCCCCATCGGAAATGCTTGGAAATCACCGGCGCCGGCAAGTAATCACCGGCCAGAACGCGTTGATTGACAGCCGAGGCCGCGAATGATGGCGCAGGTAGGGCGTGCACGCCCCCTACCTGGAACTGCAAAATCACGTATATATACGCACGATTTTGCGCACCAGTGCCGCCCTATATCAGTACTTCTGCAGTTAAAGTATTTATGAACCCTCATAAAACATACATCCCTCTAGCTCCACTAGATAGGTTCTTGGATGTATACAGAGGAGTGCCTGGTACAAAAATTCATCTCAATTGAAGGACTTTTTTTAAACATTTTTTGCTTAAAAACATCAAATATAGTCGATGCATTTTGGGGGAAAAAACCTCCTTCAGGTCCTGAGCAACTGACGTTAATAAAATCACAGATTGGGGGGGCTGTGTTAAGGCTTGATCAGGGGCGGACTGACAACTCATGGGGCCCCCGGGCAATAGGGGATCATGGGGCTCCTGTGTCCTTGCCCAAACTCAAAAAAGCCTATGAAAGATACATGGGGCATCTCATGGGGCCCTCTACTGACCCCGGGCTCTTGGGCAGTGCCCAAGTTTCCAAATAGTCAGTCCGCCCCTGGGCTTGATAAAGACCAACATATTCTAATGGCATTATAGGCAGAAGTCCGGTCATGAGAAGGGGAAGGCTATTTTACTTCAAAGCATGCTGAAACTCAACCATTAACTGTTTCAAAAAGTCCTTCAAGTGAGATAAACTTTTGTACCAGGTGCAGGTACAGTTTGGTGAGCACGTCCATTGTTGCTATCAGAGAGGTAGCAGCCTAGGATCAGAACAGGATCCACCTATACTAGGTTTCAATCATGGATCTGCTTATTTATTTATTTCAAGTACTACTATAGTGTCATCAATTTATGCAGCGCCTTACATATATATTGTACATTCACATCAGTCCCTAACCCTCAAGGGGCATACAATCTAAGGTCCCTAACTCACATTCATACATCTATCTATCGTATCCGACCCTTGGCGATTACATGGACCGTCACTTGTAAGTGACTTTTTCCATGAATTCTCTTAGCAATTATTTTACAGGGTAGGTTGCCAGGTCTTTCCCCAACCCCTACCATGCAGGACATCCCACATGGCCAGGGATGAAACTAGGACAATTTAGACAGGAGCCAATTAACCTACCAGCATGTCTTTGGAGTGTGGGAGGAAACTGGAGTACCCAGAGGAAACCCAAGCAGGCACAGGGAGAATGTGCAAACTCCAGGCAGGTGGTGCCATGGTTGGGATTTGAACCGACGACCCCTAGTAATGCCAGGCAGAAATGCTAACCACTTAGCCACTGTGCTGCCCACTTATTTGATCTTCTATCAGTCCAGCACTATCCCATAAAAATCAGTCTCTAGCTCCACTAGACAACCTAGAGGAGGAAGAACCTTAGCCATCACTTTGGATGAAAGATCTGTAGGAAGTACCATACATCTGGAAGGAGGTTACATAGAAAAACAACAGCAATATGATAAGAATGTGAATTATGCATTTACACATTAAAGTAGTCTGGGTTCACATATATGCGGTGCGGTGTATCACATGTGATTCGTACAGGAACCCCATCGTATTCCTGTGCAAATCACATGCGATTTGTGTGCGGTGCGATTGGAGCCGTACATTTTGTATGGCTCAAATTGCACCGCATCAAAAAGGTGCAGGACCCTGTTTTTGGTCCGCACTAGAATTGAATCGAATGGGTATTCACACCTATGCGATCCAATTCTGCACCACGTTTTGCGGACCGCTTAACATACACACCCGCAACGGTTCACATGATCAGGGTGCGATTCTGATGCGGTGCAGAATTCACACAGAAAACGCTGCAAATTCCAGACCGCATCAGTGTGAACCCAGGCTGAGGGTTTATTAACACTTTAACTGACATTTAGTAGTATTTTTCTGTGACAGTAAAAAGCAAGAAATGTCCCTCCTTTAGACAAAATAATACATTAATCCCATTGGCTACATAGAGGAACACTTTTTAAAGTGTAACTTTTAATGGTAAAAAAAGCAACTATCTCCAGGTGGATATAAAGTACATTGCATAGGTTTTAGAAAGCCTCATGGATAAGTTGTATCTGCTGCTGTTCTGCTGAAACCTGCAACTGAATCCAGTCACTTCTTAAGGTGGCCATAGATTTCCGATTTTCTTGCCGAATTATTGGTCGATTTTAAAAAAAAAAAAAGGCCGATATTCGTACCGTTAGTGGGGAAAAATTTTGGTCGTTTTTCTTAATTATAAGAGATTTTGAAAATCGTCCAAGGTGGAAAATCCTGGGACGATTTGTTAGATCAACCAATTTTCATGGTAATTTATGGTCAAATCAGCCGTTCTTCTGGCCGATTTGACAATAAATTGACTATGAAGAAAAAGAAGAAATAGAAGAAATAGATTTTGCAAGAGAAGAAGAAATAGAATATCAAGAAGAATAGAAGAAAAGAGAAGATGAAATAGATTTTGCAGAAGAAGACGGAGAAGAAAAAAAGTTGTAACATTGTATCTATTTGTATGCATTTCGGATACAGATGTTTCTATTCAAGTACAAATAGATACAATGTTGTTTCTCTTCTTCTTCTGCATAATCTATTTCTTCTGTCAAATATAATAGCGGGTCTCTATGCAGGGACACCGCTATTATATTAATTGATGGCCGTAGATGGGACTAAAACCCGTCGACTTTTTTTTTTAATTAGTGGCAACGTCGGCCGTCTGAATGACTGATTTACGACTTTAAAAAAAAAAACGTCCAATTGTCCCCATGTCTATGGCCTGCTTTAAAAAGTATGGGGTAGAGTCTGCCTGCTGTGACCAGCCTTAGGGGGAAATTCAATGTCTCAGGTTAATTGAACAAGCTGAAAGCGGATCTCCACCCAAAAGGGGAAGTTCCGCTCTTTAACCACTTCCAGACCGGACACTTTTACCCCCTTCCTGACCAGGGCAATTTTCAGCTTTCAGCGCTATCACACTTTGAATGACAATTGCGCAGTCATGCAACACTGTACCCAAATTAATTTTTTACCATTTTTTTTGCGACAGATAAAGCTTTATTTTGGTGGTATTTATTCACTGCTGGGATTTTTATTTTTTTTGCTATGTAAATAAAAAAGTCCAAAAATTTTGAACAAAAGTGTTTTTTTTATAAAATTTTGCAAATAAATAATATTTCATCATAAATCTTTGCCAAAATGTATTTCATTATCTTTTTAGTAAAAAAAAAAAAAAAAAAAATTAGTTTATAACCAAAAATTATAATTTTTAAACATTTTTTTTTACATTTTTATTTTATTTTTTTATATTATTATTATTTATTTATTTATTTTTTACATACTGTCACCCTAGTAGTACAGTGTCACCATGGTGACACTGTACTACTTGTGGAGGGTAATGAAGATTTTTTTTTTTACAATGATTGCTTTTACACCCATATAGGATGTAAAAGCAATCATTTCTCTTTCTCTCTGTGTGCATTCCTGCACTCATTGAGAAATACAGAGTGAGCTGTGATTGGTCAGAGCTTGTCACATGGTACAAGGCTGTTGTGAATAGCCTTGTACCATGTGATCTCTGTGATCATTCACAGATT
Organism: Staurois parvus; assembly: GCF_062004578.1. Classification (NCBI taxonomy): domain Eukaryota; kingdom Metazoa; phylum Chordata; class Amphibia; order Anura; family Ranidae; genus Staurois; species Staurois parvus. Next base: position 3,522,185 of record NW_028318482.1, read on the forward strand.
TCACACATAGTAAGCAATGATGTCACAAGTGACATCTTGCTTACTACTTTGCATGTGATCACTGATTGGCCAATCAGTGATCACATGATCGGGACCTCGTACAGAGGTCCCGTCCGACGATCGGTGTTTCACTGTGTCCGGAGGACACAGCGGGCACCGGATCGCGGTGCTGCGCGCTCCCAGGGAGCGCGCACAAGCAGGGTGCAGGGAGGCCGTTCATAAACGGCCACCCGACCCTGTACTGCCACCGTCCGCCCGTTTATATGCAACGGCCGGTCGGGAAGTGGTTAAGGACAGTCCCCCGCTCCTGGCAGCTTTGGGGAGCAGGTACTTGTCAAAATTGGGCATCCGCACCCCAAAGGTACTCTGCTTCAGCTTGTTCAACTAAGCTCTGACAATAAAACCTGGAAGCTGATTGGTTACTATGCACAGCACCAGACTCAGTGTGCTCCAGTTTTAGTAAATCTCTCTAAAATTTGTCCCCCGCAGTCTTCTTGGACAAGTAACAGGTCGCAGAAGACTATGGGACCATTCAAGTTGCAGCGCTACTCGTACATGCACAGTGGGCACTCGGCTGTGAAGCCACAAGCTGGTACAGCCAGGTGGCCACACTTAAGATGCCGGTGCCGGGGAAAAAAGTATGGCTGGTGAACCCAACTAGTATGAACACACTGCTGGATCATAGGATAGGCAAGTGGCTGTTTTTTTTAGAAGTCAGCAGCTACTGTTTTTGTAGCTGCTGACTTTTTTATATTCAGATTTTCAGACTGGAGTTCTGCTTGAAGGTAGATGCCGATTGGTTACTATGCACTGGTGCAACAAATTCTGCGTGCACCAGTTTTAGTAAATCTCCTCCACAGTGTCTTTAGCAAGGGACACACTGCTGTGTGGCAAGTCAAGTCAGGAATCCACATATAACATTTGTGCCAGTTTTAGAAAAGTATCTTGTTGAAAACTGAAATATAAAGTTGACTTTTGAATGCATTAAATGTAAGATCACATGCGTGGCAACTATATACAGTACATTATAGTACTGTAAGAAATCAGTTCTTTCAAATTCATGCAGATAAATTAGTCCACAGTTATTATATCCACCCCCAACAAAAAAAATGTATTTAATGTCATACTTATCATTTTCAATGAAAGCAAAATCTAGAACAGAATTATAAACTTTGAAGTAGAGGCACAACAAGTTCCTAGCTGTGAATGGACTTATTGTACTTTTATAATAAGAAAAAATAGCTACTTAAATTAAGTCACAAGCTTGAAGATTTTGAGATGAGTCCATCTGTGTGATTTTTTTGTGGGACCAAAATAGTTCTGTTAAACTGTCTGTATCACCAAGTTGTAAAGGGAAAACAAAGCTATGTCTGTCCTTCAGTTGTTTAGCTCTATGGAGAATGCTAGATTAAATGCTTTCCAAATGATTTAGATGTAGCTATATATCTGATGATAGCCTCACTATGTTATTTGGAAATTCATTTTTGAGCACACTTTAGTGTTTAAGATATGTTTAATATAGGATGAACACAACTGTTAATTAAAAGTGATTTTAAGGCCTCAGGCACACAGGGCATTTTTACTGCTGCCTTAAGGCTCAGTTCACACTAGCTTTGTCAGCAGGCATCAGACAGGCGTTTGGGAAGCATTTTTAATGCTTCTCAAACGCCTATGAAAATTCTGCACATGGCAGCACACAGTGCTGTTAACACTGAAGTGTTAGTGTTGCGGCAAAACTGACTCCTCTTGTCAGGTCAGGAGGAGTTGAAGCCTCCCATTCAAGTCTATGGTGCCACTCCTCAAACGCCTGGTAGGCGTTTGCGAGGCGGTTGTGGAGTGTTAATACCATTTAACTTCATTATAGGAGTTTGTGGTGCGGTTTTAACGCTTGGCAAACACCTATCATCCACCTCAAAGCCGCTCATAGGGAGTTTGGGGAGCCTGCTATTTAATATATTTTATTACTCCATTACTATGGCATGTACATATAATTGAAGAGAAATGGGGGTATGAATTCCCACGCATCAAGACACTAGGAGAAAAAAATGACCCAACGTTTATTAGGATTTGAATAAATGGTAGGGTTTGCGTTTGTGTGTTTTTAATTAGTTTTATGATAAAAGTCCCACTACACTCCAAAGGTCACCAATATGGATTGGAGATAGGAATATATAATTTGCCTCCCAATCTCACCTATCCTAACTGATACTTTAGTCAAAGGGTAGAGTGTCAGAGTCTGTCATTTTTTTTCTTCTGTCCATGTCCTTTGTCCTAGTTTCCGGTCTAATTAATAAGTACCAGAACAGGAAGCGCTGCAATATCTTCCCAAAAGAGACACAGGAAGCAATGAAACAAACTTTTTCAAAGGTACAGTACAGGGAAGGATTAGAATTTCAATTTTTCCTCTCTGTGTCCCCTGAGAATAGATTTCCTTTCACTTGCTGTGCTGGTAATGAGCATCAGATAGAACAGGCGAGGGGAAAATATCCTCAAATGGGACATTACCTAAACCTAACAGAGGTTTAACTGTTCCTCAGTCTGTCTAAAACAAACAAAAAACATGGACTGCAAAACACCTTATCTCTATGTTATGGTGAAGACGGGAGTGGAAGGTATTCTGTAGTCCTGTCCTAGAATGGTAATATAACTTGGAACATTTCAGATTTGGCTCAGAGACTCTGGCTGACTAGTTTTCCTGTCAGGTCTCAGGCCGTTGAGGGTTTCCTTATGATTTGTTCTGCCTTTCAACCCTGGAATCTGCTAGAGCCATCATTGGAAATCATTGTTATCCTTGATGCAGAGCAAGATACAGACCTACTATGAGATTTGAGCCTGCAGGGGAGTGAAATCTCATTCTTCCTTCCCCCCTGCCATGTGACTTATCTCTTACAGATATAGCAAGAGAGAGCAAGAAGGGCAAATATCACTACCCAGGCATGCTTATCTGGTCTATAAGTAAGACCAGCCATAGACAATAGGACTGGGGGAAGGAGGGGGGGAGGGAACGAGGAGCCATCCCTGCTAGGAGAACATAGTGATTATTGCCAGTGGCTATTGGCCACAATATAGTGGCAATAATCACATTAAAAATCTGACAGTCTGGTTGCACCCAAGTCATACAACAATCGAATTGGATACAATCAGCCTGCCCATAGATAGCCAAGATTTGGACCATCTATGGCCGGTTTAAGAAAGAAAGGGGGAAGGGGAATCTCTGCTACATGAGAAAAGAAAAAACAGGGCGCACAGGCCTAGTGCATTACCGTAAAAAATGTTTAATAAAAAATAAAGTGGCTCTGAGGAAGAGGCAAGTCCTCGAAACGCGTCAGCCTTTTGGATGTCTAAACTCCCTATTGCGGACTGTTACTCAGCATGGTTTTGACCCAGCTGTTCTTTATGATGTGCCTTGACTATATTGTCGTTTGTGAGTACAACACATACTTTATTTTTTATTAAACATTTTTTATGGTAATGCACTAGGCCTGTGCGCCCTCTGTTTTTTCTTTCCTCGTTCAGTATATTTGGATTCCCCCGGTCTATTTGAGGGCAGCAAGGTGTGCATGTTCCAGGACATTCTTAATGTGGTTGTAGCCTGCATCAAGTCCATCCCCAAGCGCAGGAGCATTTGTGTTTGCTGGTTCTTTGAATCTCTGCTACACACTGTCCTAGCCCTCTACAGTGCAGTTTTCCTTCTGTGGTCCCCTGCTCGAAAGCCCCCAGCCCACACCTGCCACAGTTACCTTTAGCCCCTTACAGAGCTCCTAGCAATCCACAATGCCTCCTACAAATCCACTACAGCACCCCAGCACCACTCAGTGCCCCCCAGTCTCCCATAATGCTCCACAGCCCCATGCCAAGTCCCTCAGCCCCCTCCAGAGCCCTTAGCTCAATGTAGGGCCCCCCAACTTGGTATTGTCATTTCAGTACTGTTTAGCGGACCATATTGCTAAATTATGTAATCTACTGTAGGCGTGTCACTATCAAACCACAGCGCTGTTAGCTCTATATTTGGTCATAGCACAGTACATGAGCCATTAGTAAGCCATTGCTGTCCATTGCACACGTCTCTATTTGCTTGTCCCATTGCCCAACCCCTTAACGCGCCCTAACCTTTGAAAAGTTCCCACATATGGGGACAATGCTGCTTCTTCATAAATACAGTACGGTGAGTGTTGTCAGACTAGGACAGGAAGTGTATCACTGGTAGGATCACTAAGTGAAAAAAAAAAGTAAAAAAATAAAGCCACCACAATCAAGGACTGGTAAGCTGCATTTTTTTGGTGGGTTAACCATTAAGATACAATTTAGGAGAAGAAATATAGAGAACGGTATCAATAACCATGTTTTACCTAGTAGATGCTTTACTGGCTACACTAGGTTATTCATGCAATCATGAATCCTTCATGCCATAATGATTTGATGCTGGAATTTCTAGCAAGGTCATCCTTTTAGAGTTCTAACTTTACTGCACATTGCTACCAATTTATAGAACTTCTTACTTCCCCCTTATCTGCATTCAATATGTTGTGTAATATACTGTTTATTTACTTCCTCTCTATTTTATTAGTTTCTTAGAGATTGTGAACTTCAGGGAAGGGACTTCCTCTTGCCCATGGTCCTTATTGCATGAGAATTCTTTGTATGTGTCCCCGATCACTACACTTTTCTGACAGTTGAAGGAACATATATCAGCCTCGTGTGGCTACTGGCAAAAATTATTGCAGGCCCCATGGACTTTCTAAGCTGGCAGAGGAACAGCGGATAGTGAGAAATCCACAATCTATAGCTAGAGCTTTTCGTTTTAGCACAGCAAACTCCGATTTTACTTTCAGAATTGCATCTGACAGCTTAGAGGCATAAACCTTCCTACTTGCACCTTAGTTTTTCATCTGCATAAGAGATGCATTGATCATATAGTTTCATGGTGTCATTTGTTGCTCTTCACAAACTTTCTATAGTACAGTAAATCCTCACATTCCAGGGTCAGAAGTTTCTGTTTGTGTTCAAACATGACACTTGGCCCTGTACAGGATAATGCATAACCTCATTCTTTAGTGAATTGACCCTTTCTTGAAAGAAACAATATTTTCCACAAGCTCTGGGTCTCTCAGTCAGTTCTATTCAGGTGAGAGATAAATAGTAATTGGATATGATACAGACACAAGAAGAGATGTGTTTCATCACATTAGCGCTCCCACATTTGCGATGCAACGCAAAAGAAATGGCAAGGCATGCACTTGTTGCTATGTGATCCGGAACAACAAGTTTCCCCTAAGGACAAGGTGAATACATGGACATAGGGAAAGTGATCAGCCATGACACTACAAACTGCAGCCACAACATGCGAGCCTATCATTACTAGGTAAGACAAACAAAAGTAACAGGGAATACAACTACACTAGTTAAAACAGCCAAAACGTTTGAAAGTGTACAATGTCTTTAATCACCTCCTGCCCGCCATATAGTAATATGACGAGTGCAAGGTGGTTCTCTCGTTCTGGGAGGATGTCATATGAAGTCCTCCCGCTCTCACCGCGCATGCGCGGCTCAGGGAGCGCGCAGCGCGGCGATTGTCCCTCAGACACAAAGGATCACCTATCACGGAAAGAGCCAAAGACGTCGGCTCGGTCATGTGATCAGCTGTGTCCAATCACAGCTGATCACATGTAAATAGGGAAATGCTGGTTATCATCATTTCTCTCCTCTCGAGCTGTCACGCTGACAGCTCGAGAGGAGAGGAGAGCCGCTAATCGGCTTTCCGTGGAGGAAACATGTACACTGATCATCAGGGCACTGATGATCAGTGTGCCCTGATGATCAGTGTAGCCCGAGCAACACCACCTGTCAGTGTCCATCAGTGCCTTGTGTCAGTGCTACATATCCGTGCCTACCAGTGCACATCAATGCCACATATCAGTGCCCATCTGATCTGCCTTTCAGTGTCACCCATCAGTGCCAGTCAGTGCCGCCTATCAGTGCCAGCCAGTGCCGCTGTCAGGAATGGACTGGCCAGCAATGGTGGGACTCACCTGCCTTTTGATCTGCAGTACCAGGGCTGGCCAGCGGGTGCTCCCAGCAATCAGAGACTCAACCTTTCAGCCAGCTAACACCTGGAACTGATGATACTGGTGTATTTAAGGGATGGCCAGACTTGCAGACTCTGCCTTGGTGTTGTGTTTGTCCTGGGCCCTGTATCTGTCCTGCATCCTGTTTCTGTTCCTTTGCTGACCCTGCCTGATCTGAACCGCTGCTGACTTCTCCTGCTCTGATCCCGGCTCGCTCCTGACCATTCCTCTGCCTGACCCTCTGTACCACGCTGCTTGCTACCTGTTCTGATCCCTGGCTTGTGACCCTGACCATCCCTCTGCCTGACCCTCTGTAAGACGCTGCTAGCTACCTGCTGAACCTGGCCTGTGACCCCGACCCATCTCCGCTTGCTCCCCCTGTACCTACCTGCCCTATTGATAGTGACCCGGCCTGCCTGACGACGCTTGCTTGTATGTACTGTTATCTGTGGGTGGTTGGTTTGGTTTGTTTGCACTGTATTATGTTTTAGTATTGCAATGCGTTTATGTTTGTATGGTTAGTGTTAATAAATTATATTGTTTATCACATACCTGAAGTCTGCGTTTCCCTGCGTCAGTCACACACCTCTGGTCACACCTGGGAGCCCTGACATTACACCAAGGCCAATCCTGACCAGAAGTGGCTGCACAGGGAAGCCATCTTGGCTTGTTGCTGGGAAGGATGGATCTGGATGAGGTTGAGTATTTATCTCTGCTAGTGCTTGATGACAGAAAATATGCTTATCAGACTCTGAAGGAGTATACCCGGGATGAACTGCTAGAATGTATACGGCTCGCTCATGTTCTAGTAGATCAGGGCACAGATTTCTCTATGGTGCAGCCATTGATTAAGGTTTGTGTTGAGTTGGTTTCATCTGGTTTCCCCGAATGCAGGGATGAATTTTTGCCACCATTTAGTGCAGACCAGGTAGAGTCCCTGGTGTGGTTATTAGAGGATGATGTGGGTTACTTTCTGGAGCGTTATTCCACATGTTCACCACAGATACTAAGAGATTGTATAAACGCAGTGCAGTCTTTGGTCAGACAGGCTTTGTGTAAGCTCAGCTTTGTTCAACCCCTACTGCAGACATGGACAGACTTGTTGCACCCAGCCTCAGTCAGCTTACAAAAACCCAGTCCTGCTTCTAATCTATTTCCTCAAAGCTCTACTCCTGTATTCCCAACAACTCCCCCAGTTACAGCCCAGTATACTTGGCTATCTACCGCATGTCAGTACCCTGTTCCCACTCGCTGCACCTATCCTGCCTTTAACCCTGTAAAAAAGCCCTCTGTAGCAACTGCTCCCTCTCCTGTTCCATCCTCCAGTTCTTCTCTGTCTCCAGCTGCTCCATTCGTTTGCAGACCTGCGTTTACTTGCAGTGCTCCAGTAGTTAAAACCAGAAAAAAGCGAAAATTCTTTCCAACCAATACCATCCTGCCAGTATCCAAACCGGTGAGCCTGCCTTCCGTGGTTCAGCCTGAAGCCTCTACTCAGCCTGAAGCCTCTACTCAGCCTGATGCCTGTACGCAGCCTGATGCCTCTCTTCTGCCTGAAGCCTCTACTCGGCCTGATGCCTCTACTCGGCCTGGAGCCTCTACTCGGCCTGGAGCCTCTACTCGGCCTGAAGCCTCTACTCGGCCTGAAGCCTCTACTCAGCCGGACGCCGGCATTCAGCCTGATGCCTCTACCCAGCATGATGAACTGATCCAGCCTGACGATCCTATTAGGCCAGTTGACTCGATGCCCGCTGTTGATCCAGATGATCCGGTACCTGATCCGGTGCCCGCTATCGTGCCAATTGACTCAGAGCCCGCTGTCGTACCTGGTGACTCGGTGCCCACTGCCTTGCCAGATGACGCGGTGCCCGCTGGCGAGCCAAATGACCTGATGCCTGGTGACCCAGGGCCCGCTGTCATACCTGGTGACCCGATGCCCGCTGTCGAGCCAGACGATCCAATGCCTGGTGACCCGGTGCCCACTGTCGTGCCTGTTGACTCGGAGCCCACTGCCTTGCCAGATGACGCGGTGCCCGCTGTCGAGCCAAATGACCTGATGCCTGGTGACCCGATGCCCGCTGTCCTGTCAGACGATCCAATGTCTGACCCAGTGCCCGCGGTCATACCAGTTGACTCGGAGCCCACTGCCTTGCCAGATGACGCGGTGCCCGCTGTCGAGCCAAATGACCTGATGCCTGGTGACCCAGTGCCCGCTGTCATACCTGGTGACCCGATGCCCGCTGTCGAGCCAGACAATCCGGTACCTGATGACCCGGTGCCCACTGTCGTGCCTGTTGACTCGGAGCCCACTGCCTTGCCAGATGACGCGGTGCTCGCTGTCGAGCCAAATGACTTGATGCCTGGTGACCCGATGCCCGCTGTCCAGTCAGACAATCCAATGTCTGACCCAGTGCCCATGGTCATACCAGTTGACTCGGAGCCCACTGCCTTGCCAGATGACGCGGTGCCCGCTGTCGAGCCAAATGACCTGATGCCTGGTGACCCGATGCCCGCTGTCCAGCCAGACGATCCAATGTCTGACCCAGTGCCAGCGGTCATGCCAGTTGACTCGGAGCCCACTGTCGTGCCTGGTGACTCGGTGCCCGCCGCTTCGCCTGGGGGCCCGAGACCTGTCGCTCCGCCTGGGGTCCGGCGCCCGCCGCTCCGCCTGGGGGTCCGGCGCCCGTCGCCCCGCCTGGGGGCCCGAGACCTGTCGCTCCGCCTGAGGGCCCGAGACCTGTCGCTCCGCCTGGGGGTCCGGCGCCCGCCGCTCCGCCTGAGGGCCCGAGACCTGTCGCTCCACCTGGGGGTCCGGCGCCCGCCGCTCCGCCTGAGGGCCCGAGACCTGTCGCTCCACCTGGGGGTCCGGCGCCCGCCGCTCCGCCTGAGGGCCCGAGACCTGTCGCTCCATCTGGGGGTCCGGCGCCCGCCGCTCCGCCTGGGGGCCCGATGCCTGTCGCCCCGCCTGGGGGTCCGGCGCCCGCCGCCCCGCCTGGGGGCCCGATGCCTGTCGCCCCGCCTGGGGGCCCGATGCCTGTCGCCCCGCCTGGGGGCCCGATGCCCGTCGCCCCGCCTGGGGGCCCGATGCCCGTCGCCCGGTCGCCCCGCCTGGGGACCCGATGCCGGTCGCCCCGCCCGGGGGGGCGATGCCGGTCGCCCCGCCCGGGGGGCCGATGCCTGTCGCCCCGCCCGGGGGCCCGATGCCTGTCGCCCCGCCCGGGGGCCCGATGCCCGTCGCCCCGCCTGGGGGCCCGATGCCCCTCGCCCCGCCTGGGGGCCCGATGCCCGTCTCCCCCCCTGGGGGCCCGATGCCCGTCGCCCCGCCTGGGGGCCCGTCGCCCCGCCTGGGGGCCCGATGCCCGTCGCCCGGTCGCCCCGCCTGGGGACCCGATGCCGGTCGCCTCGCCCGGGGGGCCGATGCCTGTCGCCCCGCCCGGGGACCCGATGCCTGTCACCCCGCCCGGGGACCCGATGCCTGTCGCCCCGCCTGGGGGCCCGATGCCCGTCGCCCCGTCTGGGGGCCCGATGCCCGTCGCCCCGCCTGGGGGCCCGATGCCCGTCGCCCCGCCTGGGGGTCCGGCGCCCGCCGCTCCGCCTGGGGGCCCGGCGCCCGCCGCTCCGCCCGGTGGCCCGGTGCCCGCTGCTTCGCCTGGTAATCCGATGTGCCTCTGCCCGGAGTCCTGCCCGATGTGCCTCTGCCCGGAGTCCTGCCCGATGTGCCTCTGCCCGGAGTCCTACCCGATGTGCCTCTGCCCGGAGTCCTGCCCGATGTGCCTCTGCCCGGAGTCCTGCCCGATGTGCCTCTGCCCGGAGTCCTGCCCGATGTGCCTCTGCCCGGAGTCCTGCCCGATGTGCCTCTGCCCGGAGTCCTGCCCGATGTGCCTCTGCCCGGAGTCCTGCCCGATGTGCCTCTGCCCGGAGTCCAGCCCGATTTGCCTCTGCCCGGAGTCCTGCCCGATGTGCCTCTGCCCGGAGTCCTGCCCGATGTGCCTCTGCCCGGAGTCCTGCCCGATGTGCCTCTGCCCGGAGTCCAGCCTGGTGTGCCTCTGCCCGGTGTGCCTCTGCCCGGTGTGCCTCTGCCCGGAGTCCAGCCCGGTGTGCCTCTGCCCGGAGTCCAGCCCGGTGTGCCTCTGCCCGGAGTCCAGCCCGGTGTGCCTCTGCCCGGAGTCCAGCCCGGTGTGCCTCTGCCCGGAGTCCAGCCCGGTGTGCCGCTGCCCGGAGTCCAGCCCGGTGTGCCGCTGCCCGGAGTCCTGCTCGGTGTGCCAGTCTTTGATATCCCGCCAGTTACCAGACCCGGGCGGTGGAACATTTTGCCCAGCTAGGACTGTTTGGAGCGTCCTGAGGCCGCTCCTTGAGGGGGGGGTACTGTCAGGAATGGACTGGCCAGCAATGGTGGGACTCACCTGCCTTTTGATCTGCAGTACCAGGGCGGGCCAGCGGGTGCTCCCAGAAATCAGAGACTCAACCTTTCAGCCAGCTAACACCTGGAACTGATGATACTGGTGTATTTAAGGGATGGCCAGACTTGCAGACTCTGCCTTGGTGTTGTGTTTGTCCTGAGCCCTGTATCTGTCCTGCATCCTGTTTCTGTTCCTTTGCTGACCCTGCCTGATCTGAACCGCTGCTGACTTCTCCTGCTCTGATCCCGGCTCGCTCCTGACCATTCCTCTGCCTGACCCTCTGTACCACGCTGCTTGCTACCTGTTCTGATCCCTGGCTTGTGACCCTGACCATCCCTCTGCCTGACCCTCTGTACTACGCTGCTAGCTACCTGCTGAACCTGGCCTGTGACCCCGACCCATCTCCGCTTGCTCCCCCTGTACCTACCTGCCCTATTGATATTGACCCGGCCTGCCTGACGACGCTTGCTTGTATGTACTGTTATCTGTGGGTGGTTGGTTTGGTTTGTTTGCACTGTATTATGTTTTAGTATTGCACTGCGTTTATGTTTGTATGGTTAGTGTTAATAAATTATATTGTTTATCACATACCTGAAGTCTGCATTTCCCTGCGTCAGTCACACACCTCTGGTCACACCTGGGAGCCCTGACAGCCGCCTATCAGTGATGCCTGTCAATGCCCATCAGTGCCACCTACCAGTGCCTCCTCAGTGCAGCCTATCAGTGCCCATCACTGCAGCCTCATTAGCGCATATCAGTGAAGGAGAAAAATCACTTATTTACAAAATTTTATAGCAAAAACTAAGAAAAAAAACTTTCAAATTTTCAGTGGTTTTTGGTTTAAGAAAAAAAAACAACCCAGAGTTGATTAAATACCACCAAAATAAATCTCTGTCACAAAAAAATGATAAAAAATTCATATGGGTACAGTGTTGCATGACCACGCAATTGTCATTCAAAGTGTGACAGCGCTGAAAGCTGGAAATTGGCCTGGGCAGGAAGGGGGTATAAGTGCCCGGTAGGCTAGCCGTTAAAATAACACTGCAAAGTGTTTAACATACGTTTTTTTTTAATGTAAGAAAAACCAATTTTTCTAACGTAAAAAAACCCAGAACAGAAAAAACAGATGTAAACGGACATACAGTCCATTTTTGCATTGGTAAAGGATGTAAAAAACTGAGGAGAAACTGACGAGAAAATTAGGAGAAACTAATGAAAAAAATTTGATGTAAACTAATGAAAAACTGATGTAAACAGATACTTTTTTTTTTTGCTTTTGAAAAAAAGTGACCAAACTGATGAAAAAAATGGAACACCCGTGTGAAAGGATCCTAAACGGTTTACATATAGATGCATATATGCAGCTGCTTGGCATTAAAACCCAGGCGCTATGGGGATATGTGGCCAGTCTGTCTTCATAAATTTAGGCCAAGATGTATTCTGCTACATGTCTTTGGTGAAAATAACCCAAATTAGGATGTATTATTTAGTTTGTAGGAAAGTTCACAAACTATGGTATAGATCTGAAAATTGATCAATCCTGAAGTACTGACAGCCAATCTAATTTCATGAGGTCAAAGAATGTCAGAACAGTACAGATATCCCCAAATGACGACCTTTTTGCAGAGTAGACAGTCCGACGTACTTCATAAGAGGCATGGCGAGTTTTTTGAAGTTGTATTTTTTTGTCATAATTTTTCGGAAAATGAAAAAAATTATTTTCACTATTTTTTTTTTTTACATACTGTCACCAGTGCAGTACAGCATCATCATATAACTGGCATGGCAGTGAACAGGGACACTGACTGGTGACAGTATGAAAAAAAAAAAAAAAATATATATATATATATATATATATTTTTTTTTTAAGATTTTGTTTTCATATTTCACTATGACCAAAGTAGTACAATGTTACCATAGTAACATTGTACTACTTTGGGGAAGTGATCAGTATTTTTTTTTTTTTTTACACAATTTGCTTATAGCAAAGAACTACTTTGCTATAATGTCCCTGGTACCTTTTTCATAGGATTTTTTGAGTTTGGGCAAGGACACAGGGGCCCCATGATCCCTTATTGCCCCCATGAGTTGTCAGTCCACCCCTGTACTGAATATTTTATATATAAAGTGTTACATAAATTGCTGTACAATGTGTTTTGGGTTGCAAGATGCATAGAGGTGCTCTCAATGCCCTAGTGTTAATAATGCCTTAATGTGTGTAATTATGAATGCTTAAAGCCCAACTACAACATAAAAGCATCCCACCTTCCTTGATATGATTGATGGGTAAAAAATATATATCTTAATCCCCATTTTCATACCCCAAAAGAGAACTAAAGTCTGCAATGCTTACCTCTTGTTCAATGGTCCTAGGCCTCTTGCTGGTGTCAGCATCTTTCAGGCGGCTTCTTTCGAGTCCCGGGATGTGGTTATGTTCATGGGCTGACACAGGATGACATCACTCAGGATTTGTGCCAGAATCTAACCCAGGATGCGCGTGAGGAGCACAGTGTACATTCTAAGGAAGACTGCAACAAGCAGGTAGGTTTACTTTATTGCATGTCTCTTCTGCAATAAGTTGCCTTACTGCTTGAATTTTTTTAGAGGTGGCAAAAAAAAAGAAAATAGATTTTCGATGGAGTTTGTTTAACTGAAAACACAGGCACTGGCTGTCGTCAGCAGCACTTGAAACAATAGCCCTAGATAGGCTGGAATATGGACTGCTATTGTTTGATATTTTAGGAGGGAGCCTGGTCTCAATGCAAGTTTATAAGTGAGATACAAAAATTGTACTGTAGATGGCCAATCGAAATAAGTAGATGTACCAGTACCCTGATCTTTGCATGGCCAAGTAGGTCTTCATCATCTGGATGTTTGAATCTACAACTCCCATATGTAGATTGTGCAGCAGTCTCCTTAGTGTGCACAGAGGTATCTGGTTGGATAGATGAAAGGACATTCAGTTTATCTTTCCATTTAAGTGCCAAACATCCCTCATTACGCATATTTGCTGACTGCCCTCTTCCCTGCTTTGTGTGGACAAGTCTTTGAGGAAAGCATTTTCAATTTGGTTGCATTGTACCACAAGCTATGGTGTGTTTTAAAAAAGATGTTTGAAAAGTGGCACACTGAAATAATACTGACTGGCGGCACTGATCAACAGTGCCCTGATGATCAGTGCTGATCTGTTCTCTGACAATTGCCAGTTATCGGCAGTACTTTCCTCGCGCTGTGACAGCCAATAACCAGTAACTGCATTTACCCAGTGATCTGCTGTGTCATTGGACACAGCTGATGATGTGGTAAAAGACCGCTGTGATTGGCCTTTTACAACATCACGAGATCAGCTGGGTGTGTGCTACTGGGGGTGCGCAGGAGGACATCATATGACACCCTCCCAAAACTGGACAACCATGCTGTAGCCTTCATTTGGCTATTGCGCAATTGCCAAGTAGTTAAGTTAATGAATGCCTTGTCAATACAAATATAATTCTGGGGTGTATACGTTTCTGAGGTTGGAGTTCACTTCTTGGCCGTCACAGAGAATTGTCACTATAATGAAAAAATCTCATTATGATTTGATTGGTTATGTTAATGAATGTGATCTTGGTTAATTTGTGGCAATTGTGACATGGAGTAGTTAACTCTCGTGATAGATGTGTTATTTCAGAGTGTCCACGGCAGACAGGAACTATTTTTAAGGGCTTGTAGCCAACTTTTATTTAAATAAAAAGCAACAGTTCACAAACAAATGTTTTTCCACACAGGGATCTTCTCCAACTTGAACAGAAATCTATAAACTAGAAAATGCTAAGATTCCTGGCTCAAAAGCTCACTTCAATTGCAGTACCTCTCCTGGATACTTGGCTCTCTAGCCTTTAGACATAGCATCCTGCTGTAAGGCCCACTTCTGGCCTATGGATGGGGGTTCCCCTGACACCCCCAATAGGCACTAACCTGACTCCTGCATAGCAGAGCAATACAAAGCAGCGTGCTTACACAGTAAAGCACAGCACAGAAAAACACACACAGTTAACCCTTTGATCGCCCCGGATGTTAACCCCTTCCTGTCCAGTGTCATTAGAACAGTTTCAGTGCTTTTTATTAGCACTGATCACTGTATTAGTGTCACTGGAGATGTCAGTGACAGTTCCCTCCCAGTGTCAGAATGCCTGTCGCAGTCCCGCTATAAGTTGCTGATCGCCGCCAATACTAGTATAAATAAATACAAGTTTCAGTATATATACCGCCATTTGTAAACGCTGAAACTTTCAAGTAACCCAATTAATTTACACGTTTTCGGATTTTTTTTTTTAGCAAAGACATGTAGCAGAATACATTTTGGCCTAAATTTATGTCAATTAGATTTTTTAAATTTTTGTTAATGGATGTTTAATAGCAGAAAGTCAAAAAATTATTATTTTTTTTTCAATCTTCGGTATTTTTTTTTGTTTATAGCGCAAAAAATAAAAAACACAGAGGCGATCAATACCACCAAAAGAAAGCTCCATTTGTAGGAAAAAAAGGACATATATTTAATTTGGGTGCAGCGCTGCATGACCACGCAATTGTCAGTTAAAGTAATGCAGCGTCGTATTGTGAAAAATGGCCTGGTCAAGAAGGGGGAGTAAATCCTCTGGAGGGCAAGTGGATAATGCTTGGTGACACAGCATGCCTGACTCTTCACTGGGAACTCTTTATCCTCTTAATCAAAGGCAGCTGTTAATGCTGTTGTCTATAAGTTCATACTCTGAATTTGTGATTGTGAGATCTCTCCGCTGTTCTCATCAGTTATAAGTATTTTATGTCTCCTCCCTCACTTGGTAATGTTTCATGCACACTTGAGCTCAAAAACACTGCTTTTCCGGGAGTTTGAGCTTTTATTTTCTCTCCCCTCTATGTTAGCCTGTGTGTTCAACCAGAATAACAAGGGAGCATGAGGCCATATATATTTATCACTATCACTGGACATATATCTGCCAAGTAACCAAAAACAGACAGCAAAACAAGGAGGATGTGAAAAGAAATTCACAAGAAAAAGCGGTTACATTATGGACAAAAAAGCGATACCCAAAAATGTATCAAAAAAGTATGCTTTATTGCAAATTTTGCACATATTTAGACATTTAGGTAAAGACCACAGTTAGCCATCACCACAAGATGAGACAATACCAAAAGAATAAACCTGAAACAAAAAATTATAAAAGAAGGAAGTCATGACCGGCCATGACATCCTTCTTTTTTAATTTTTTCGAATGACTCAGCAGATCACAGGTAAATGCAGTCACAGCGTGAGGAAAGTACTGCTGATAACCGGCATTTGTTAGAGGACAAATCGGCACTGATGATCAGTGCCCAGCAGTGCCGCCCACCTGTACCCATCAGTGCCGCCCACCTGTACCCAGCAGTGCCGCCCACTTGTACCCATCAGTGCCACCCACCTGTACCCATCAGTGCCACCCACCTGTGCCTAGCAGTACCACCCACATGTGCTTAGCAGTGCCACCTACCTGTGCCCATCAGTGCCACCCACCTGTTCCCAGCAGTGCCACCCATCAGTGCCACCTATCAGTGCCTCCTATCCGTGCCACCTCATCAGTACCCATCAGTGCCCATCAGTGCAGCCTCATCAATGAACACCAGTGAAGGAGAAAAATTACCTGTTTGCAAAATTTTATAATAGAAACAAAGAAAAACTTTGTTTTTTTCAAATTTTTTGCTCTTTTTTTGTTTATAGCACGAAAAATAAAACACCCAGCAGAAAGTAAATACCACCAAAAGAAATATCTATTTGTGTGAAAAAAAATTATAAAAATTTCATATGGGTACAGTGTTGCATGACCACGCAATTGTCATTCAAATTGCGACAGCGCTGAAAGCTGAAAATTGGCCTGGGCAGGAAGGGGGTATAAGTGCCCGGTAGGCAAATGGTTAAATAAGGGCATGTGCGTTCCGCCGCATTTTTCTTCATTCCAGTACTGTTCATGGCAGAAAAAAATGCAGCATGTTCTACTTTTTTTTTTCTGGAACTAGAATGCACTGGAACTAACCGCACTGGTGTGAACTATGCCATTGGAAACAATATTACCTACTTTATAACAATAAATACCCCCAAATAATTACCCCCAGGCTGTATTCAGACCAACCCTAAGAAACCTGACAGACCACCTATATATAATACAACACGTTAATTATATGCACATCTGGTGAGTGCGCATTTTATCTATTTCTTGCACAACCACCTGAACATATCAAGTATACTGGGAATAATAGTGTCATCAGATCATTTTGGATGAAGTGTGCTTATTCATTGATTAATTTTTCAATATTTTCTGACATAAAAGCAGGTATAATTACAGTGCGTTTTTGCTGGAGAATCTATGAACTTTTATTAATATTATTTATTTTTATTTGTTTACATTTTATGGTTTACTAACATATTTATACGCAAATTTGTCTTACCAATAATTTTAACGCTGCACTTTCTTTGTACATTTTTTACCTGAAGGAGTTTTGGTTTTTACCTTAGTGCAATAGCTGCTCTTATAACTTAGCGCTCACTCTTACTGTTTATGCATTTATATTACCTACTATCCATGCATTTTTGATGCAAAACAAAAACGCACTGGACTACATGTGGTGTGACCAGGCCCTCACATATTGAATTCAGTCCTGAAACTCAAAACTATGAACCCCATGCATGCCAGAAGTTCAGACACAGGAAGAAGATTGGGCATCCTTGCCATGAAGACTTCTCCAGAATCCAGCTGCCTGCATGTGGGACATAATTTTAATACTAGTAGGTTAGGTCAATAAAGCCATAAGGCTAAAATTCAGCTTTAACCCTTGAAATGCGGAGGCCCCCACTGCAAGGGTATATTATTTTGTGCCCAGAGTTGGGCTTTAGTAAGTACAGAAGTGCTGAACCCATACCTCCCAACTTTCACTTTTTCAAATTACGCACAGAAAAATGTTGGTTAAAGAAATAAGTTCACCTTTTTACAAAAAACAATAAATGAACATTTTTTGCTGGTAAAAACGTGCATTTTTTATATTTTTGTTGCTGGAGCCTCTAAAGCAGGCGTCTTCAAACTTTCTAAACAAGGTGCCAGTTTACTGTCCTTCAGACTTTAGGGCGGGTGTCGGCAACCCGCGGCTCCGGAGCCGCATGCGGCTCTTTTTCACCTTTCCTGCGGCTCCGGAGCACACTGCCCACCAGGTGACAGGCAATAGGGTCGGCAAGCCGCGGCTCTTTTAATGTAGATCTTCTGTGTGCCGGGCGCCCGCTGGCAAACATTGGCTGTCAGGATGTAGGCGGGGCAGCCCGGATGTAGGCGGGGCAGCGTGACGAACTCCTCTCCTCTCACAGTCCGCCCTGAAGACCAGAACGGCGCGGGAACCCAGCGAGAGGAACGCGCGGAGCAAAGGTAAGTGAATTCACACAATATGGGGAATGAATTACTATGGGGGATGAATTACTATAGGGGGGATGAATTACTATATGGGGGATGAATTACTACGGGGCATGAATTACTACAGGGGGGATGAATTACTATATGGGGGATGAATTACTATATGGGGGATGAATTACTATAGGGGGGATGAATTACTATAGGGGGGATGAATTACTACGGGGGATGAATTACTACAGGGGGGATGAATTACTATATGGGGGATGAATTACTATAGGGGGGATGAATTACTATAGGGGGGATGAATTACTATAGGGGGGATGAATTACTATATGGGGGATGAATTACTATATGGGGGATGTATTTTCAGTTTTAAAAATGTTTCTCTCAAAATAAATTTCAATCGTGGTTTTGGCGAGATTTGGCTCAGTCGAAAAAAAAGGTTGCCCACCACTGACCTAAGGCTATGATTGTGATTATGACGATACACTGTGGCCCTGATTAACCCTTTGCTTACTGGGCCCTTAAACCCCCTTCATGACCAGAGCGTTTTTTGCAATATATGCAGTGTCGGATTTGTTTTAAATGTTGCAATGGTTTTGCGGCTCCCAGTCTTTTTTTCCCTCTCGGAAATGGGTCCAAGTGGCTCTTTATGTCTTAAAGGTTGCAGACCCCTGCTTTAGGGGGACCAGACTGTGGCCAGAGGGAGTAAACAATGCCACAGCTTCAGTGGAAGGAACAGTGCCCCATCATTGGTGTCAGTAGAAAGAATAGTGCCCATTGTTGGCGTCAGTAGGAGGAATAGTGCCCCATTGTTGGTGTCAGTAGGAGGAATAGTGCCCCATTGTTGGTGTCAGTGGAAGGAATTATGCTTCTGTTGGTTGTGTCAATGGGAGTAGTAGTGCCCTATCATAGGTGTCAGTGGGAGGAATAGTGCTTCATTGTTGGTGTCAGTAGAAGGAATAGTACCCCAAGGGCCGGAAAAAAAGCAAGCAAAGGGCCACATCCGGCCCCTGGGCCGCAGTTTGGAGACCACCACTCTAAAGCATTGCATCAGCAATCTCCTGCAGACCTGTCATTGTGTCTGTGTGCCCGTACGGGATGTACAAGCAAGCAGATATACTAACAGGATAAATCGGTGAACTACCATGGTGCTCCACAGAGTCATGGTAGTTTATTGAGAACCACAAGCTGACAGCTGCTAATTAACTCTGTGAATGAAAGAAGTGGCCAGGCGGGTGGAGCCCCACCTGGCCACGTTTTTTAACTACTTGCCAACCGCAGATAGCCGAATGACGGCTACACTGCGGCCGGCCAGTTCTGGGAGGGCGTCATATGACGTCCTCCCAGAACGCACTCTCCAGCACGCCCTCGGCGATCTCCGTGATCGCTGTGTCCTACGGACACAGATGACCACGTGATGTGGTAAAAGGCCAATCACAGCGGCCTTTTACCACGTGATCAGCCGTGTCCAATGACACGCTGATCACTGGGAAATGCAAATGCCGGTTCTCAGCTGCACTTTCCTCACGCTATCAGAGCGTGAGGAAAGTACTGCCGAGAACTGGCAGATGTCAGAGCAGGGATCGGCACTGATCATCAGTGCCCTGATGATCGGTGCCCAGCAATGCCACCCACCAGTTCCGCCCACCTGTGCCACCTACCTGTGCCCACCAGTGCCACCCACCTGGGCCCATCAGTGCAGCCCAGCAGTACTGTTAGTGCCCAGCGGTTGCGCCAGTCAGTGCCCAGCAGTGCCGCCAGTCAATGCCCAGCAGTGATGCCAGTCAGTGCCACCTATCAGTGCCGCCTATCCGTGACACTTCATTAGTGCTGCCTATCAGTGCCGCCTATCCATGCCACCTCATTAGTGCTGCCTATCAGTGCCGCCTCATCAACGCACATCAGTGAAGGAGAAAAATTACCTGTTTGAAACATTTTATAATAGAAACAAAGAAACTTTTTTTGTTTTTCAAATTTTTTGCACTTTATTTGTTTATAGCGCAAAAAGTAAAGTGCCCAGCGGCGATTAAATACCACCAAAAGAAAGCTCTATTTGTGAGAAAAAAATGATAAAAATTTCATATGGGTAAAATCTTGCATGACTGCGCAATTGTCAATCAAAATGCGACAGCGCTGAAAGCTGAAAATTGGCCTGGTAAAGAAGGGGGTATAAGTGCCCAGTAGGCAAGTTAAAAAAATTGTGACAGCTAGCCGGGAGGAGCAGATTCCTCACTAGCTGTCAGGATGAGCAGGGGCTGGTCTGTTTGTAATGTTACACCTTGAATATGGGTGTAACATGTTACGAAAGGTGAACTTATCCTTTAAATCCACAAATAGTTTGTTTGACCGCTACTATTCCTTTATATTGGCTTTGGAAATAGGGTTGCCACCTCATCCCTTTAAAACTGAACACATATTAGTGACACAGGTTCTGAGGATGATTTAATGCAGATAAGACACTAAGGCTTGGTTCATATGTGCGGGGGGTGCTGCTACGGATCCGCACGAAAATCCGTGCAGCCGCACCACCCGCACAGAGGAATGCGGACCCGCAGGTAGGTGCCATTAGTTATAATGGCACGCCGCCCGCACTGGAAAACGCAACCATATTGGGAACCGAGGTTCCCGTGCGGGCTGCATTTTCAGAAGTGCAGGGACTTCTTCCCTGCGTGTCCCAGGAGTCCATTCAAATGAACGGGCTCTTGTGGTCGTGCAAAACTCGGCCCACACGGCCGCATATATGTGAACCAGGGTAAGTGAGTTTTAATGATCACCTTAATCATCCTCAGAACCTGTGTAATGAACCACTTGCCTACCGGGCACTTTTACCCCCTTCCTGTCCAGGCCAATTTTCAGCTTTCAGCGCTCTCACACTTTGAATGACAATTGTGCGGTCACGCAACATTGTACCCATATGACATTTTTATCTTTTTATTCACACAAATAGAGCTTTCGTTCGGTGGTATTTAATTATCACTGGGTGATTTATTTTTTGTGCTATAAACAAAAAAAAGAGCAAAACATTTGAAGAAAAAAAGTTTTTCTTTGTTTCTATTATAAAATTTTGCAAATAGGTAATTTTTCTCCTTCACTGATGTGCGTTGATGAGGCTGCACTAATAGGCGGCACTGATGAGGTGGGACAGATAGGCAACACTGATAGGAGGCATTGATGAGCTGGCACTGATGATGCTGCACTGATATGCGGTGCTGATGGGCGGCACTGCTGGGCACAGGTGGTGGCACTGCAGGGCACAGATGGTAGCACTGCAGGGCACAGATGGGCAGCACTGATGGGCACAAGTGGGCAGCACTGATGGGTGGCACAAGTGGGCACAGGTGGTGGCACTGCAGGGCACAGGTGGGCAGCACTGATGGGTGGCACTGCTGGGCACAGGTGGACAGCACTGATCACTAATGCCCTGATGATCAGTTCCGATCACATCTCTGAGAATTGCCGGTTATCGGCGCAGGGGGTGGCACTGATGGGTACAAGTGGGAGGCACTGATCATCAGTGCTCTGATGATCAGTGCCTATCCGTCCTCTGACAACTGCCGGTTATCGGCAGTACTTTCCTTGCGCTGTGACAGTGTGATAAAAGTGCAGCCAATAACCGGCAACCAGGGGCGGACTGACAACTCATGGGGCCCCCGGGCAATAAGGGATCATGGGGCCCATGTCCTCACCCAAACTCAAAAAAGCCTATGATAAAGGTACCAGGGGCATCTCCTGGGGCCCCCTACTGACCCCGGGCCCTCGGGCACTGCCCGAGTTTCCAAATGGTCAGTCCGCCCCTGCCGGCAACTGTACCTACCCAGTGATCTGCTGTTTCATTGGACACAGCTGATCATGTGATAAAAAGCCACTGTGATTGGCCATTCACCGTATCATGTGATCAGCTGTGTCCGTAGGACACAGCGATTACGGGCAGCGCGTTCTGGAATGACATCGTCCCAGAACTAGACAACTGCGCTGTAGCCATCTTTCAGCTATAGCGCAGTAGAGAAGAAGTTAATGTGTTCGCTTTTAAAGGGATGAGGTGACAACCCTATTTGAAAATATCCAAATGCAGCAATTTAGAAATTGGATGAAAGGTTTAGCACTGTAAAATATTGTTGGATAGATAACTAGCGCATTTCATATACAACTATAGAGATCGGACCAAAATGAGGGACAAATGAGGACAGAGGCACCTCGGGAGAGTTGGGGGCGATGCGGGGCCCATGTCAGGTTTTCATGGTTCTCTTTGCCCTGTTGGGGAGATTCCTTTGTACGATCAGTTCTGATTGGACACAACACAGTAGGAACGTTTCCTTCCTCCAATCCTTTCTATAATGTTCAGGAATATATCCCCATGGAGGAGGTGGAAGGAGTACTAGGACGTGTTTGCGGCTTTGCAGGCGGGCGGACCCCGGTCGCCTCTCCTCACACACAGGCCTCAGGCATGCATTACAATGCACATCTCTCAATCTGGAAGAAATTACACTAAAAACAGTTTCAGGAAATTCCAACAATGGTCTGGAGGCCAAGGGTCGGCCAACCCACCGAGGAAGGACGATGGCTTCCTCTATAGACCTCCAGTCTTCTCCTCTCTCAGTGTACACACGTCCCATTCCACCACCCCGGCCCCTCAGCACACAAGCGCCCATTTGTTCGCCCTCCTCGTTCCAGCCCGGCCATTGACGGCAACCTCCCCTCTCCTCACACTCCACACACAAGTTGGGAAACTTTCGGGATGTGTGACGTCAGCCGCCCAGTCAATCCCGAGCAGGAAGGGGGCGGGGCTGGTGGAGTTTAGCCTGCAGTGAGCTGAGTGCGGCCAGTATTGTCCCTCCATACGTGTGAGTGATCGGCTCTTCCACTGCGCCATCCGGCATGGACTGTGACCCCTAGGCAGTGCCAGGTAAGTCCGCACAATGCGTTGTCTGCAAACATGCCAGAAGAGAGGCGATTCCGATGGCTGCACAGTCTGATGATTAACCCTTCCCGATGCCTGTCACTGCGGTGTGATCAGCGCTGCTGCTTCCATGGTGATCGATTACTGATGGAATAGATTGCTAGGACAGCATTGTTCAGTAATCCGTGTCCATTGTGTGTGTGGAGGGGTCGGTGGGTGTGGAGGGGGCTGTGCTGTGTGACTGCTGAGCGTGCATTGTTTTATTTCACAGCCCCAGATCATCTGGAGGTCTTTGAAGTCCCCCCCCACCCAGAGTGTGACACCAGCCCAGATCAGGAGACAACGAGCCAGGCGCCTGTGCTGGATGACACCCGAGACCGGGATCACCCTGAAGAGCTGCCGCTGCATTTCTGAGATCTTGGATTAAAGGACAGTTGGGGATCAAGGAAATCTCTGGATTATTGTGAACTAGTTGTAGAAGGTGAGTGACTTCTCCTATCTCTGCCTTTTGTCCCTTTATCCAAGGGGAATTTATTAAGTTGCTTCAGTTCTATGATCTGATCCACCAAGGCAATCAAATCTGTAAATGGTTGAATAGGAAGGTATGACACAGGAGTTCACCGTACAGCACTCACTGTATGTATGTGTGTGTGTATGTGTGTGTGTGTGTGTGTATATATATATATATATATATATATATATATATAATATTGCCAAAAGTATTGTGATGCCTGCCTTTCCACACACATGAACTGTAATGGCATCCCAGTCTTCGTCCGTAGGGTTCAATATTGAGTTGGCCCCGCCCTTTGCAGCTATAACACCTTCAACTCTTCTGGGAAGGCTGTCTACAAGGTTTAGGAGTGTGTCTATGGGAATGTTTGACCATTCTTCCAGAAATGCTTTGGTGAGGTCAGGCACTGATGTCAGATGAGAAGGCCAGACTCCACTCTTAATTCATCCCAAAGGTGTTCTATCGGGTTGAGGTCAGGACTCTTGTGTAGGCCAGTCAAGTTCCTCCACCCCAAACTTACTCATACATGTCTTTATGGACCTTGCTTTGTGTACTGGTGTGTAGTCATGTTGGAACAGGAAGAGGCCATCCCCAAACTGTTACCACGAAGTTGGGAGCATTAAATAACAAAATATCTTGGCATGCTGGCGCCTTAAGAGTTTCCCTTCACTGGAACTAAGGGGCGAAGCCCGACCCCTGGAAACCAACTGCACCCCGTAATCTCCTTCCACCAAGTTTTACACTTGCAGTCAGGCAAGTACCGTTCTCCTGGTACCCGCCAAACCCAGACATGTCTATCGGATTGACAGAGAAGAGTGATTCGTCACTCCAGAGAACATGTCTCCACTGCTCTATAGTCCAGTGGCGGCGTGCTTTACACCACTGCATCCAACGCTTTGCATTGCACTTGGTGATGTAAGGCTTGGATGCAGCTGCTCGGCCATGGAAACCCATTCCATGAAGCTCTCTACGCACTGTTGTGTTAATCTGAAGGCCACACAAAGTTTGGAGGTCTTTAGCTATTGACTCTGCAGGCAGTTGGCGACTTCTGCGCTTCGGCATGCGCTGACCCCGCTCTGCCATTTTACGTGGCCTACCACTTGGTGGCTGAGTTGCTGTTGTTCCCAGTTGCTTCCACTTTGTTATAATACCACTAACAGTTGACCGTGATTGGAAGACCTGAATCCAATGATTCAGAGGGGGGTCCCAATACTTTTGGCAATATAGTGTATATGGACGCTCTTGTATTGTAACTGTACTGTCTCCCTTAAGATTGTAAAATGCCGCACAAATGGTTAGCACTATATCCATCCTATACAATAATTATATATACAGCAGCCAGCCATAACTTTATGGCTACTGACAGGTAAAGTGAATAACCTTGATTGTTACAATGGCATTTTAAAGTGGTGGGATATGTTAGGCAGCAAATGAACATATTGTCTCTGAAGTTGATTTGTTGAGGATAAAAATGGGCAAATGTAAGGATTTAGGCAAGTTTGACAAGAGCCAAATTGTAATGCCTAAATGATTGGGTCAGAGCAACTCCAAAACTGCAGCTCTTGTGGGATGTTCCTAGTCTGCAGTGGTCAGAACCAACCAAAAGTGGTCCAAGGAAGGTAAATCGGCAAAGTGTTGACAGTCGTGGGTGGAGCTAAGGCTCATTGGCGCACGTGGGGAGCGGAGGCTGGCTCATGTAGTTCGATCCAATAGAAGAGCTACTGTAGCTCAAATTGCTGAAAAAGTAATGTTTGTTCTGATATAAAGGTGTCACAACGCACAGTGCAGGTTGTTGTGTATGGGGTTGCGTAGCCACAGACTGGTCTGGTTTCCTATGCTGATTCATGTCCACCGCCAAAAGCGCCTACAATGGACACATGAGCATCAGTTGAGTCACATTTTCTTTTACATCATGTGGATGGCCAGTTGCATGTCCGGCTCTTACATGGAGAAGAGATGGCACCAGGATAGATAATGGGAAGAAGGCAAGTCGGCAGAGGCTGCTACTGATGGCTTGGTGTCACATACCACAGAGTACCTTCAGAGGTCTAATGATGTCCATGCCTGGATGGATCAGAGCTGTTTTGGCGGGAAAAGGGAGTTCTCAATATTAGGTGGGTGGTCATAATGTTATCCCTATGTATATCAGGGAAAATGGAGGCTGGTATGTAAGTGCCTGTTCACATATAGTGTGGTGACCAGCATTTTTTCCGCACTGGGGGAACGCCAGTCATTGCTAGGACACAAAGAAAGCAGTTGTTTTCTATGTGCACTGTTTGTACTACAACACAGGCCAGAGGTGCAGTGCAGTGAACTGCAATAAAACGCAGAAATGTTGCATTTTATCACAGCGTAGAGGCAGTGGCCTGCACTGGCCAGTCAAGACGTCCATCAGTGGAAACGGGAGGGGTGGACTGGCCAGGCCGGCACGTGTTTGGAGCATACATGCTTCTTTCTCAAGCCACAGACTGTTGAACACAGACCAGCCCACCATCCCATTTCCACTGACGGCTCTGTGGACACCCAGCAGCCTTGTAGTCCTGGAAGCCAGCAGCATGGGCACACGTTCCTGGATCACACCACCTGCAGATCAGCGTCCAGCGGGGAGGCTCTACAATTGTTCCATATGTGCTCGATCACTATGATCTTTTATGAGTTGCCAATTTTAGCTTTGTTAAACTTTTGTGGTGTTTTTACATACTACATGTAGAAAGCGCTGCTTCTGTTCTTTACAGCTCTACTTTAAGAGCGGTTTTCATAGAAGATCTCCCCCATAAGCCTGCATGCATCTTATCCATCTGAATAGACATAACTTCTCTTCTGATTGAGTTAGAGTTGATTGATCTGATTCAATTAAACTGAGACAATAGGCCAGGAAATCATTTTGCATCCAATGGCAGAGACTTTGTTTATAAAGACAATTGTATCTTGATTGATTGGATTATAAGATTACATGCTGGAAACAAAGCTGCAATTGATAATTTGTAAATTGTGATTGTGTCTTAATTATCATTGAAAATGCAAGTGTAATGGATGAGATCTGCTGTAGTCGTCAGCTGCCTTTTTTTCTCCAAGAATAGTCCATGGTTTTAAGTGTCACAGGATAGATCTGCCATGACTGTTCTGATTTTACTTGTTGGGTTCCTTTTGCTGTCCTTCCCTTTTTTTTTTTTTTTTTATAAATGATTCCCTGGATTGTGTTTTATTTCTTGATGGATGCTTTGTAAAAGGCAAATAGATGTTGTGTTTCTTCTTGTTGTGTTTTTTTTTTTTTTGTTTTTTTTACTATGCACAAGCCATTTCCTAGTGATTTTCAAGGATTGTGTGTGGTGTATTGTTGTTGTTTTTTTTTTTTTTTTTAATTTTACAAGCTTTGTATAAGTGTTTTTGTAGATGTTGAGATTCTACAACATTTTCAGGCATATGGACACAAGCTGGAAAACAAAAGTGCAAATGCGTGAAAAAAAAAATTCTTTGTACAAATACTGGTTTTATAAAGTAAAGACCTACAAAGAACAATGATGTAGATCAGCCTTTTTCAATCATGTACCCCAGAGGAACCCTTGCAATATTTTTCGGGGTTTGCCAACTGAAAATAATTCCTCAGAGGTCAGTGGAAAGAAGCCCCCCTTACGTTGGTGATTCATGAGAAGAGTACCCCTTACATTTGCGGTCAGTGGGAAGAATGTCAACCTTACAGGCAGCTAAAAAAGGCCATTGGTGTCATCCTTGTGGCTCTGCCAAGTGGCATTGACCCTGGAACTATGGAGACACCCATCAAATGAGAGGTCAATGGACCACCGCTCAAGCAACCTTGGGAGGGATCCTGGTTGAAAGTGGCTGGTTGAAGAAGTGTAGGGGAAATGTGATTAAAGCATGTGATAGGTTGCTGCTCATCTGAATTAGTCTGAATGTGCTCCTTGTTTCTCCATGCAGGAGGCAAGAAGATTTATGCCTAGTTTCCCAGAAGTTATCATTTCTAGTGACGTAGTCAGTACAAAAGGACAATGCATATAATAAACATAAGTCAGAATATGTGTTTAACAGTGAACAGATTGCTGCCAGCTAGGAAGGATCCACACAGTATTACTTAAAAGTGTCCTTAAGGTCCAGTAATTCAGCTTAGTCTCTGAGTTCTAGCCAAGAGGCTTCCTTATTCCTGGAGTCTGCTGGGGCCCAGCGCAGGGAGTCAGACTGGGAGATCATTAACACAGGAAGTCAGTGCTGACATGCGGTGTTGGGAATTGCAGATGATAATTAGGATTGTAATGGAATAGGAATCAATGGCCTGGGCAACATGTGAACCAGAGGGAGACTATTGTGTGCTAATTAGCATGCAGTGTAAGCAGCAAAGCTGGGGGCTTTCCTAATAGCCAAGTCTGGAGACCTTTATCAGTTTCTGTGGCTATAAATGCTCTTCACAGTGACTATAGGAAGAAACACTTTACATTACTGACTATATTTTAGTTCTGGTTACAGGACTTCTTGCATATAGGGCTTCTAGAAAAGAAATGCTGTTTCGGTATAGAGGGTCCCACATGGAAGAAAAATATATTTGAAATCTATTCTTCCCAAATATATTGCCATATATTTGAAATGCTACAATCTTGACCTTATTCAATATATTTAAAAAAAAAAAAAAAATTATATATATATATATATATATATATATATATATATATATATATATATATATATATATATATTCATATTGAAATGCGTTTCTATGACAAAAATATATATGAAAATCTTTTTTTTAAATATACTGGATGTCTTTGAAAATACAAATCTACATTTTTGGAATGCATTTACAAATATATGTATACCTATATGTTAAAATGACTTTTTTTTTATATGTTAAAAAAAATCTGAAGAATATATTTTAAAAAATATATATATTTGTAATATATTCTTCAGATTTTGTTTAACATATAAAAAAAAGTCACTAACATACAGGTTTACATATATTTGTAAATGCATTCCAAAGATGCTCATGACTACTGATTTTTAAGCTGCATGGGGGGATTCAGCTTCCAAGACACCGCAAAACTTTGCTTTGCTCTAACATCAGCGATATGAGGTTGGTATGATAAGCCCTAAGGTAAGCCATAGATGTTTTCATTTTCATTTTCTTTCTTTCCACCATGAGTGGAAGGAAAGAAAAATCGCTAGATTTCCCCCATCATGGTGTCCCTTCCACAGTACTATTGTGTTCCACTGACAGGGAGCCTTCTCACCCGGCAGAAGACAGTGATTACTGCTAGCAGCTATAGCCGTCAGCAGTAATCACATGTAACAAAAAAAAAAAATCGGACAGGCTGGTTGTACAATCAGCCTGTCCATAGAGGGATCAAATCTTGACTGATTCCCACTGAACTGGGTGAGATTTGATCCTTCTGTGGCTGGTTTAAAATTTTGGCTTAACATTTTGTTTCAGCAAGGCAGTGCAATTTCCTATACAGGAGGATTTGAATATGGTAGCACAGCAATTTCTAATGCTATCATTGTAACATGGAGCACATGCTGACAGAAGGAGAGAACAGAATGATGATTTTATTATTGTGAACAAGCTAAGGGTAGGTCAGTGACTAAGTTTAACTGCATTAGAGAAAAGTGCGCTCACTGAAATGACTGCATTTGTTTCTGATTTTTATTTAATGTCAATTTACGCAGCTCATTTACATATATATTGTGCATTCACATCAGTCCCTAACCCTCAAGGGGTGTACAATTTAAGGTCTCTAACTCACATTCATACATACTAGGACCAATTTAGACAGGATCTAATTAACCTACCAGCATGTCTTTGGAGGGTGGGAGGAAACCGGAGTATCCGGAGGAAACCCACGCAGGCACAAGGAGAACATGCAAATTCCAGGCAGGTGGTGCCATGGTTGGGGTTTGAACCAATCACCCTAGTACTGCCAGGCGGAACTGCTAACCGTTTAGCCACTGTGCTGGATCACAAGACTAGCTGAATTGAATGAAAACCGCTCAGGAATAATATGTTACAACTGTGGATTTAGCAGTTTGCTTGGAGTTCAGCTTTAGGCTCCATGTACACTGGACATTTGGAAAACACTTCTGAATGATGGAAACTGACTGCTGGAAAACATAGGTTAAAAAAATCTGTTTAGCCGCGTTTGCATACCGCGTTTATGTGCGTTTGCGTTTAGAGGCGTTTTTTAAAGATAACTTCAGGAGACCTTCCCAAATGCCCAGAATGCACTGAAAAACAGTAAAAAATTAACCATTTCAGACATTTTGAGAGAAAAAGAGAGCAGAAGCAGAGAGAGCAGTATGTGTTGAGATTACCTGTCTTTTTCTGGTTGTATTCACTATGGATCCCATCATGAGCATAATGTGGCACAATCTACTATTTCTTTCCTTCACGCAAAACCTGGAACTGACTGCACTGGTGTACCGGGTCTATTTGAATACATGGAAAATGCTTTGCATGCATTTCTGATGGTGAAAAAAGGCTCTGAACAGCATCTGGACATGGAACAGTTGCAAAAAGCTTCTAAATGCAGTTAGCGATGTTTACAAGCGTTTGGAACGCTGATAAAATCTACTCCTGAATGCAAGTTTGGTGCGTTCCAAAAAACAACTGTAAACTCAACTGCCTGTAAACGATATGTACATGGACGATATGTACATGGACACATAGGAAAACATTAGGGAGAGTTCAGGAGCGGCTAAAAAAAAAAGGCAGAAAAGCTCCAGAACGTCAGTTTATCCGCTGCAGTGTACATGAGCCCTTAAAGGTTGATAAAAAGAATCCTCGTAGAAGCTGTCATATACTTTTATGCAAATGTAGTATAGGAAACATATCTTATAATATACTATTCCTACAACATTGCTTTTATAAAGTCTGGCTTGAATTACATATTTACATTATTTGTAGGTATGCGCGTCATGGGAAGGCGTTTCCTGCATCAGCTTTCCATCCCCATAAACAATTCTTCTAGCTAAACTAGCTGTCAGTAAGTGTTTTGTAAACAGCTCAGCCTTGAATTATTACACACAGGATGCGTTCCCAGAGCCACGGGGATCTTATTAAATGCGAAAGCAGGCTAATGTCATCATTTAAATTTTTACCAGTTGGTTTGTGACATTTGTGTTTTCAGCAGAACATTTGCAGAAAGCTATTCTTACCAGTCATTATTCCTCTACTTATAGTAATCCAATAAATGCAGATCTCCCTTCCTGGGAACCATCTCTGTGAAGACACTGATTACCATGCGGTGGGGGTGGACTGTCCGGATAGGGAAGCACAAAGCGATCTTCTTTTAAGATAAAGTGTGTTGAAGTTACTGGGTCACTTTGTTTTGTTTGTGAGTTGCGTTTTTAAGTGTGTGTAATATTTCCTGCTGACAGTAAACAAGCAGCTGTAAAACTTAAAGTGACCCTAAACTCTGATTAAAAAAACACTATTCAAGTATGTATTCTTAGTTATACCAAAGGTGTGTTTATTTTTATGTTATATTTACCTGCTTTGTGCAACAATATTCCACAGAAAAGTCGCTTTCCTCCTATTAGTGATGTGGACTTCTCCCTCCTTTAGATTCCTGCTGTAGCAAGCCAAGTGCTAAGGAGTCAACTGCAAATGGACAAGAAAATTTACCATTTTAAGAAAAAAAAATAATTTGGAAATTCCAATTTATAGAAAAATCTTGTGAGCTGCTATTCTGAGTGCAAATACCAAATAATATGTACAATATATGTACTGTGTAAAAATTGTGAATCGCTCACACCATACACATACCCATACAAATGCGTTAATTATGATTAAATAGCAATATAGTGCCGCACTCCACTATCAATAACTAAAACAACTTAAATCATCTGTCAAATGACCTATTAAATAAGTGTCCATGCAGAATCCGTGGTTTCCTTCCACTATTATGTAGAAATGGAATACTTCTTAATACACCTCATGTGATCTATTCAAGCCCATATGTGTACACCTCCACCGGTTGTGCTCTCACCCTATATGACCAAACCACTAAGTAAGGTCATATATAGCATGTGTCCCTTTATTGGACTGTGGTAGGATGGTAATGATGTCCAGTGGGTCTGGGTCTCCTTCACTGTCCATTAATTGAACTGTATACCAGTTAACATCCCTACCATGGATCTCCCCGGTCAGGGAGATCCATGGTAGGGATGTTAACAGCAAAGGTGAGGTGTACCTTTTCGATGTCCACCTAGAGTTTAGACTGATCGTGAAGGAACGAGTCAGGGATCTTGCTGAGAAGAGTTGCCATTATAGTAGAGTTCCAGTTGAGGATAAAGAACTATGTTTTGGTCATCTTTTTTGGCATTGATCTGATGGAGGAGGATTACTAGGACATTGAAGGAGACCCAGACCCACTGAACAGCATTGCCATCCCACCACAGTCCAATAAAGGGACACGTGTGTGTATATGACAAAACCACTAAGTAAGGTCAAATAGCAAGGTGAGAACACAGCCGGTGGAGGTGTACACATATTGGCTTGAATATATCGCACGAGGTGTCTTAAGAAGCATTCCATTTCTACATAATAGTGGATGGAGACAACCACGGATTCTGCATGGACACTTATTTAATAGGTAATTTGGAAATTGATGGCAGCAACACATCTTAAAAAAGTTGGGAC
The DNA here is from genome assembly GCF_062004578.1 of Staurois parvus. Taxonomy (NCBI): domain Eukaryota; kingdom Metazoa; phylum Chordata; class Amphibia; order Anura; family Ranidae; genus Staurois; species Staurois parvus. The sequence goes on from NW_028318482.1 coordinate 3,554,117, forward strand.
AGGGCCATGTTTTCTACAGTTTAGCATCCTCTCTTCTTATAATAGGACTGTAAATGTCTGGAAACTGAGGATCCCAGTTGCTGGAGTTTTGGAAGAGAAATATTGTCCCATTCTTGCCTGATATAAGATTCTAACTACTCAACAGTCCTGGGTTGTCTTTGTCAGATTTTCCATTTCAAGATGCTCAAAATATTTTCCATTTCAAGATGCTCCAAATATTTTCAATTGGTGAGAGGTCTGGACTGCAGGCAGTTAAGCACCCGGTCTCTTCTACTATGAAGCTTTGCTGCTTTCCTAGATGCAGTATGTGGTTTAACATTGTCTTACTGAAATATGCAAGGCCTTCCCTGAAAAAGATGACATCTGGATGGGAGCACACGGTGCTTTAAAACCTGGATATCTTTCAGCATTGATGGTGCCTTTCCTGATGTGCAAGCTGCCCATCCATACACACTAATGCACCCCCATACCATCAGAGATGCATGCTTTTGAACTAAGCCGGAAGGTCCCTCTTCTCTTAGTCTGGAGGATGTGGTACCCATCGTTGCCAAAAATGTCAAACTTTGATTCGTCTGACCGCAGAACAGTTTTCCACTTTGCAACAGACCATTTTACATGAGCTTTGGCTCAGAGAAGATGGCTGCATTTCTGCATAATGTTCAGATACTGTTTCTCTTTAGCACGATAGAGCTCATGCAGTGATGTCCATCACAGAATCCTGTATGCTGTTTTGTTTTGTTTTTTTTTTGTAGTTTTTGTCTGAAGGCTTATTATTATTTATTATTATTACTTCGAGTTTATATAGCGCCAAAGGGTTTGCTCAGCGCTGTACAATAGAGGGAGGGACAATACATGGCACAGTGCAACAACAACAAACCACGTACGAGGGGTAAGAGGGCCCTACTCTTTCGAGCTTACAATCTAGGTGGGAGGGGGTAAAGGTACAGTAGGAAGTGGCTGAGGGGAATGAGGGGTGGGAGGAAAGAGGGAGAAAGGCCGTTAGGTGAGGGTGGGGTAGGCTTCCCTGAAGAGATGGGTTTGGAGGGAGCGCCTGAATGTGAAGAGGGAAGGCGACAGTCTGATGGATTGGGGCAGTGAGTTCCAGAGGATGGGGGAGGACCTGGAGAAGTCGTGCATGGGAGGAGGAGACCAGGGAGCAGGATAGAAGGAGGTCCTGTGAGGAGCGAAGGGTACGGGTAGAGCGGTACTTGGGGATCAGGTTGGTGAGGTAGTCAGGGGCAGTGTTGTGAACGGCTTTGTAGGTCAGGTTTAGGAGTTTAAATTTGATGCGTTGGGCAATCGGGAGCCAGTGGAGGGAGAGGCAGAGGGGGGTGGCAGAGGTAGAGCGGGTGGTGAGGTGGATGAGTCTAGCCGCTGAGTTCAGGATGGTCTGGAGCGGGGAGAGCCTGCACTTGGGTAGGCCGGTGAGAAGAGAATTACAGTAGTCAAGGTGTGAGATGATGAGGGAGTGTACTAGAAGTTTGGTGGTGTCAAGGGTGAGGAAGGTACGTATCTTGGCAATGTTGCGAAGATGGAGCCTGCATGTGTTTGTGAGTGATTTGACATGCGGTTGGAAGGAGAGGTTCGAGTCAAGAATGACGCCAAGGACTTAAAGATCACAGGCATCCAATATTACACTCTGGCCTTGCCCTTTGCACACTGATTTTTTTTTTTTTTCAGACTCTCAGAATCTTTTAATGATATCTACTGTAAATAATGATCAATTTAATGTATTTGCAATTTTACATTGAGGAACCTTATTCTGAAATTGTTCAACAGTTTTTGGATTCAGCTTTTCAGATTGATTCTGCCCATTTTTACTTCTGAGACACACTGACTCTATAAGATGCTCTTTTTATACCCAATCATATTACTGGCCTGTTATCAAGTAACCTAATTAGTTTCAAAATGTTCTTCCAGCTCTTCCTTGTTAGTACCACTTTTTGCTGCCCTGTCTCAACTTTGATTGAGATGTGTAGCTACCATCAATTTCAAACTTACATTGTTTGTTTTCTTAAAATGGTACATTTCCTTAGTTTAAAGTGGTTGTAAAGGCTCAAGGTTTTTTACCTTCATGCTTTCTATGCATGAAGGTAAAAAAAACCTGTGTGCAGCAGTGCCCCTAGTCCCCTCAATACGTACCTGAGCCCCCTCAAGATCCAGCAATGTCCACGACAGCCTCAGCTGTCCCGGGTCTCTGCCTCACTGGCTGCTGCCACTCACAACCAGTGTGGAGAGAAGGGGCGGGGCCAAGCCTCAGCTCCATGTGTGAATAGAAACATGGCACAGCAGGTGCCCCCATAGCAAGCTGCTTGCTTTGGGGGCACCCAACAGAAAAGGGGAGTCAGGAGAGCCTGCAGGGGACCCAAGAAGAGGAGGTACACACAGCAGGTTAGTATAACATGTTTAAAAAAAAAAAAATCTATTTTAGTATCGCTTTAAACATTTTGATATGTTTTCTGTAATGAATAAAATATGAGTCATGAGATTTTCAAATCATTGCATTCTGTTTTCATGTAGATTTTACACAACAACCCAATTGTTTGGGGGGGGGGGGGTCCCTTTTTTTTCTTTTTTTTTCCACCTTTCAAAATTTTTGTTCCGCAAACATTTTCCAACCTTCTCCTTTACTTTTTTTTCTGCTCTCTACAGTCAAAATCCATTATTGATTTGCACCCATCAAAGTGTAATTCCATTCAAAACCTTAGTGCGATAAAATCTACTCCCACCCTCATTCTAAATCTATTCTATCTACCATGTAAGAGAAGATGTCTAGACTTGCGTATTGTCAAGTTGCTTCGGTCCGATCACATGAACTGTCCAGCAGCAGCTTTAATGTAGAGGAAAGAGCAGCGACAACCACTGCACAGCCTGGACGATGACATCACCCGTAGGCTTACTATGGGGCATCTGTTGTCGGCTGTCACTCTACTACACTGAAGCCGGTCATGTGACTGGACCGGAGCAACTTCAGAAAAGTAAGACATTTTTTCCTTTATACAGGATAGATAGTGGGATTGGATCTTAGCTTAGTTAGGTTTTGACTGGAATTCTACTTTAATTGGCAAAAAACAAACCAATGTTCCAAATATACACATTTTCAAACAAATTTCTATAGGTCTATGGCCAGCAGTACACTTTAACTTCATGAAGAAAACTGAATATTGAAAAAATTGAATGGCAAGACATCTATTGGAGCAGTGTGAAAGGTATTCTTGCAGGCAGGTACTAAGGACGCCTGCTAAATTGTAAAACCACATGTGGCTTCTAAGGCGGGCAGGAATCGTAGTTGTGAAAGCCTCTGATAAATTATTGGTAGTGTAACCATCATTCGTTTCCTGGTAAGCTGTGTAATATACTTCCTTATGCTGCTTCTAAATCACTGATTTACAATGAAAACTTTTTGTTCTGTCTAATTCAAACTAAGCCTCATCAAGGATGTGACCATATTATGAGTCATGGTGCTTTTTATATGTACAGAGGCAGGATTTGTTTCTGTGGGAGTACTCAAAGATCCCATAAGCTGGCTATGCAGTGGTAGATTTTTGGGAGAAAAAAAAATTATTTTTAGAATATTTTTCTTATCATTTTTGACTGATTATTTCAAAGGAGCCTATGGAGTTTTTCTTTTTGTTTCTTGAACAATTGAATATCCTATGAATGTGGTTTTCCTTCCAGAAATGTATTTTATTCCAGAATTGATTTGTTAAATGTAAACTACATTTTGACATATTCTAGAAGGACATTGAGCAGATCTCTGTAGGCATTATCACATTTACTATTTATATTTTTTGTACAAGCATTTGTAGAAAAAATGTTACCATTGTATGGCCAGCTTAAAGCCGGCCATAGACGGTGTGATTTTTCAGGAAAGAAAATCATTCGGAGTTCCCCAATCAATACAGTCAGTGTTGCCATTCATAAAGTCCAGCCTATGCTGGAAAGAGAGAAGAGGATATGATGCCAAAAACCTGTGAGTGTGTATAATTAGGTATTGCTTGTAAAAGGTATATCATTGCCATCTTGTAATGTAGACAGATGAACACATTTTCACCATGGCATTCTACAAAATCTCTTTAGCAGATTGCTTGCTTCTGATGACTATTACAACATGCCAGACGCTGGCAGCTGGAATCCAAGTTTAAAGGGAATTTTGTGTTTTGGCAATGCAGAATAAAGATTCATTGCATTGTTGACCATTTGCCGTATTTTTCGCTCCATAAGACGCACCCGACCATAAGACACACCTAGGTTTTAGAGGAGGAAAACCAGAAAAAAAATACTTTGAACCAATGGACTGCGGGCATAGTACAGGAGATGACCAAAGACTGAAGACCTTTGGGGAGCAGAGGAGTGGGGGAGCGGGTATCCAAATTTTACAGGTACCTGCTCCCACTTCCGTGGAATTGTCCTCCCTTCCCATCTTCTGGGACACGTGACAGGTCCCAGAAGAGTGCCGGACCATAAACAAAGCGCAGAGCTTCTCGCACATGCACAGTGGGCACCCGGTTGTGAAGTTGCAAGCGTGAGGACAGCTCTGGACCGAGGAGCACAGGAGAGCCTTGCGGGCGGCTCGTTATTCTAACACGGCTGCGGCTTGAATTCCGGGCCGGCCGCTTTGTATTTGCTCCATAAGATGCACAGACGTTTTCCTCCATGTTTGGGGGGGGGGGGGGGGGGGAAACAGTGTGTCTTATGGAGCGCAAAATACGGTATGTTGGCAAAGTTATCTGTGGTGTGGGTGTTTTTTTTTTTTTTTTTTTTTTTTGTATCAACAGTCTTGAAATAGATTCACAACAAAATTTAAAAAGCTTTTGATCGAATGTCCTATGTGCGCACGTGCCTTCTTGAGGGCAAGTTACTATTATTTTTTTTTTTTTTTATCTAGTGGTATGGTGTGTGTACATGTGGTTTTTATTTAAGAAACTTTTCTCAACCAATGTTCCAAAGAACCCCAGAGGTTGCCTGACGATCCTTTAGCAATGAGCAATTTGCCTCTCATATGACTAACTTCTGCCAATCATGATCATTTTAGCTGTTTGCAAGGGGCAATTCTTCCAAATAACCACAAATGTAAGGCGCATTCTTCCTAATGACATAACACTAATGCACTGTAAGCTGTAGATGTGGTAATTATTAGCGTGGGTTCCCTGAACTCAGAGGGGTATTTCCTAGGTAAGTTCCTCCGTGTTAAAAAGGTTAAGAATTTGTGTTGGAGGAAGGGCGTGTACACATGGGAGAGCGTGCAGATGATGTCCTAGGTGGACATTGAACCCAGGATCCCAATACCGCAGTATGCATGTTTTAGCAACTGTGTTGCTAAAATAACCTTGACCAGGTATCTCAAATTGCCTATTTATCTTGTGTTTTTTTTTTTTTTTTTTATCCTTTTTATTAATACAATTTTTTTTATAGGACACCATGCAGTCAAATCTTCTGTTTTGTTTTACATGGCTGACATTCTAAAACCAACAGAATTTTAGCTTACACCTTAAGCAGAGGTTCTAATTAGTGAAGCACTTAAACTTCAATTGGGGTTATCAGAATCTGCTTCTCAACCCTGAGGCTGGGAATGGGTGTTAAGAACTTGTAGAGTGTGTAGAAACCTCTCTGTCTTGGCCATCATGGTGACATCTGACATTTCAAGTACTGCTTTAGGCAAGGAAGGGAAGGGGTACTCCTATACTCCTGACAGGAAGAGGCTCATGTTTGTCCATAACTGTATAGACTTTGCTGTGGTTTCATGAGAGGTCACTGTCTTTTTGCTGATACCTGACTGGCGTAATATGAGGACACTGGAAGGGAAAATGATAGGTTTGACTCTCTGAGGAGTGCAGGACCCTAACATATTTTTAAGCAGGCACTTAATTATTTAGGTACACGTTTCGTTTCAGACAGCTGGGCTTCGTAACTGTGATAGTGTCTTGGTTTTCTCTGAATTTTGCTTGTCAACTAGGTTTAATACCACCTGATTAGTTGTAGTTATTTGGAAATCAGCCGGACATATCTTAGTATTTTGGTTTTGTGTGTGATAGATAGATATATATATATATATATATATATATATAGATATATATACAGTCATGGCCGAAATTGTTGGCACCCTTGATATTTCTCCAGGAAATCATGTATTTCTCACGAAACGTATTGCATTAACACATGTTTTGCTATACACATGTTTATTCCCTTTGTGTGTATTGGGACAAAACAAAAAAAGGGAGGAAAGAAAGCAAATTCGACATAATGTCACACAAACCTCCAAAAATGGGCTGGACAAAAGTATTGGCACCCTTTCACAACTGCGGATAAATAAGAATGTTACAAGCATGTGATGCTCCTGTAAACTCACCTGGGGCAAGTAACAGGTGTGGGCAATATAGAAATCACACCTGAAAGCAGATAAAAAGGAGAGACGTTCACTTAACCTTTGCATTGTGTGTCTGTCTGTGCCACACTAAGCATGGACAACAGAAAGAGGAGACGAGAACTGTCTGAGGACCTGAGAACCAAAATTGTGGCAAAATATCAACAATCTCAAGGTTACAAGTCCATCTCCAGAGAACTAGATTTGCCTTTGTCCACAGTGCGCAACATTATCAAGAAGTTTGCAACCCATGGCACTGTAGCTAATCTCCCTGGTCGTGGACGGATGAGGAAAATTGATGAAAGATTGCAACGCAGAATAGTCCGGATGGTGGATAAGCAGCCCCAAACATGTTCCAAAGACATTCAAGCTGTCCTGCAGGCTCAGGGAGCATCAGTGTCAGCGCGAACTATCCGTCGACATTTAAATGAAATGAAACGCTATGGCAGGAGACCCAGGAGGACCCCACTGCTGACACAGAGACATAAAAAAGCAAGACTACAGTTTGCCAAAATGTACTTGAGTAAGCCAAAAGCCTTCTGGGAAAACGTCTTGTGGACAGATGAGACCAAGATAGAGCTTTTCGGTAAAGCACATCATTCTACTGTTTACCGAAAACGGAATGAGGCCTACAAAGAACAAAACACAGTACCTACGGTAAAATATGGTGGAGGTTCAATGATGTTTTGGGGTTGTTTTGCTGCCTCTGGCACTGGGTGCCTTGACTGTGTGCAAGGCATCATGAAATCTGAGGATTACCAAAGGATTTTGGGTCGCACTGTAGGGCCCAGTGTCAGAAAGCTGGGTTTGCGTCCAAGATCCTGGGTCTTCCAGCAGGACAATGACCCCAAACATACGTCAAAAAGCACTCAGAAATGGATGGCAAAGAAGCGCTGGAGAGTTCTGAAGTGGCCAGCAATGAGCCCAGATCTAAATCCCATTGAACACCTGTGGAGAGATCTTAAAATTGCTGTTGGGAAAAGGTGTCCTTCCAATAAGAGAGACCTGGAGCTGTTTGCAAAGGAAGAGTGGTCCAAAATTCCGGGTGAGAGGTGTCAGAAGCTTATTGATGGTTATAGGAAGCGACTGATTTCAGTTATGTTTTCCAAAGGGTGTGCAACCAAATATTAAGTTAAGGGTGCCAATACTTTTGTCCAGCCCATTTTTGGGGTTTTGTGTGACATTATGTCATATTTGCTTTTCTGCCTCTGTTTTATATTTGTTCCAATACATACAAAGGGAATAAACATGTGTATAGCAAAACATGTGTTAATGCAATACCTTTTTTGTGTGAAATACTTGATTTTCAGGAAAAATATCAAGGGTGCCAACAATTTCGGCCATGACTGTAGATATATATATATATATATATATAATTTTTTTATTTTATTTTTTTATACATTATCCAGGCCTCTTCTGCAATTTTTTTTTTTTTTTTTTTTTCTATAATAAAGTTTTTATTAAATTATTATTGCTCTACAAAACCTTGTATTCACAAGTGAAAGAGTAGTGACAATATATCCAATGGACCGATGGGCTCAAAAACATCTCGTCCTTCAGGAAGAGTCTGTGACTTCTGACATTTTTTAGATGGTTAATGCAAATCTAGAGGCAAAAATCATAAAGCAAGTTTCAAATCTAGAGAATGTGTGGGTACCATATACATGTGTTAACTTGTAGGCTTAGTATGCTCAAAAATGTTCTAGGTGGATACTGATGGGCAGAATCGGCCTCCAGGTAATTCCAGACCCTATTTCTGCCCTTCTGGAGGGTTTGAAGGTTCTAATCACCTTTTTGTGTTCCATCTCCTGTTTTAACATTCTCAAATAAAATCAGTTGAATACAATAGGGAGACTGGATTGCAGTAGTTTTAATGGCCATCGAAGGTGTGCAGACCAGAATTCTCACCAACTGAACCGTCAGTTTTGTGTGAACTAACAGTTTATTCTCCCCAGCCCTCCTAGAATTCCCGGGGGGGGGGGGGACTCCCAATTTCCTAGGCAAATGTTCACTTTGCTAAAATGTTAAGAAAAGTAATGCCCCCAACGTCTTCCAGTCATGGCACAACCTCCTTATATTATTGTGTAGTCTGCTTTGCCACAGCTCTAAATAAAGTACCTGCAGCTGTATACCTCATGCACACTTGAGCTTGAAAACTGCCTACTTTACATGTGACTTTTTTTTTTTTTTTCTTTACTAAATTCCCCTCCAGGGTAGCCATGTGTCCATGCATAAATAGGTGCTTACCGAAGTTTAGAGGCAGGAAAAAAATACTTGTGCATTCAAGAGAGGAGTGGTGTGTTTTTTGGTTTTTTTTTTTTTGTTGTTTTTTTGTTTTGTTTATTTTTTTTCCATTAAAAAAAAGCAAAACATGCCAAAACACACTTGAGCGATAGGCATGTTTAATACTTGAGCTTTTTTTTTTTTTTTCATTTCAGTGACCAGAATAAATTCCTATTCTAGCCAATGACGTAAACAAGCACCCAAGCGTTTGATTCTCCTAAACGTGTTTGTAAAAACAAAGCTTAGGTGTGTTTTTGAAACTGCTTTTCTCCTGCTAGAACAGCATTTCCAAAACCCCTGGTGTGCATGAAGCCTTTTATGCTTTTTATTGTTTTAAAGAATTCGAACTATGGATACTTTTACATAGTTACATTAGTCCAGCTTGGACTAATGTAACTATGCACATGCCATAGCTGTAGGAACCCTCTATAATCTGCAAACGACTGAAGTAGGCACCACTAAACCAGTGATCCCCGCTTGCTTCTGGGTCCCATGTCGGAGTTGGCTGATCGGCACAGGTGCCATTCATCGCTTTGCATCTCCTCAATGAATACAAAGCGTTCTTAGATTTGACAAGGTGGAGAGGGAAGGTTGTAATCACACTCTCCGTCTCCACCTTTGCATTCAGAGAACACACAGCATTTTCTGAATGGCTCCCAATGGCTGACCACCTGTGTTCACAATGCACTAGGGTAGCCGCTCCGCACGGGACCTGTAAGCTATTGGTGATCACTGTAGTGGTGTCTACTTCAGTGATTTCCTTCTTGTAGAGCAGGGGTGTCAAACTGTCGGCCTTCCAGCTGCTGCGAAACTACAAGTCCCATCATGCCTCTGCCTTTGGGAGTCATGCTTGTAATTGTCAATCTTGCAATGCCTCATGGTACTTGTAGTTTGGCAATAGCTGGAGGGCCGCCAGTTTGACACCAGTGTTGTAGAGGTTTTCCATAGATATAGTATATACTGTACATAGTTACATTGATCCAAACTGGACCAGTGTAACTATGTAAAAATATCAATACCTGGAATTCTTCAACAATTCTCCCCTATTGAATGGTATTTCTTAAAAAAAAATTTTTTTGTAGAGCCATTTTTAATATTGTAATTATTTGTATAAAAACTTTATATTTACAAATATACATTTTTATTACAGGATGCATCCATGACCCTCTTTTTGGAAGAAGGAAAAAAAACAAAACAGTCAGGTCCTGCAGGAGGATAACCTCTGTTTTATAAAAATGCTCAGTGTTGGTAGTGCAGCAATGCTTCTGAGTGCTGCTGATCCCTCTGTTCACTTTCAGTTCTGTATTGCCTACTTTGCATTTTGAGTGTAAAGCGGTGTTGTGTATCTTGGAGAATAGTAGTTCTATCAGCAGGCTGGCGTCTCTACCAAACAGGAGATCATTGTGGGATCCGGCAACCATAGTCTCATGGGGGCTACTGCAGACTAGAATTAGTTATAGGCACATTGGTGTGCGTGGAATTGTAATTTTATTCTTTGGAACACGTTTTATGTTAAAGATGATTTCTGGGATAAGCAAATATTGTCTGAATTAAAGTTGCACCAATTCTCATGCAAATTCTCCCAATACCCAAAACAGATTTACCTTTTGTGAAGCGATACAAAATGATTGGGCTCAAATCTCACTGCAAAAAATTGCATGCGATTTGAACAGGAATGCGGTGCTATTCCTGTCCAAATCGCATGAGCTTTCCCGCACAGCTCCAGTGTGAACCCAGGCTTGTCATAGTGACTTTAAACCCGAGTTCACACAGGAACTTAAAGTCACTATGACAAGCCTAGGTTCACTCTGGAGCTGTGCGGGAAAGCTTGTGCGCTTCGGACAGGAATCTCACCGCATTCTTGTCCAAGCCAAAACCACTGATGTTCGCAGTCGGATCGGGAGCTGGAGCTTTGCTGCACCACTCCTGTGTGAACTCAGGTCAAAGTCACTGTAACAAGCCTGGGTTCACACTGGAGCTGTGTGGGAAAGCTCGTGCGATTCGGACAGGAATCGCACCACATTCTTGTCCAAGCCACAACCACTGATGTCCACAGTCGGATCGGGAGCTGGAGCTTCGCTGGTGGCATCCATGCAGGGAGGTTTCCCGCACCAGTCCTGAACTCAGGTCAAAGTCACTAGGACAAGCCTGGGTTCACACTGGAGCTGTGCGGGAAAGCTCGTGCGATTCGGACAGGAATCGAACCACATTCTTGTCCAAGCCACAACCACTGATGTCTACAGTTGGACCAGGAGCTGGAGCTTCGCTGGTGGCATCTATGCAGGGAGGTTTCACACACCAGTCCTGATCTCGGGTCAAAGTCACCATGACAAGCATGAGTTCATACAGGAGCTGTGTGGGAAACTGCATGCGATTCGGACAAGAATCGCACTGCATTTCTGTTTGCATGCAATTCTTTGCAGTGTGACGTGAGCCCATTCATTTTGTATGGGCTCAAATCGCACCGCAAAGGTATCGGTATCGGTGTGTACTTGACTGAAAGTATCTGCACTCGTACTCTCCAGCAAAAAAATACGGTATCGGTGCAACCCTAGTCAAAAATACAAGAGGCATGTGTGTTCCTACTGCTGCGCTCTCTCCTGCTTGTTGGCTGGTCTTGTACCTATCCCCTCCTGTAGTTTCTGCAGATATCCTGTAATGGAAGGGTTATTGGATCCCTCCCACTGCTCAACTCTTTGTACAAACTATGTGCAGCTCCATGAATGTCACCACTACCATAGGTATTGGGTACATTCCAAGTAGATTACACTCACCGGCCACTTTATTAGGTACAGCTTGCTAGTGCCAAGAAAATATCCCCCACACCATTACACCACCAGCTGGAACCATTGATACAAGGCAGGATGGATCAATGCTTTTGTGTTTATGCCAAATTCTGACCCTACCATCTGAATGTCACCGCAACCAGTCTGCCCATTCTCTTACATCAACAAGGCATTTTCATCCACACAACTGCCACTCACTGGATATTTTCTCTTTTTCGGACCATTCTCTGTAAACCCTAGAGATGGCTGTGCTTGAAAATCCAAACAGATCAGCAGTTTTTGAAATACTTAGATCAGTCTGTCTGGCACCAACAGCCATGCCACGTTCAAAGTAACTTAAATCCCCTTTCTTCCCCATTCTGATGCTAGGCTTGAACTTCAGGAATTTGCTAGATGCCTAAAATGCATTGTGTCACTGCCATGTTATTGGTTGATTTAGCAATTGGTGTTCCCAAGCAGTTGAACAGGTGTACCTAATAAAGTGGCCAGTGAGTGTAAATCCCTTGTGGTTATGGAAGCATATATTTGACATGAAAGTGTTTTGAGCTTGAAGATCAACATTAATGTCACACTAGATGATATCCTTGTTCTCCAAAAAATAATCCATACACATCCAGTACTTAAAGTGTTACTAAAGATTATTATTATTATTATTTTTAAATTTAAAATAAGAAACTTGTTATATTCACCTGCTCTGTGTAGTATTATTGCACAGAGCGGTCCTGATCCTCCTCTTCCTGGGTCACATAGCAGCGATCTTGGCTCCTCCTGTTATTCGTGTGTCCCCATAGCAAGCCATTTGCTATGGGGGAACACAAAGTGTGCTCGCTCCTGAGCTGTGTGTCTATGGAGCCACACTGCTCAGACGCACACACAGCAACACTTCGCCTCGTCCCCCCCCAACTTCCTCCTCACTGCATTTGATTGACAGCAGCAGGAGCCATACTGCTGTTGGAGTCAAAAGTGTGAAGAGGAGAAATGCAACCGTGCACAGCTGGATCTATTCTCCCCTCTTCCTCTTTACACAGGGAGATGGGGAGGACCGAGAAATAGAAAACATTTTTTACCTTAATGTAAGGAATGCAAAAGAAAAAAATTGTTAGCTTTAGTATCACTTGGCTGACCCTGTGAGTTTCTACCTGCTTGTAACAGCCTCTGTGAGCTCTCAAACTTCTCCTTTTCCCGCTCATTTCTGTTTTTGTTTGGAATGAGCAGTGAATACTAGTTACGGTCATATGCACTGTACAGTACAAATCCCATAGTCCTTAGTCCATCTCAGGAAAGAGCAAAAGAGAACAGCTAAGGCTGGCCATACACTATACAATTTTCTGCCCAATTTCCTTTAGATTTACCTTCAACTTTGTAGTGCAAGAGCCTTCCTAATTGGATACAATTGAAAGTTTTGTTAAGTTTGACCTCATATTATATGGTTCTTGGTAAATCTGAACCAAAAATCTCAAGAAAATTATATAGTATATGGCCAGCCTAATTTCTACCATACAGTGGGTCCATGACAGGAAGATGAGTCACAGCAGCAAAAAAACAAAAAGGAATTTGGAGGATGCTGAGCAAAAAAGAAGGTACTTTTTTCAGTTAAGAACACATTGAATAGAATTCTTTGCTAACCAGAGATTAGTCTTTTTAAAGTGTATCCAAATCCCAAAAGGAAAAATGTATTTAATGGCTTCTAATCAGTCCTTGGGCTGCATTCACATTACAGTGTTACCTGAATGCACGGAAAATCACGCCACGTATGTCTTCACACCACATGCATAGGATAGCCCATTCATTTCAATGGGTTGCCCTGTGTGCGGCAAAATAGCTCAGCCACCTGTATAGACATGAGATTCACATGTGTTTTTTGTTTGATTTTCGTGTTTTTCTTTTTTCACGTTTCGCAGCATTTTGGCTGCAATTAATGTGCAAAACGGTGGAATTTTGCAGCCTCCGATTTGGTGGTTGCATTTGTTTTTTTTTCTCTTTTTTTTTTTTTTCCCCCACCTGGTAATCTAACCAAGAACACACCCTCCTGTCCTAGGCTGAAAACACTAATACTCTGTACTGTGTGTTTATGGAAGAGCATTGTTGCAACCTAGGAAAGGACTACAAAACCTCTCCACTTCTCTTTTGTAACATACAAGGCAGGTGTTCTGTAGTCCCCAAATTTAAACTAGTGCTAATAATAATGCTTGAGAGAAGACTGCAGAGCACATGCATGGGGTTCTGGTAGATCACAAGCATGCAATGCCAAGCTGCGGTTTCTAAAGTGAGTAACCTCCTCTTGTATTAAAAGAGGTATAGACTCCAGAGAGAGAGATATCATATTACCTCTGTACAAATCATTAGTAAGACCTCATCTGGAATATGCAGTTCAGTTTTGGGCACCAATTCACAAAAAGAACATTGGGGAACTGGAGAAAGTACAGAGAAGGGCAACCAAACTGATAAGAGGCATGGAGGAGCTCAGCTATGAGGAAAGATTAGAGGAACTGAATTTATTCTCTCTTGAGAAGAGGAGATTAAGGAGGGATATGATCAACATGTATAATACATCAGTGGTTCATATAGTGAACTCGGTGTAGAGCTATTCACCCTGAGGTCATCACAAAGGACAAGGGGACACTCTTTATGTCTGGAGGAAAAGAAATGTAATCTTCAAACACGGAAAGGTTTCTTCACAGTGAGAGCTGTGAAAATGTGGAATAGAATCCCTCAAGAGATGGTTCTGGCCAGCTCAGTGGATTGCTTTAAAAAAGGCCTGGATTCTTTCTTAGATACACAGAATAAAACTGGATACTAACATTTACAGGTAAAGTTGTTCCAGGGAATATCTGATTGCCTCTCGGTCTCAGGGGAGCAGGAAGGATTTTTTTTTTTCCCTGCAGAAGCAAATTGGATTATGCTTTGCTGGGTTTTTATGCCTTCCTCTGGATCAATTGTGGGTATAGGATTATAACTTTTTTTTTTTTTTTTTTTTTATATGGTTGAACTGGATGGACTTTTGTCTTTCAGCCAGACTAACTATGTAGTTATATACATGTGGATAAGCATTTCCCTATCTTGATGGATGCCTAGTACATCACCCCTCACAGAAATCTGTTGGATCCATTCTAGAATGTTTAGGCCTCCTTCATATGGCTATTTAGCCACATACGCCAGATTCCAGTGGCATAGATTGGCAGATTCTTGCATGAGAATAGCGGCGGTTGCTCAGCCTGTATAAAGTAATGGTGGGCTGATGGCGGCCATTGCGTTTTTGCATGAAGCCGCACACTAAGGGGTTACCTGTGGTTCGGGATGGATGTCTGATCCTGGAGACATCTGGCAACGTCAGGGTTGGACACCCATCCCTAATCGCAGGTAACTTCTTTGTGTGTCACTACTTCTAAACCGCAACAGCTGCTGTCAGCCTGTCATTACTTTATACAGACTGAATGGCCACAGCTAGTCACTTTCCCCTGACATTCTGGCCACAAGGATCTGATTATTCTTGCCGCTGGAATCTGGTGTGAGGATTTTCTACACTTTTAGAATGAATACAACAGATCTCTCTGATGGGTGATGTACTGGCCATGCATCAAGACAGTAAAGTGCCTATTCACATAGTTCATTACAAGTCCTGCTGTCTCAGCCTTCCCCTGCTCCTCTATAGCCGAGTGATGTCCCTATTCACACATTATTGGGAAATAATTTTCAAATGTTTACGGCAACGTAATATAATTTATCTCCTTTTAAGGTGTTGATGTAAATTGTGAGGCGGCATTGTGTATGACAGGGAGCTTAGGTCACCGTTGTCCTAAATACCGCCAACAATAGCTCACTCATGAGCTACATAGTGATTTTCAAAGGAACTCTAATTACGTCAGAGCTAGTGTCCGGGACGAGCCCTCCAGCCAGGAATAAAAGATTACAGCGCATCCACCAACCCCTCCCCATTCCGGCATCTCACTGAGATTTACTTGAGAGGTGAGTATGCTGGAAATCAACTGTAAGTCAGAGATAAGTCACGGCAAGAATGATGAACTCGTCTAACAGGTTCTGGTATGGATTTCACCTGCTTTCACTTGCTCCAGATTTGCTGCACTTTGCCTACAGAAGGAACTTGGTGTATGGAGATGGAGAAATATCTGATTATAAATAGTTACACTGTTATGCTTCAGGCCCATTCACACTGTACTATTGCACACTAAAACATGCCTAGGCCTAATGTCATAAATATGTGGCATTCATAGTTACATAACTGATCTGGCTGAAAGTAGACAAAAGTCCACCCAGTTCACCCGTTAAAAAAAGATAATCCTATACCCACAGTTGATCCAGAGGAAAGCAAAAAGCCCAGCAAAGCATGATCCAATTTGCTCCTGTTGGGAAAAAATTCCTTCCTGATCCCCTGAGAGGCAATCGGATATTACCTGGATCAACTTTACCTATAAATGTTAGTATCCAGTTCTATTCCATGTATCCAAGAAAGATACACAGAATAAAGCAATCCACTGAGCTGGCCAGAACCAACTCTTGAAGGAGTCTATTCCACATTTTCACAGCTCTCACTGTGAAGAAACCTTTCCTTGTTTGGAGATTAAAATTTCTTTTCCTCCAGACGTAAAGAATGCCACCTTGTCCTCTGTGATGACCTCAGGGTGAATAGCTCTACACCGAGTTCACTATATGAACCACTGATGTATTTATACATGTTGATCATATCCCCCCTTAATCTTCTCAAGAGAGAATAAATTCAGTTACTCAAATCTTTCCTCATAGCTGAGCTCCTTCTGAGTTTGGTTGCCCTTCTCTGCACTTTCTCTAGTTCCCAAATATTCTTTGTAATTGGTGCCCAAAATTGAACTGCATATTCCAGATGAGTTCTTACTAATAAGTTGTACAGGGGTAATATGATATCTCTCTGGAGTCTATACCTCTTTTTAATACCAGAAAATGATTGAAATTTCTGCGATTTAAGAAAGGGGGAAAAAAAAAAAAAAAAAAAAAAAAAAATATATATATATATATATATATATATATATATATATATATATATATATATATATATATATATATATATATAGAGTTAGTTAGATCTGAAGTGTATGGAATAGTGTGATAACACGTCATCATGCTTAATAGAGCCTATTGAAAGCTGCAAAGAAAATGCAGCTGAATTAAAGAAGCATAGGTTTGAATGGGCCTACATATTAACCACTTGTCCTGCAGAGGATTTATCCCCTTCCTTCTTTTTTTTTTTTTTTTTTTTTTTTAGCACAAATAGATTTATTTTGGTGGTGTTTGATCACCGCCTGCATTTTTTTTTTTTGCGCTATAAATGAAAAAACTATTTTGAAAAAAATATATATTTTTTTAATTTTTGCTATAAAACATATCCCATAAAAACATTTTAAAAATTAAATTTCTTCATAAATTTAGGCAAAAATGTATACTAGTACATGTCTTTGCTAAAAAAAACAAACAAAAAAACTCAATAAGTGTATAGTAATTGGTTTACGCAAAAGTTATAGCGCCTACAAATGGCAGTATATACTAAAATTTTTATTTTATACTAGTAATGATGGCAATCAGCGACTTCTTATTGTGGGACTGTGGCAAGCATTCTAACACTGGGTGGGAACTAAGTGCTTCTGACATCCCCAGTGAAACTAACACCGTGATCTGTGCTAATAAAAAGCCCTGACGCAGTACTAATGACACTGGATCTGGGGAAATCAAAGGGTTAACAGTGTATGTTTTACTACGAAGTCATGCTGCTTTGTATTTCTCTGCTGTGCAGAGAGATACAAAGCAGCATATCCCTGCTGACAGGAGAGAGACCTGTGTTGTTTTACACACGTCTCTCCCCTGTCAGCGTGCCAATGATCACCAAGTGCCGGCCAAGAATCGCCGGTGATTGACATGTACAGCAGCCAATAGCATCGCGGGTAGGGCGGCACAAGTGCACACCCTTCCCAGATATGCAAATCCCATATATATACGAGACTTTGCACAGCCCTGCTGGCCTGTAGCAGTACTTCTGTCCTTGTCAACCAACACCTTGGAATTGTGAGTGCAGAGATCTCACTGACTGAGCCACAAGTGATATAAGGCTCTTGCATACTGGTCATTTTTTACACTGCTGTTAGGGTTTTTTTTTTTTTTTTTTGCTTGCCTCTAAATACCCCTGCATGTTAGTCTGTGTGTGCACATATAGGCACTTCGAGGCAGAGAGAGAGCGAGAGAGACCCACAGCCATCGTGTCCAGGAGCAGCAGTGTTTTGATAGGGGAAAAAATGCTTGATGCTTGTAAACACTTCTTAATGCGTGTTAACGCTAGGCAAGCAATTGAGCATTTATTCATTTTAATGGCCATCATAAATTAGATGCGTTTACAAGCATTAGGCATTTTTATGAGCAAAAACACTGCTGCCAGGAGGAAAGGTATCAAGGAGAGGTGGGCAAACACCCTATGTACAAAAGGCTTAAGAAGCCAGCAGACAATTTAATCCTATAAACACCCACCCAAAACTGAAATGTCTCTTTACCATTGATGGTGTGCTGTAACCCACAGAATGTATTACAGTTTCTCTTTCTTTTATCTTAATTAAGAACAGCAAAAACAAAGATCTTTTCTCATTGTACCACAAGCCCAAAACCAGTGCACATACATGCTTTCCTTTTTTTTTCTTCTTTCCTTTTTTTCTTTCTTTTTTTTTTCCTTTCCTTTTTTTTCCTTTCCTTTTTTTTCCTTTCCTTTTTTTTCCTTTCCTTTTTTTTCCTTTCCTTTTTTTTCCTTTCCTTTTTTTTCCTTTCCTTTTTTTTCCTTTCCTTTTTTTTTCCTTTTTTCTTTCCTTCCATGACACACTGAAGTACCATTCATTCTTAATGGTATCCCACACATACCTACCAATGCATGTGTGCTAAATCCCTTCAGAATACACAGTAAGGTGTTGGTATGATGCTTCTTTAGTGCAATTTTTGCTGCCTAACACAACACACATTAAAATGTGTAAAAACATGCATCAATACACAATACAATCTTTGACAAATTTTCCCACATGTCCCGTTAAATTACAAGTGTGGTGTGATGTCAGTGGTCTCTGGTAAATTCAGACATGCTACATTTTTCTGCAACGAAGTGGATTGGCACTGCATGTCACCGTGCTACTATGCAGAGACGTAAAAAAAGTATCACATTGTAACACTTCAAATAAAGTTAGAGAAAAAAAAGGTTAACTGTGCGATGCACTGAAACTCGTTTTACCTTTTTGTAGGCTTATGTGCACCAGTCCTAAAATGTTTCTGCAGTTAAGAAAAGGAAAGTTGGCATTGTCCTGTAATAGGCAAATCACACCTAACAGCATACCTTGCTCGGCTGGTTGGGTTTATACAGTAGAAGAATGCCCACAATGTCCCTGTTCTATTAAATGTCCATTAATAGAATACTATAAGCCGTTTTTTCCTGACGTGCTGTTAGACAGCTGGCTGAACAAGAATAAGTGCTGTAGTTTATCTTGGAGTAGAAAGATTATTGGCTTTGGATCTCTTTTATATAAAGGCTGGGAGTGGATTTTATTGACGAGTGGGAGTGATGTGTGGAGCCTCTAAAATGATGAACATATGTGATATAATGTATATACATACATATAGGACTCAATTCATACAACTTTAACACAAAAATAAGGATCTGTATTTTTAGTCATGTGAATATAGTTTTCAAATCTCTTTGAACTGAAAATAACTGTCACTTAAAAAAAAAAAAAAAAAAAAGTATCCTTATCCCAGGCTATATTGCTTTTATGAATTGAGTCTATAGTACATT
This sequence comes from Staurois parvus, assembly GCF_062004578.1. Classification (NCBI taxonomy): domain Eukaryota; kingdom Metazoa; phylum Chordata; class Amphibia; order Anura; family Ranidae; genus Staurois; species Staurois parvus. The sequence continues at coordinate 3,573,357 of NW_028318482.1, forward strand.
ATAATAGTTTGGTGTGCAAACTTGCCAGGTATACTTTTATAAATGTTCCTCCTGTGTGTATCCAAAATAGCCATATAAATTACCTTCACCGGTTTTTTTAGTATTTCAACAGTAAAAAAAAAAAAACTGACAGTATCCCTGCTTTGTCATTACTACAGTACATTTCCTTTTGGGGCCATTTAACTTTAGTTCAGTGACTGGTGTTTTTATCGCACACTAGAATTCAGGTCACCACTAGGACACACAGAAAACATGTTTTCTATTTTTTATTCATGCTGCAACACTCCCCGGAGCTGCACTGCAGTGATCTGTGATAAAATGTAGACGTCGCATTTAATGGCAGCACACTGTGCAGGATCTTGTGTCACTGTACAGCAGTAAAACACTGCACGGCTGTACAGTTACATGAATGAAGTGTCACTTTTGTGCACTTCTAATAAACTTTGTTGAAAAAAAATAGGAGCTGTGTGATTCGCTGAATTGCACACCACACCGCCTCTTACAGCCAGTCCACTGCAGGCGGTACATATAGGTGCCAGATTGTGTGGAATGGTGTGAACGGGCCCCTAATGTGGACTTATGACAGATATGTGGGGGACCACAAATGCGGACTTCCTCCAGGCTTCCACATTTCTAAAGTCATAAGCTCAGTACGGCATGCAGAAAATGAAAAGATTGCAGTGAAAAGTCCCCATTCTGCTCTGTGCTCATTCAGGGTCAATAACTCCAAAAGTCTTGAACTCCTTGAATTAGAACTTATAGCACATATTTAGGAAATTGGCAGTGGTGGCCTCCATATTTCTCTATGGAAGCTTTCTTTAATTAACTCTGTTCACATGGCAAGATATAACATTCCAGAGGGAAAAAAAAGGCCTAAGAGATCTGAAGTAAAATTTAAACCATTGTACACATTTTGGCAGTAAATGTTATTCTGGAATACTGAATTTTAACAACGTGTCTTGTCTAGAAAGTGAAATTTGTTGCCTGGACATGCGTTACCAACTACGTCAAACCATATTTTTAACCTGTCATTCTAAACCAAGCTGGGAACTGTTAAGCTGAGAATTTGCAAAACACTTGAAGTATTTTATCATATTCAGGATCTAAAATTTGTGATGAGATGCATTTTTTTTTTTCGTGAAGTATTTCTAAGCTTAAACGTTTAGTGTCACTCTAATTAGACCATGTATAAAAACATCTACTAAAAAATATATTAATAAATGCAGTATGTTTAAAGCAAAGGCTGCCAAACTTCCTAAACAAAGGGCCAGATTACTGTCCCTCAGGCCTGGACTGTGACCAGTGGGAGTAGAAAATGCCCAATATCAGTAGCAAGGAACAGGGCCCCGTTGCTGGCGACCGTGGAAGGAACAGGGCCCCGTTGCTGGCGACCGTGGAAGGAACAGGGCCCCGTTGCTGGCGACCGTGGAAGGAACAGGGCCCCGTTGCTGGCGACCGTGGAAGGAACAGGGCCCCGTTGCTGGCGACCGTGGAAGGAACAGGGCCCCGTTGCTGGCGACCGTGGAAGGAACAGGGCCCCGTTGCTGGCGACCGTGGAAGGAACAGGGCCCCGTTGCTGGCGACCGTGGAAGGAACAGGGCCCCGTTGCTGGCGACCGTGGAAGGAACAGGGCCCCGTTGCTGGCGTCAGTAGGAGGAACAGCTTCATATCAATTGGAGGAATAGTGCCCCAAGGGCCGGATCATTACATTTAAATAACAAGCAAAGGGATGTAGTTAGACCACTGGTTTAAAGGGTTAGTTCACCTTTGCCCGAAAAACTGCTTTTATAAGGGACGTCTGTAGATAAAAACAAAGTGTGCAGCTTTGGTGTGCTATAGGTGTAGGCCATTCATGTACCTCATGAACCGTACAAACAAATGGCAACCATCCCAATCTGTAACTGGCCTATGCTGCATAGGGCAGTTACAGTCTGGGGTGGTTGCCATTTGTACTGTTTATTGGTGAGGAGACTCACTGGATACCTTATTGCTGAGCGTCTAGTGCATTCCTATACCTTATTTTTTTTTGAGGAGGGGTGGGCTACCTCCAGGCATTCCTGCCCTCAATCTGTCTATTCTATATGTGCTCCAACTTTAGAGGCTCTCAAAATGTATAGAATTAGGACTGCAGATATACTGGGGTGCAGTGAAGTAGTCTTGTTTTTCAAAGTGATTTCTTCACAAAATTAAAGCAGAGAGACCTGGATATATGGGGGAGTTTGCTCTGAATATTAAAAATTAAATAGGGTTTCTGGTGTGTGGAACTCAGATGCAGCGTAGTTCTGCTTTTAAAAAGAAAAAAAAAAGAGCCGTGGTATACCGGTACTTCATATTTTAGAATGAGTGATGTAAGAAAAATTTTGAGTTTACTGTCAATTTAAGCATTTGATGTGACCTTTTTTGAATACTTGCTGTACTCAAAGGTCAGAAAGATTTATTACTCTTTTGCACTGATCTGATTAATTATTCTCTCTTCACTAAAGAAAAGGAGATGAGGCTAAAGCAACACATACTTTTTTTTTTTTTTTGCTCAGCCACAAACACGTTGGATGGAGGAATCTCCCTGCTGGGGCATTGTATTCTGATAGCGGCACCAGCACTGATCAGTGGCTGCAGCTGTAATAGGAGGGAAATAGCTTTTGGAAGAAGGGGAATAAGAAGTTAATTATGGCTGATTATGGTAAAAAAAAATTTTTTTTTTTCTTTTTACTGCAGTTCCAGGCTGTAAAGGTGGTGGAAGCGACTAGCTTAGGCTCTCATCGGGGTGCTGAGAGGCTGAGCCAGCTGATGGTCCAAGCATTTGGGTGTATCCCAATTGTAAGTTTGGGATCGATCCAGAGCCTGGACCGTCTGAGTGACATCAGCTGACACCAGACTTTGGCTGTCAGCTGAAAATGAGTCACAGGCGTGCAAAACAGAGTGCACTCCTATGATCCATAGGATAAGTAAGGCCAGAAAAGCTTTAGGCTGCACAGTGTTTCACAAAATATCTGATTTTGATATTGATATGTGGGAACTTCATTTGATTTTTGGTGGGATAGCAACCCTGGGTACTTTGTTGCAGTCAGGTATGTAAAGATATGTCAGGTATGGCATTTTTTACATGGTTATGTTGATCCAGTTTGAACCCTTGTAATTATGCATATACCATACCTGGAGGCTGGAATTGACTGTAGTAGATACTGCTGGTCCAGTGATCTCTGCTAGCTTCTGGGTTCCATGCACTCTATCCACTTTGACCAATTGGAGAATGCTTTGCAATCATCACGAAAAATGCAAAGCATTCTCTGAAAGGTACCCATGCCAAGAGGTCATCCTCCTATGTTCAGAATACAGCAGGGCAGCTGCAAAGCATCAGAGAAGGGACATTACTTACCTTCTTTGAGGCGTGTCCCTTGTGCTGCTTGGTGGGCAAAGTCAGGCACACCTTGATAAGTTCAATCACTCTTGATAAATTGAAAATTTTGGATGTGGGTGAGGGCATCGGAGGAGGAAGATTTTTGTGAAAGGCCACAGCAGCCCAAGAGACATCTCACTTGAAGGCAAGTAGGGTCCCTTGTGCTGATTTTTGTTTATGGTTTTGTTTTAGGTAAACTTTAATAAGCTCTAATGGCCGTGTATTGCAGATCATACATAAAATGCCTCTTTTGTTCTCTGGTGATGTAACCTCTTTATTTTAGTACTCAAGCTCTTAAAACATGCAGCATCCAGATGGAGAGAGAAAGGAAGGAAGTGCAGGAGTTAAATCGGTCCATACCGCATTTCCTTTTGTCCCGGGTGATTCAGCAGCTGATTTGTATAGCAGAATATCTTAACAATGGGAGCTGGGGGAGTAAATTATCTACAGAAAATCAAATTTTTTTGTCTATCGTCCTGGTGGCCCAAAAAGGCAAGATCTAGATCGTATTCCTCACTAATGATGTCCAGATGTTGACTTCATTGCTGAATGGTCATCTTTTGTGTACAAGATTTCTAAAGCTAAATGCAAGTATAAAATTGTTACCAAAATTGACAATTATTATTTTCAGTTGTTGACAACAATAACATTAAGGCTCCATGTACACTGTTTTTTTTATAAGCTCACAAAATGCTAGAAAAAAAAGCTGAATGAAAAACGCTGATAATATCCGGCTTGTAGTAGCGTTTAGGAGCATTAGTGTTTTTATTAAAATTTTGTTTACAGTACATGTAGTAAAAAAACGGTTAAGAGCGGTTTTAGTACCATTTTTTTTTTCGCATTTTAGCATATTTTTTTTTCTGCCAGAAAAATGCTCCTAAAAACTCTACAGAAACAATTATCTGCTCCTAAACGCTGAAGCTTGATAGGTTTATAAAGTGCTGCCCTGACTTTGGGTCTAGTGTGGGGACACATTGGACTCCTTCAGCTGCCATTTGTGCTGTTGCTGAGATTTAAATGTGTCCATACTTGTTTATGGAAGAGTGGGCTCCCTCCAGGTAAGCCTGCTTGCTACTTGGAAACTCATGCTGGGTACACACAGATTTTTCCTTTTTTTTTTTTTTTTTCCAAATTCAGCGGGCTGAGCAAAACACACGGAGGAGCCCTGGAGGAGCTTGCTGTGCTATCTATCCTATGGTAGCAAGTCCTGCTGAGCTATTGTGTTCTGACTTGGGGGGGAACCCTACCACCCCTCAGGAAGAGGGGATCACCCCTTGAAACATGTCGGTCATCTGGAGGGTCCTCTCATGTTTTGGGAGTTGACTTGGTGACCAGTTCGCTTTGGACTTTGACATGCTTTGTTTCTACAGATGTTTGTGAGTATACATCTACTTTTGAATTAATAAAGTGATTTCCGGGTAATGCACTAAGCTGGTGTTCCTTTGTTTTACAGTGTCCCTAGTATGTGTATGTATGAAAGCACTGCGTAAATTTATGGCGCTATAGGAGTACCTGTAATATATAAAATAAATGTTTCTTCAAGGTGGCACAATTTCTTAAGCGGCGGTTGGCCAGTCCATGAAACAGACTGTCTAGAATGCCAGTGTGGGGCAAATTTTTCTAACTTGCCCAACTGGTTGAAACCCCCCATGGCAGTTTGGCAGATCCTATCAGGGGGCTTCTCATAGAGATTCAATTTCCTGATGCAGCTCTGATTTCTATAGGTGCTTTTAGGCACATCTGATTAGTTTGAGACTGTCGTTCAACCATCTTTTAAAGCATTCAGAACCAAACTGGCTGCTGTGTATGGAGCAGCTACAATTTGTATGTGTAAATGAAGAAAACACAATATAGATGGAAGGGTCACTGGAAATATGCTGACTGTGTATGGTTAATCTTGCAGTATGACTATAAAGTGGTTGCAGAGGGAGAACATTGCTAGAACCTTGCAGTGATAATGTGATAAACACTTACCAGTGTCTGTGACGCTTGATGGGTTTCAGCTGCTCTCATTCATGGTATCAACAGACTGTGCTGTGGTGTTTTTAAATGGTACAGGAGCTTTGAATGGAAGACAGAAGTATGTGGCTCCAGGGACACCTTGCAAGGAATGTATAATCGTGTGTTTTTTTTTTTTTTTTTTTTTTTTTTTTAAATAGGCATGTAAGTAAAAGTGATCTGGCTTGATGTAAATCTTATCTATATAAAAACCTTCTTTCTGTGGATATTTTGAGACTGTAATTTTATGTATATGAGGGCAGAATTATTAATTAATTATATGCAGTACATATGCACAGATTCCAGTTTGCAGTGCTCAAAATGGCTGTACTTTGCTGGTTCCTCTCATATTGAAAATCTGAGTCGGCTGGCTCATTGACAACCATATACTCCCTATAAGACTGATCTTAATGGTTAAACTTGTAAAGCTGGACATATTACCTATAGCATTATTTTGTTCTGCGAGGATGGACCAATCTGCTCTGCCCAGCTATTCTGTTTTGACAGCCAACGCCACCAGCTGTCAGAATACCTGAACAGTGCCAGCATCTAAATTGAACACAGGTACTGTTTGGGTAAAACTTTTCTGACATATGCCTATAGAATTCTTTTGTTCAGCCTATGGTCAGTACAAAAGACAGCTAGCAGATTCCTTCAACCATGCTACAGCAAGGATGGACCAATCTGCCCTGCCTGGCTATGGTATTCTGACAGTCAATGCCACCAGCTGTCAGAATACCCAAACCGTGCCTTTTTTTCTGATTTTGGATGCAAGTACTGTTTGGGCAACAATTTTCCGACCAGGCTTCTCTGAAAAAAAAGTATTGAACAATAGACCTTTAGTGTAATGGAGTGGTGTGGCAGGGTCATGCACTGCTTGAATTTCCAGTTGAGCGGGAAGTAATCGGACAAAAATTAATTGTGCTTATAAGCCACTTATCTTTACTGGACCCCTCATCCCTCTACATTTTGTATTTGTAATTGCAAATCCTTTTCAGTAACCCCAATTCTTTATGATCATTGATGTTCAACCTACCTGGCACAATTTCTGCAAAATCTTTCAGGTTGCCATTGTGCCTTCCATGCATAGTGCACATTAATTTTAGTGTAAATCCGTGTCTGTCATGGACCGTATTCAGGCTTTCCATGAGAGAGAGACAGACTCCACAGAGCACTCTCTCTAGTGGCTAATCAAGACCTATCCATATTTTTACAGGAACAATCACCCAGGAGTTTACAAATCTTGCATTCCAGACCTGCTGTGCACAGTCTTGGAGCTACTGTGTTGGCCATATGGAGTCCGGAAACATTGAAGTCATAGAAAATAATAAAAAATTGCACCTTCTGTAAGTTGTTTAAGAAAGTTGGCTACCTGGCTCTTGGAGTTTCTTATTCATTTTTTTTGTTTTTAATCCTCTACTGGCTTCATATATTAATTGAACATTTTCATGAAGAGTTTTTCCTGGGGACTGTTCCAGATATTTGTTTTTGTTCTGTCATTGTCATCCTTGTACCAAACTTTTACTCTATATTATAAAAGTTAACATGTGAAGACCCTCTTACGCTCTTGACAGGAGTCAATCTGGTAACCATGGTACAGTAATCTATAACAGGGGTCCTCTAGAATCCTTTGGGTTATATAGCCAGCGCCCCCAGCTGTAGAAAAAACAGAATGGTCTTTGCTTCTGATTTGGACACGAAAGCTATTTGGGCAACAATTTTCCAACAGGCTTCTTCCACAAAAGTTGATTGAACACTAGCAGGCTTTTACTGCATACTTGATGATAAAAAATAAAGATAAAGACTTTGGTTCAAACTAACCAACTCCAAAGCAACTTGATTTGGAGTCTGACTTTCTCACTCTCTAACACTGAATCTGTATCACAGTCACATCAAAGTAATGCAGGAACCATTTCTGAAGTTGCAGCAAATCCAGTGGTGTTAATTGGAACGGCTCTCGTAGAGATACGTGGCATTTCACATGTCCTGCGACTTTGGGACTCACAAGTATGATCCTAAGTTGCAGGAGTGTGAACCGAGCCAAAAACGAATGTGAGGTGTGAACCCTCTTACAGTGGCCTCAATAGAAATTCATCTGGTAACTACGGTGCAGACATCTATCACAGGGGTCCCCTAGAAATCCATTGGGGTTATGCAGCCTTCCAAACTACCAGCCAAAACAAACATGGCTGGTAAGTAGACTGACCATGTTATTTTAAAAATGATCGCCCTGTCTACTCTTCCCTACCCTCACGTTCTTAACTGCGTTACATAGTTGAAATTGTGATCATTTATAGTTGTGGTTTTGTTACTAAAGACCAACAGTAATGTTTTGACTTTCTATATTTTAGAACCAGGTTTATAACTTAAAGAACATATTTGCAGGCATATTTTAGCTTTGTTTGAAATACTCCAACTTGAATTGTATCTATAAAACTGCTGCGGAAATAGGCCCATCTGTTAGAAAGGCTGCACAGTTTTGCTGGGAAGGGAATTTGTTCTGAATTCTGGGAAGAGAGCAAAAGGGGACCAGGGTCTCATCTGAAGTTGTAATTCATGAGCCAAACCCAGACAGAAGGCGCTTTGTTCCCTATTCAAGTGTCAGATGCTGTGCTGTAGCCAGGATCTGTTAAATGTTTAGGTTTGAGGCTTGGAGGTTTTTATTGTATAGCTACTTTAAAACCTAGGGCATAGATACTGATACATCATATCTGTATAAATAATATGGATTATTATGAGTAAAAACATTCCGATACCTGGCATTCCACTTGGAAGACCTTGTGTTAAGAGGTATAAAGATTTTCATTTTTTTAGATCGTTCATGGTTCAGCTATTTTTGTTTCTGTTTGAGTAATCCGCTATTCTGTCTGCTATTTAATCTGTTATCCAAAAACATGTCTTTGTGAAATATCTGGTGATGTTTGCAGCATGTAAGATGGGGTTTGAAGGATCTAGTACAGATGGTTTATAATGCCAATGTTAAAATTTAAAGTTTTATAATGTCAGTAACTTGCATTTGTTGTGTTCCCTTCCCAGTGTGAATCTTGGAGGGATTGTGGGCCCTATGGTGTGCTACTGCACTTGTTTTTTAATGTGTATGCTTGTTTGTGCATTATGCAATGTGAAGGAGAAATATTAGGGAGATTTTATTCCGAGATATGCAGCTTTTGTGTCAACAATTTTTGACGTCTTCAGACCTGTAAAGTGATACTAAACACACACTGCTTAATTTACATTGTCTTCTCTTTCTGTATGTGCATATTGGCTCTGTAATTATTATTTAAAAAAAAAAATCCAAGTATCTTTTTTTTTTTTTTTTTTCTTTTTTCTTTTTCTTAATCAATATTCAGCTGGCACATGACCTAGCTCAAGAAACAGTGTTAGGAAGAGCCTCTAGTCCTCTGCTACTGGCACAAATATATATTCAAAATGAAATCCCTATTATTTATTGATAGTTTTTAATGATGTGGGTTTAACGACTCTTTAAAAAGAGACCTCGGCATAAGTAACATGGTGTGGGCGGATTTCTGACAGTCACAGCTTATGTCACACCCCTCCAGCTGTGTCTTGGAATAATAGGGAGGTGAAGCCTCCATCAGTCAAGATGCATTATCCCACCCCTATTGTGTGTAGCTGATTAGGGAGCATGAAGGAGGAGGGAGGGAGTGGGCTGTCATTTCCCACTGTGTATACACCTACTTGTGTGACTTTATAGTCATATGGGCTGATCAAATGTGAGAGGGAGGAAATGCGCTGGGTAGTAACTGAGCATGTGCAGAGCTGCCAACATTGCTCTGCAAAATCCCCAATGCCAGTGTGCACATGGACAGAAAGGGGAGATAGAGACCAGCAGGATCAACCAGGTTTTTTGCAGAATACAGAAAACAAATCCCATAGTGACAGCGAGTATGAACAGCGTGTTAATACAGCATTTATTGATAGTTTTTAATGATGTGGGTTTAACGACTCTTTAAAAGAGACCTCGGCATAAGTGACATCATACACTTTTTTTTTTTCTTATAACATCAGCATTGCATAGCAATATAAATGATCATTCTTTTTGACGACAATCCACTATAATCCTACTTAAATAATATTGTTTTATGTTGTGAGTGTGACACGAGCAATACATATTCACAAGGCATTGTAAATGTGTCACTGCATTAAAGAACGTTAATGTGTGGAATTCTTGAAAAATTAAAGGATAAGTTCACCTTTTGGACATAAATAATGCACATTTTTTTTCAGGTAAAAAAAAAATGTGCATTTATTATTTTTGTCCAAAGGAGCCTGTAAAGCATTGCCCCAGCGATCAGTAGATTGCTGATGCCATGCAGGTCTCCTGCAGACCTGTCAGAATATCTGCTTGCCGTACGGTGAAGCAGTTATTCTGACAGGAAGCTTGAATGAACTACCACGGTTCTGTAGTTAATTGAAAACTACATGCCCACAGCCGGTAAGGCTGGTGGGACTTATAGGCACTTATTCACAGTACTCCTTGAATGAGTGATGCTGGTGTGTGGGCAGAGCCACGCACGGTCACACGGCTTTCAAATATGACAGTATGGGGAAGCTTCTCCCCGCACTATCTGTCTGAAGGGGGGGCAGCTGCGGCTATTGGAACATGTTACATGTTCCACCCTACAATCGGGTGGAACATGTAATCTGTTCCCAACTGTGAACTTATCCTTTTAAGTTTTCAAACAAAGTTGTGCAATCAAAAGGGGTAGGCTAGGAAAAAAATTTAAACATATTTGATGGGGTACTGTTGAGCAGAATGTTTCAACCAGGTTGCCCAGGCATCCTGGGAGGCCTTCAGTTTTCTGTAAAGGTGCCTTAGCAAAATGTCTGCATATTGCCCACAAATTGTATATAAGCCAGTTGGTGGATCAAGCCTACTGTTGAGTTACAGGTTTTCATTGTGCATCATTGCAGCCTTCTAGTTGCCAGCGTCCTAACAACCAATGATGCCATTGGTTGATAAGGAGGACGTCGGACACCTGTAAAGCATTCTTGTTTGCCCATTCTCTGCCCCTCTCCATCAGCACTGGGGTCACATTGGCTAAGTGAGGGAGAAGAGAAACATTGTAATTTTTAGTCCGTACCAGGGTGGATAAAAATCAATGATTTTTTTAAAAAAATCAAAAAAATCGGATTTTTTTGATTTAAATCGGATTTTTTTTAAATAAAATGCTTTTTGAGGAAAATATATTACCATCCAAAGGTTATTCCATCATGAAATAAAGATTTGTTTTTTAATTATGTAGAATAAGGCTGTATATGTTTAATTTGTTTGGTAAATAAATTCCATTAATCCATTCACAATGTCATACTCTTCCAGAGGTTTTTGTAAGATTATTGGGCAGTTTCTCTTCCTACAAGATATTATCACAGATGCTTGGTTTACTTTTGCAGTTCTCAAAACTGAATTTGACTCAGCGGAGATCACATGCCTCTTCTTCACAGCAAAAATGTTATAATATGAACAGAGTTAAGAAAAAGACCTTAATCCTAACTTCTGCAAACCTATGAATACAGAATCAACCCCTTCACTGCTAAGTTTCAAGAAGTTCAGTGAATAGAATAGAAACACTATTTTTGATTGTTTGGAGTGGAATAGATCTGCACAAGAAGAAAGTGAAACTAAGTGTGAGGAGGAAGGGGCTGACAGTCTAAGTTTCTTCAAATATATATATTTTGTTTAGCCAAATTAGTTAACCAACATGGATGTTTGTTTAAGCAAATAACATATGCTGTAATGTTATTGTTTCAGTTGAATAAATCTATTTAAATTGTTATTAAGGTAATGATTATTTTTCTCCTTCCTAAGTACAACAGAAAAGATGTCCAAATATGAATGATTAACCTATTAAACTGGGGATAAAAAAACTAATATGAAAAGTTGTTATTCTAAAAATCTTCAACTACTTGCATATTAAAGTTATACCAGCAAGAATTAGTCTATGTAGAAAACTAGGATTTAAATCAAGCCTTACTGACTAGTGATTTAAATCAAATCCACCCTGGTCCGTACCAATGTACAAAGTGGTCTTTGCTTTGGAAGAATAAATCCCCTTTAATGTTGGGTGTACTACGTATATAGATGTTGCTGCATTATATAAAACTATTAGGTTTTTTTTTGCACTTTTAGATTGGTAGAATGGGGTAACTCCAAGATTTGTGCATAATTTTAAAGGGTGTCTTGACTGGAAAAAAAGGTTGAGAAACACTTGGTGTTCCAAATCAATGGCAAATACAGGGGACCCCAGAAAACGGCATGCTGATACTTTGAAACACAATATAATAATTTTTAAGCCTATTGACGGTTTTATTATATCCATACTACGTAATGCCCTTGCAGCCCAGCTTATCTGATTGTGGTGACTGTGTGATCCATGGTTGAAGGAAAGAAAATTGAATAATGTATGGCTTGCTTAAGACTATTCAGCATTCGATGCTTGTGGGAACATTGCATGCCAAGAGGCTGTCACTCAAACTCTTGACCCCTCATCAATAGGGGATATAGTAGCGAGGTAGGAGTAAAAGAATAGAACTGTGGCAGCATCCGGGGACATAGAAATCTGACGATCCTAGAAGTGTTGAATCCTGAAGAGTCTGATGGTGCATACAGCACTGGAATGGATCTAACATAGGGGTATGGGCTGCTGCAGATGTGAATATAACAGTTCCTGATCTTTTTAGGGAACATGCATCAGGTTATTTTAGATGACTATGGTCACTTTTAAAGGTTCAGTCAGATTATCTGATAATTCATGAGATTTTCGTGGATCTGTTACTATTGTCTGCCTTGATTATAACTGTCTTGCACAATCTAAATAATTGTGGTGTCCATTTATGCCAATGGAAAATGCATCAGTTAGAACATGACACCCTTTCTAAGAATATGGCAAGGTGAAACTGTAACTGCTATGTAAATAGTTGGAACTGGATAAATCCAAGCAGTACAAGAAGCCAGCAGGTGTTATTCAGTAAGGCAGGGCCAAGAGCCATTAGGATATACAGAATGCGAAACTTAATAGTAAAATCAGAAGTTACTTCATTCAATTGTTAGGCAAGTTGCACTGCCGCTGGAACGAGCTGGTTCAGTATGGATGCGTGGAATTCAGTGACTTGTCTTTTACTACTGCTTAAAATAAAGTTTGATACATTTTTAATCGTGTCATGTAAACGAGTTGTAGTGAGCGTCTTTCGGACACTCTTTGTTCCTCCGGTTTCAAGGCCTGTTTTTGCCATCACCTCTGGGACCTCCTGCATTCCAGCTGGATGCCATGCACTCTGAACATATTTAAGTATGCGTGTCACATCAGATATTGTGTAAAACTGCTGGTGAGATTCTCTTTAGGACGTTACAGCTGTGGCAATGGCAGTGATAAATGGGCTATTTCCAAGTGTCTGCTTTAAAGTTCATGCTGGCTGGATATGAAGGCCACCTGTGTAGTTTTAAAGGGACAGGAATGCTTGGAAATATGAAATGTCCACTGGAATGTAACCTTCCTGTGAATGTTTAATTATATGTTCTCTTTGGTAGTTGGATTGTTAAGAAATTATGTTTGATTGCGATGAACTTTGTAGTTTGCACACATATATAGTATAGAAATGGTCTGTGATGCAACTCCTTTTTTTTTTTTTCCAACTAAACCTGTACTTTTTAAAAAAAAAAGGCTTTAACTTGCTAGAATTAGTCCCGTTTCAAATTATTTATGTTTTTTTTTTTTTTTCTTTTGCAGTTTTGACTACAAGATGCCTATCCTCAAGCAGTCCAGCTCTCACTCAAAGAAGCGAACACGCATAGATCGAGAGATGATCAGTGCCCCTTTAGGGGATTTTCGACACACTATGCATGTTGGTAGAGGTGGGGATGTGTTTGGAGATACATCTTTCCTCAGTAACCATGGCCCTGCCTCTGCTCCACCAGTGGAAGTACCAGCCGCTAAGAAAAATGGTCTCCTGAAACTGGCTGGAGATCACGATGATAATAAAACGGCTGACTCGCTAAGTCAGCTTTCTCAGTCCTCGGGAATAGGCTCTGGTGCAGGAAGCATTTCTTCTAGCCCTGTTAATCATGCACCATCTAAAGAAGACAGCCTATGGAATAGCAGTAATTCTGGAGGTCACTCAGATCAAGTAGATTGGCTTCCACTGGATTGTGGGCTAAAACATGCCGAATCTATGTTGTCCTTCCATCTTGATCTTGGCCCATCCATTTTGGATGATGTTTTGGGTGTTATGGACAGAGATGCTCCCACCGCTGACTGGAACAGTCCTGATGACCAATGTGATTACAAATTTTCTGCAGACAGCAGTAAGCTTGCACAGCTGTCTTCCATCACAGAATCCCCAGGAAGCCATTACAGTCTCTCTACCACACTCCCTATTACAAACCCTAGCTTGGATTATAATGCAAGTGACATCTCTGAAAACCTGGAAGGAAACCGATCGGCCTATGAAGGGGATAGTGAAGAAGAAAAACGTTCTATATATGAAGGGGTTGCTGACAGTCCAGCACAAAATAACAGTTTTCACACTAGTCACTGTGAAGTGCTTGATGATGATGAGGAGGAGGAGGAGGAGGAAGTTGGCCAAGGATATACATTTGAAGATGATCTGGATGATGAGATTGGCGTATAGGAGTATAAACTATAATACATAAACTTTATGGACTTACTCACATGTTTCTTTGATAAACATGGTGGGGCACAGACCAACAGCTTCATTTGGTATAAATGTTATACATTGGACTTTATACAGAAAAAATTACTTTTTTTTTTTTTTTTAAATCGGACTATTCTAAAAGAATAATATACTTTGTACAGAGGCAATTTTCATTTTACCTGTTCCTCTTCTGAGAATTTAAGACCTCTAACTTTTCACAGCAGTAAGACAGACAGATATTCATAGATGTTAGCAGAAAAAAATAGATCTCCGTTCCCACTGGCAGAAGGAATTGAAATGTTTTCGAATTTCTTGTTATATTATATAAAATGTAATTTATCTTGATGTTTCATGAATACAGAGATATTTTCCTTGTAAATGTTTTTGTTGAAAAAATCTCTCCAGTTATTGGTTCATATGTCTTAAAAGATTGTTGGAGAATTAGATTTTTACTCTCAAAATACCAACGCATCGCCTTTGTTTTTGGGATCCAGTGAAGGGCAACTTTTTCTTTTTTACAAAAAGGACTTGCACAAATCCGGAGAAATTATATTTTACAGCTATGGCTATTTTGATACCTACACATTGTAAATGATGGTACCAGTAGAGCAAAGCAAGAGCTTGGACTTTCACATCACAACAGTTGACACAAGATTTTTTTTTTTTTGTTTTGAAGGCAATAGGTTTGATTCACCACTTTTTTTAAATTGAATTTATTCACTTGTTGGATTACTGGTTTTTGCCACCTTGTGTTTTTGATGCTTGGAACACAATTTTTAGGAGACACTTGGTAACCAGAGTAGTGTAATATGAAGAAAGTTTTTATTTCTTGTCCCTGGAATCAACTGTCTGGATTCATACTTTATCAAGCTCGTTACCTAGTTTCAACAAAAAAGTCCAAAACACTAATTTGATTATTTCATGCAAATAGGTCAATTCAAACATTGCTTTCAGTAATTTAAGCCGGCCATAGATGGTTTGAATCTGAACCTACTGAACCGGCTGAGATCCAATCTATCTATTGGCAGGCTGATTGTACTCAAGTCGATCGATTGGCTTGGGTACAACCAACATATCAGATTTTTAGAATGTGATTGTCAGTGGCTATAGCTGCTAGCAATAATCACTGTGTTTTCCCAGCAGGGACTGCTCCCCATGCAACCCAACCTGCCCCTGGGAGAACACAGTAGGTCCGTGGGGGGCTTCCTCAATCAACACTGACTATGTTGATAGGGGAATCAAGTGATTTTGTCTTGATACATCCTGTGCTATTTGGAAAGGTAATCGCATCATCCAAGGCCTGCCTAACCTGCACTTCATTGTGCAAGTGGTAAAATGCTTGTACAAGCATCATTGGCGCTACTTTGTTACAGAGAATTTCCAACCTGTTGGGAGAGCTCTGCAATTTTCAATACAATTTACCCTTTTATCCCAAGACGCAGAAGTGATCTTTTTACTACACCTGCATTAGAGTTCAGTTCAAGGTTAAAAATTGTAGTGTGTCCTGTAATGAGGTGGCCACAATTGCATCCCCCATCTTTATTCATAACAGATTTGTATATCTACAATCTAAGGATAACCATATATATCCCAAGATGAGCACACAACAGATTTGGACATGAATTCCATTGAGTTGAGCAGAAGGGTTTTTTTTTTTCTTTTTTTTTTTTTTTTTTATAGGAGTACCTCTGATTTTTTTGGAAACAAATGTTATTACACATTAAACTTTTTTCCAAAATTGTTGATCACTTTATCGATAACTGGACGTTCCATTTTTTTTGTGGAGAACCAAGCTTTCTTGGCTTAAAAATGTGACATATTTTTGGTATGTGCAAGAGGTGTAGAGGTTTGGGCAGATGTTTCGTCACCCAGCATCCTTAATGAAACATCTTGCCACCTATGGCCATCCTAAACAGTAAGCCAAACTAGTAAATTCTCTGATATTCTGAGAACTGTTGGAAGGAGGTGTCTGCTTATGCATATAGATATGACAGTTGGCCAGAACAGACAAAAAAAAAATCATAGGTTCCTTATAGTGAATCTGTGATTTGACTATGCTGGGCAAAGTAACAGGGTCTCTTGAATGCCAGGCCTGCTTGCATGTTGTACTTATCTTCCCCACTGCTTTTGTTTTGCTTTTGGCCCTGTGCAAGCTTCAACTTGAACTAGTGGAAACAAACAGATATTGGCCACCCAGACACTCGGAAGTAGTTGCACGATCCACATACCCAAAAGTCTTTGCCCCAGGCTGCCAGATGAGGTGACAATTAGAAGGTGAGCATGTGCAGGGAAGGAAAATAGTGTACCAATTTTTTTGTATAGGGCATAGCAAAGGTTCACTTTGAAGGAATTTACTGCTAAGAAGCATTTTACAAAATGGAACGTGGTTTTATTTGTGGCAGCTCATCCCAGCAGGATGAATGGGCAATCTGTTGTAGATGGTTTTCTATAAGAGATGTTTGCATTGACTATTTTGTTGTAGCAGAACGGCAAAACTATTTGCTTTGCATTACAATATAGCTTTCTCTTCTGTGCGTTTGACAAAACGTTGAATAGGAGAACACAAAGAGAATGATGGACTGGCAGCCTGTAGCAATCTTAAGTAGTTCAGCTGGCAGTATATAGAGGAGATTCCATTTCATGCTATAGTCAATATTACTTTGCACACTACAGGTGTTTTCTTACAATGTGCACTCTTTCCCAGTCATAATTTTTTATCCTTTTTATTAGCCAAGTTCATGTTCTTTCTGAATTCTGCCTTAATGATATTTCTAAGTGAGCAGTTACATTGGTCAGTACGATCAGCTGCTAATTTTGGATTAATGTTTGTAATTCATTTCTATGAATATTCTCCTTCAGAGCCTCTGTATAAGAAAAAAAAATGCTTCACAAATATGTATTTCTTATGGTATATTCCTTTTTTAATAAAATATTTCTACTGCACTAAATTAGTTTGCAGTGGTTTCTACAATGATGTTGCAGTAGCTATCTAACATTTTAGTTATTTAATCTAGACCTGTTCTTTTAAAGGAACTGAAAGATTGAGGAGGCTTCCATAATAAATGCTCCTATTGAGAATGTTAGTTTTCTGGCTATCATGTTAGTTTTTGGCTTCAATACTGTCTGAGCTGCTGACCCAAAGTAGAGATAAGGAATTATGACATTCATTCAAGGTATGCTTATTTCAAACACAGACAACTAGCATTTTAAAAGACCATCAATGGTAGACCCTATAATCTTCACTTGACAGGGTCATTTTAAAGTGGTATTAAACCCAAAAACCAAAACGTATCAATTTGCAGCATACCAATTCTTAGATATGGTGCCTGCATTAATTCCCCCCCCCCCCCCTTTATTTTCACCTATTGATCCAGCCAGCAAGTCTGGGTTTTTTTTTTTTCAGATTAATTTTAACCAACCAAGCTGTCCAGACAAATTGGCAGTTGAAGGGCTGAAACAAACCATTTCCCACTGACGGGGGGTGCTTACAACAGTCAGCTTTTTATTCATTTTTGTAAAACATTTTTCCCAAAAGGAAAATAACCATTTGCTGCAACTGCTCATAAAGTGTTAGCTGGAGTTCAGTTTCAATTTGCTAGTCAAGTCCATCTAAATCTGCTAGTCTAATGCAGGTTGTACACTATGCGAAAAATCATTCAAAATGCATTAGAAAAACTAAATATTGTTTGGTAGAGCTCATGATACTACCATCGTATAGTGATCAAATTTTGAAAGATAAATCATTAATTGGGCATAAATTACCGTATTTTTCACTCCATAAGACGCACCTTACCATAAGATGCACCTAGGTTTTAGAGGAGAAAAACAAGAAAAAAAATATTCTGAACCAATGGACTGCGGACACAGTACAGGGGATGACCAGAGACTGCGGACACAGTACAGGGGATGACCAGAGACTGCGGACACAGTACAGGGGATGACCAGAGACTGCGGACACAGTACAGGGGATGACCAGAGACTGCGGACACAGTACAGGGGATGACCAGAGACTGCGGACACAGTACAGGGGATGACCAGAGACTGCGGACACAGTACAGGGGATGACCAGAGACTGCGGACACAGTACAGGGGATGACCAGAGACTGCGGACACAGTACAGGGGATGACCAGAGACTGTGGACACAGTACAGGGGATGACCAGAGACTGCGGACACAGTACAGGGGATGACCAGAGACTGCGGACACAGTACAGGGGATGACCAGAGACTGCAGACCTTTGGGGAGGGAGGGGGAGCAGGTACCTGAATTTGCCAGGTACCCACTCCCACTTCCGCGGAGTTGTCCTTTCTTCTTCCCGCGGCGGCTTCTGTGACAGCCGGGTGCCCACTGTGCATGCGCGAGAAGCGATGCACTTTGTGAATGACCCAGAGCCTTCTGGGACCTGTCATGTGTCCCAGAAGACACCGGACCATTCACAAAGCGCGGCGCTTCTTGCGCATGCGCAGTGGGCACCCGGCTGTCACAGATGCCGGCGCGGGAAGACTGCAGCGCTGGAGTGAGGAACTGGTAAGGTCTTGCAGGAGAGAAGAGCTGAACGGCCGGCCCAGTATTCTGACATGGTGGCGGCAGAAATACCGGACCGGCCGCTTTACATTCGCTCCATAAGATGCACTGACATTTTCCCCCCTTTTTTGGGGGGAACAAAGTGCGTCTTATGGAGCGAAAAATACGGTAATTGTTTTAGAGTTCGGTTTGTTCAAATTAAGAGTAAGTAATGAAATATATTTAGCCTCTCAACATTTTTTCCATGTATGCCCACTTTTATGTGGAGGAACAGAAAAAAAAATTAAGACCTGCAATTAAGTTTTTTGCTAAAAGCCATTTTCTTTGTCTTTTTACTTTAATTTTAGTTTTTTTTTCCATAACTAAAATTAATTAGCTGGCAACCTGTGCTTGAGCATGTACTATGTACTCTGCTAGATGAATGTATCATTTATATTTATATATTTTTTTTAAGTTGTGTAGACAGATTGTTGATTCTGCATTGTATGTACATTCTAACAAAGTATTTTACTTTTAGGATAGCTGTTTTTTGCACATGAAAAATAAAGAAAAAAATTATTCGTGTGAAAGCCACTAACCCAGAGGTCTCCAATATTTTTAAGCAAAGGACCAGTTGACTGTCCTTCAGGCTTCAGGAGGGCTGAAATGTGGGAGTAGAAAATGCCCAAGCATCAGTGCCCCATCATTCGTTTTAATCGGTGGAATAATGCCCCATTGTTGGTATCAATCAGAAGCACAGTGCCCTATTGATGGTGTCAGTAGGTGGAATGGTGCCCCATCATTGGTGTTAGTGGGAGAAACTGTGCCCTAAGGGCCATCTAAAGGCCAGAAAAGGGCCACATCTGGACCGTGGCCTGCAGTTTGGAGACCAGTGCACTAACCTGTTAATTTTGTTAATTCAATAAAAAATGATAAAACTTTTCAAATCACTTTTTTGGCTCTGAAAAATTGAAAATGATTATCATTTTGCACCCACTAATTATTAGGAAATCGACCGAATGTTACAATCGATAGGATTTCATATGATTTTTTTCATATAGTGCATGGCCACCATGAAACTACCCTCTCTCCAGACTGACAGTGCTACTATACAAAAGGTGTCTGCTTTACTCATCCAGAATGTGGATGAGTATGTTCGCATTATGCCTGTTATCTGGTGACCATGTTTGTGCAACCACAGCAGCCCAAGCATTTGGGCTGATAATACCTACAGAAAACCCAGGAAAAAGGTCTCTGCGCTTTTTACAAAAATGCAGCTGCAGGAAAATCGCATAGTGATGTGTAGTTTCCAGTGTGTGAAGGAATTAATGGCTTGTCCAAGCATCTGCTAAACAGCAGTGCATATTACTGTGGGATTGCGTGCGATAATGTGCATTCAGGTGCCCACTCAGATGTGAGCCTAGCATAAGACAAGAAGTGTTACTGGCTGGATAACTAGGTAAAATAAAGAAAAAATCCTAAAAAAATAAAACTAATGCAGTCACCACATCAAAGGATAGGTAAGATGCACTATATTACTTTTGAGTTTAATACTGCTTTAAAGGTCAACTTCAGATGTCTGCGTAACACACCCTCTAGTGTTTATGCGTGTATTTTATATATACTAAATATTCATTCATTGGAAATGCCATCATTTTATTTATTACAGGTACTTGTATAACGCTGTCAATTTACGCAGAGCGTGTGTGTGTGTGTGTGTGTGTGTGTGTGTGTGTATGTATGTGTATATATATGTATGTGTGTGTGTGTGTGTGTATGTATGTATGTATGTATGTATGCATGTATATATATATATATATATATATATGTGTGTGTGTGTGTGTGTGTGTGTGTGTATATATGTATGTATGTGTATATATATATATATATATATATTCACATCAGTCCCTAACCCTCAAGGGGCATAAAATCTAAAGTCCCTAACTCCCACTCATACATACACATACTAGGGCCTATTTAGAAAGGCGCCAATTAACCTACCAGCATGTCTTTGGAGCGTGGGAGGAAACCGGAGTACCTGGAGGAAACTCATGCACACACAGGGAGAACATGCAAGCTCCAGGCAGGTGGTGCCATGGGGTTGGGATTAGAAAAAAATGACCCTAGTACTGCCAGGTGGAAGTGCTAACCATTTAGCCACTGTGCTGTCCATTTTCAGGGCTTTTTCAGAGCTGGCATAGTTTGTACTCCATATTGTCCTTAATTATTAACACACTGCCCTGCACGTGTGTTTGAATGAGGACTGACTATTGTCAAAGAGTAATATTGGTCTGCAGGTGCCACAGTGGAGTATTTGAGTTTTGCTGAGAGTTTTCCAGAAGAAACCCTGCATGGTATAGGACAGGGGTGGGCAACTGTGGCCCTCCAACTGTTGGTGAACTACAAGTCCCATCATGCCTCTGCCTTTGGGAGTCATGCTTGTAACTGTCAGTTTTGCAATGCCTCATGGGACTTGTAGTTCAACAGTTGGAGGGCCACAGTTGCCCACCCCTGGTATAGGTAGTAACCCTTTACTGGAGAACAGTACTTGGGACAAATATTACTTTGCTATTTTAGTTTGTAGCTCACCCTCATGAAATGGCTTGGATTAACAAGGTCCTCATATCTTCCACCAGTGGTGACACTCCAGTTAGTACCCAGAATAACCGACACACTAACTTAAGTAAAATTATATATTTTTTTTCATTGGGCTGCAACCCTAAAGCCCCGTACACATGGACCGACTATTGTCCTGTTCAATAGACACCGCCCAACATTCGGCTTGTGCGTACACCTCCCTATCTGACAGAAACAGACTAAATGCGCATGCTGGAAAACAAGCAGTTGATCAGCATCCAATCCGTGCTGGCAGCCAATGGCTGCCAGTGTTGACCGGTGTGTTCTGGTGGGGGGGACAGGTCCCTTGTCCAGACACAATATCTCAGCGGGGAAGACGGGAGATCAACTGGTCCACTGTAGGGTCACAAGTTCAGAACAGGTGGCTAGTGAGAAGAATGGTGATCTACAAATCTCAAGAGCAGATACTCGGTAAACTTTCTTTTGGCTGTTTAAATTCTGTGGTACTTCCAGGAGTTGTCCCACAGTGCGTTGGTCCATTGATATAGTAATCGTATAGTCACATGTACTTTAGTAATATCAGACCTTGTCTCCTTACATGGACCAAAAGGAAATGGGCGACTGACAGTAGATGCAAATCCTCATCAGATTCACATAAACCGCATTAAGTTATTGTTTACTGGCACAATCGCATATAAATACTGTACAATGCAGGTTCTGAGAGCAGTGGCTATCGGAGTCAATGTGATCTCTTTTAATGTGAGCAGGGACTGAGGACTGTAACGGAACCGACTAAGTCTGCACTTAGGTACTTCTGTTCTAATACCACTTCCCCATCCGAACACTGACCACAGACACCACAGCCGACCAAACAAGACTAGATGACACCAATCTGTCTGAACATGGAACTCTTTATTTGAAACTTGAACTGGCTTTTTATATACACTCAGGGGACAAATCCCCCCCCTCCCTGCATAATGACACAGGGTGGGGCAATCTACACTTGGCAACAAGAGACACACGTATTCAAACTTCACCAGCAGACAGTCCCATCAAGAGGGAGGGCTGCTGGAGACACCCAGCCCCCGCCCCCCCCAAACACACCACACACAGCTATTACACATACATCCCATAATAGTTTGCTCCCAAGCCAGACGAACAATGGGATGCAATCACATGGCATTAAACAATCACCCTGTACCCCTAACAGGCACAGGGTGATTTACACATAATAGGGATATGGGGAGCTGAGACGGGTCTCCCCACCTCTCCAAAGTCAACTGGGTTTTATGGGCCCCCCACCCAAAGTGACTCCCGTCACAAGAACAAATGGCACTAAAGGGCCACTTATACACTGTAGAAGCAGTTTTAAATGAAAATCATTTTGCAAAAATCCTTACTCTGCCTTTCTTCATTAGAACTCCAAAAACTGCTCAGTTCTCAGCTCCCTTCTGACTTATTGTTGTTACAGGTACTTGTATAGCGCTGCACATACAGTTGTGTTCAAAATAATAGCAGTCAGACATCACTAACCTGATCAATCACTGTTTTTGGTAGAAATGATATTTCTACATGGCAAATAATTTACTAGCAGGTGTAGTAGAGTAATAGAAATCCAACAGTCATGACATGCATGCTGCTGATTCTGTGTAATTGAATCACTAATTGAAAGGGGCATGTTCAAAATAATAGCAGTGTGGAGTTCTATTAGTGAGGTCATTCATTCTTTGAAAAACAGGTGCCAATTATTGCCCTTATTTAAGGAAGGAAGGCAGCAAATGTTGTACATACTGGTTACAGTGCATTTCTCTCTGAAATTCTGAGGAAAATGGGTCGTTCCAGACATTGTTCAGAAGAACAGCGTACCTTGATTAAAAAGATGATTGGAGGGAGGAAAACCTATAAAGAAGTGCAGAAAATGATAGGCTGGTCAGCTTAAATGGTCGCAAATGCTTTAAAATGGCAACCAAAACCTGAAAGACGTGGAAGAAAGTGAAAAATTAACCATTCGAATGGATAGAATAGCCAAAATGGCAAGGACTCAGCCAACAATCAGCTCCAGGAAGATCAAAGAAGGTCTAAAGTTACCTGTGAGTACTGTTACAATTAGAAGACGCCTATGTGAAGCCAAGCTGTCTGCAAGAAGCCCCCGCAAAGTCCCACTGTTGAAAAAAAGACGTGCTGAAGAGGTTACAATTTGCCAAAGAGCACATTGACTGGCCTAAAGAGAAATGGCGCCACATTTTGTGGACTGATGAAAGTAAGATTGTTCTTTTTGGGTCTAATGGCCGGAGACAGTTTGTCAGACGACCCCCAAACACTGAATTCAAGCCACAGTACACTGTGAAGACAGTGAAGCATGGTTGTGCAAGCATCATGATATGGGGATGTTTCTCATACTACGGTGTTGGGCCTATTTATCGCATACCAGGGATCATGGATCAGTTTGAATACATCAGAATACTTGAAGAGGTCATGCTGCCTTATGCTGAAGAGGAAATGCCCTTGAAATGGGTGTTCCGACCAGACAACGACCCCAAACACACCAGTAAATGTGCAACATCTTGGTTCCAGACCAACAAGATTGACGTTATGGAGTGGCCAGCCCAATCCCCAGATCTTAATCCAATAGAAAACTTGTGGGGTGACATCAAAAACGCAGTTTCTGAGGCAAAACCAAGAAATAGAGAAGAACTGTGGATCGTAGTCCAATCATCCTGGGCTGGAATACCTGTTCACAGGAGCCAGAAGTTGCTTGACTCCATGCAACACAGATGTACAGCAGTTCTCAGAAACAGTGCTTATACAACTAAATATTAAGTGATTCAAAGGAAAGCAAAATCTTCAAACATTTTTCAGTTTATATAGTGAATGTTTGAGTTTGTAAAGAAGAATACAAACAGTTATTTTTTTGAACAGTCTAATATTCACTTTTCTTCAATGTATTTTTAGAGGAACAACACAAATTTGATATATTTTTCTGCATGTTTTGATATGGAATAGAATGTGTAGTGTTCCCAATGCATTTGTGTGTATGAAAATAAAAGCTATTAGAAGGATTTTGAGCTTTATTCACTTTTTTCAACACACTGCTATTATTCTGAACACAACTGTATATATTGTACATTCACATCAGTCCCTAACCCTCAAGGGGTTTACAATCTAAGGTCCCTAACTTACATTCATAAATACTAGGGCCAATTTAGACAGGATCCTAATTACCCGGAGGAAATTCACACAGGCACAACATGCAAACTCCAGGCGGGTGGTGGGATTAAAACTAACAACACTAGTACTGCCAGGCGGAAGAGCTAACCATTTAGCCACCGTGCAACGCATTCTCTAAATGGTGCTCATGTCGAGTGGCCAACCTCCTGTGTTCACAATGCAGATCAACCACTTGGCATGGGACCTGGCAGAAAGTGGAGAGCACTAAAGTAGTGGTGTCTACTTCGGTGATTTCCAGCTCCAGGGGCATCAACCAGGTATGTCATATACTGTACATAGTTACATTGGTCTAAGCTGGACCACTGAAACTTCTGTATGTATAACATGCCGATTAATGAAATGATCCTTTAAGATAATTATTACTGCATGTTAGATCATTTTATTTATTCAATACAGGTACTTATATAGCGCTGTCAATTTATGCAGCGCTTTATTATTATTATAATACAGGATTTATATAGCGCCAACAGTGTGCTCAGCGCTTTACAATATAACAGGAGACAATATAGAAACAAAACAGTTCAATACAAGAGGGTTAGGAGGGCCCTGCTCCTTGGAGCTTACAATCTTTATTTATTTCAGATACTTGTATAGCGCCGTCAATTTACGCAGAGCTTTACATATATATTGTACATTCACATCAGTCCCTAACCCTCAAGGGGTGTACAATCTAAGGTCCCTAACTCACATTCATACATACACATAGTAGGGCCAATTTAGACAGGATCCAGTTAACCTACCAGCATGTCTTTGGAGTGTGGGAGGAAACAGGAGTACCCAGAGGAAACTCACATAGGCACAGGGAGAACATGCAAACTCCAGGCAGGTGGTGCCATGGTTGGGATTCGTGCCAACGACCCTAGTACTGCCAGGAGGCAATAGCAGGAATGAGTGATGGGTCCCTTAACCATTTGGAGAGGGGTAGGTGTAACTGTTATGTAACTGCCCAGAGTTGGGATTCAAGGTTATATGTTGTCACTGATAATGATGTTACTCTATGACAGCTTGACAAATGACACTGAATTTTCCCCTCCCTGTTTTGGTATTTATTTGATGTTTCACGCATTGAACCTGTATATTCTGTGTATCTAATTTACTCAGTGTGGAATTTCACGAGTCAAAACTAATACAAATAGTACTTTGTATGGCTTTATGTTTCAGGAGACAGGGCCTGTGATCGATAGGGAGCAGAATGGTTAAGCTGTATGCCATGACCAGATTCCTCCAGGGTCAGGAATTCCTGGCTTAAAGGATAAGGCTAAAATGCTGCCTCTGCCTCTAATCTCTGTCCATTCTAAGCCTATGGCTGGACAAGTCATTATTTATGGTGGAGGTCAATGTCTGACATTCACCTTTTAAATGATGTGAGGTGTAAATAAAACCGGTCACTCCTGTGGAACAGCTCCAAAATCTCAACATATCTTTCCTGTTTCCATCCCAGAAAGAAAGGGTGACACCTGGTTGTTACAAAAGTAAGAGTTCTATTACTTTTTTTTTCCTCATTAAGCTTAGGACACACAAAAGGATGAACATTTTGTGATCACAAGCAGCTCTCTGCAGCTAAAGAACTGCCCTCCTCTAATCCAACCACATAGTGTGGCTGTGTGTCTTCTTTAGAGACCTTAAAGGAGAAGAGTGGAATTGAAAAATAATCATATTCACCGAGGTGGATACAGAATTGGTCCAGTGCTACATCTGTCCCCTGCCTCTAAGTCACATCTATGCGGTTTCCACTGCGTTTTGCAGAAATGCACAGCAGTCCAATTAACATGATTTCCTATAGGACGGGTTTACAGCTCTATTTTACCTTGTGCATTTTTCAGAAAGGGACAGGGACTTTTTTAAGTGCAAAACGTTGCGCTTTTGGTCCTATAGACGTCAATGGAGACGCTGCAGAAAAGTGTAATGCGTTTTTGATGCATTTTAATCTGCCCAGTAAAAAGTTTGAAAAAAAAGCAAAATGTGTCAAATGCATGTGCAAAAAAAAGCACTGCAGAAACAGATCAAATGCAAGCTGCCTAAGACCAGCAGATGAGCAATCAAAGGCCGCTGGTGGGTTCTCAGTCTTAGATGAGTGACTGTCAGACACTAGCTCTCTGCTCTGCCCCCCCTGCACTCACTGGAGTACCAGGCTGTGAAGGAGGTGGGAGCAGTTGGCTCAGGCTCTTAATGGCATGCTGAGAGGCTGAACAAACTGGTACTCAGTCATCTGGGTGGATCCAGACATTAAAGTCAGGATCCCTCCAGAGCCAACTGTTGGCTGAATCTGGGTCACAGGAGTGCAGAACGAACTGCACCTCTGTGACCCACAGGTGAAGTATAGCAAAAAGAGCTTTGGCTTTACTTCTTTAAGTTGAATAGTTGCTAGAGTCACCATTTAGAGATTTGTATCTTCTGATCATATCCCCTCTTAAGCATCTGTTCTCCAGGAAGAATAGTTTAATTTTTGTAGTTCTTCATAACTGAGGTCCCCCGGTCCCCTTTATTAGCTTTGCTGCCTTTCTCTGGACTCTCTCAAGTTCAAGCACATCCTTCTTAGGGCCAAGGAAATAAAAATATGTGTATCCAAATTTGCTACCAAACTAAAGCCCTATCTGTCCTGCAAACAAAAAATGTATCATGCTAGGGAAGACTACAAATGCTAAAAGGTATGATATGTGGAGCGGAGACATCACTGTTTATTAGATAACTCATACTATGTTGGCGGGTGCATGCTGGCACTAACACGCCAGCCTAACAGCCAAAAATGAAAGCTGAAGCTGACCTGTCAGCAATGCTCATACATGCACATGCAAGATCTAACTCTGATGTCCTTATCCACTTGCTGACCTGAATATGTTGGGGTTACCAAGGGGTTTACTGGAGCTATGGCTGAAGAGATCAGTATATTTTTTTTTTTTTTATCTGGCGGCTAGGTTTCTATTGAAAGCGGGCCATTAGCCACTGGATTGCTAAATTAAAACAGGTACGCCCAAGAAACGACATGATGGTGCAGCCAGCTGCTCACAGAGGTGACGAGAGACTAAAAAAAAGTTATTTTTAATCTTTTGCTTTTAAAAGTAATGGAAAGTTTTGGGGTCTTTTTGACCCCATATCTCTTCTTTCAGATGACCTGCCATGCTTATTTCTATTAGGGATGTTTACATTCCTTATAATAGGAATAAAAGTGAAAAAAATAAAGGTAAAATTTAAAAATAAAAAGTAAATTAAGAAAAAAAAAAAGTAAAGCGCCCCCATCCCATCCATGCTCGTGCGCAGAAGTGAAGGCTTACATGAATCGCACATGTAAATGATGTTCGCTGCACGTATTTGCAGAATTGTGTTTGAAAAAACACTGCGCAAATACCATGTGACATAAAAAATTGCAATGATCACCAATTCATGCTCTAGGGTCTTTGCTAAATAATGTTTGGGGGTTATAAGTAATTTTCTAGCAAACAATACTGATTTAAACTTGTAAGCAAAACGTGCCAGAAAATGTTTGGTCTTCAAGTGGTTATGCATATAGATGCACAGCTTCATATCTTTCAACTATATCAGCAAGAGGGAACAATAAACAGAGGACCCATATTACCCCACACACTGCGGAATGGGAAACATAAACAATCTATCATTCTAACTGCACTAGCCGCAGTGTGTGTGTGATGAATGCAGAACATAAACAATGTATCATCTGCATCAGCTGCAGTCCATCAGACTCAGACCTGGATTATACACTCACCAGCAACTTTATTAGGTATACCTGTTCAATTGCTTGGTAACACAAATAGCTATTCACATGGCAGCAACTCAGTGCATTTTGGCATCTAGGTGTGGTGAAGACAACTTGCTGAAGTTCAAGCTGAGCATCAGAATGGGGAAGAAAGGGGATTTAAGTGACTTTTGAATGTGGCATGGTTGTTGGTGCCAAGCAGGCTTGTCTGAGTATTTCAAAATCTGCTGATCTACTGGGATTTTCATGCAAAACCATCTCTAGGGTTTACAGAGAATGGTCCATGGAGTTGTTTGGAACAATGATTCCATTGAATCCAATGATTTGGAAGGGAGTCTCAATACTTTTGGCAACATAGTTTATATGTATATGTGTGTAATATATATATATATATATATATATATATGTGTGTGTGTGTGCATGTATGTGTATATATATGTATATATGTGTATGTATGTATATATATTTATATATATATATATATATATATATATATATACAGTGGGGCAAAAAAGTATTTAGTCAGCCACCAATTGTGCAAGTTCTCCCACTTAAAAAGATGAGAGAGGCCTGTAATTGGCATCATAGGTAGACCTCAACTATGAGAGACAAAATGAGAAAAAAAATACAGACAATCACATTGGCTGATTTGAAAAGAATTTATTTGCAAATTATGGTGGAAAATAAGTATTTGGTCAATATCAAACGTTCATCTCAATACTTTCTTATTTATCCTTTGTTGGCAATGAAAGAGGTCAAACATTTCCTGTAAGTCTTCAGACTTCTATATACATACACACACAGACACACACACACAATGGAACCAAACTATGTAAATTATAAATTGCAGATGATTTATAAATGAATGATAGAAGGCAGCAGGAGGTTGGCTATTTAGCATTTGTCAGCATGCATGCAAACCAGCTCTGATGAAGAGGGTCCTCCCTTGAATTGTGTCAATGGTAATGCACACAGAAGATGGCGGTTAGGCTGTCTAATCAGATTAGTCGCAATAATTTCATCACTGAGGGATGAGCTGCCCTCTTCTTGGATGTGTGTATATAACATAACAAGACAAGTTTTTGAGTACGAGTCTACATTATCTTAGAACAAAGGTTTTATGATGGTGTCACATAAAAACTGCCAGGCTTTCTGTTGGTCCATAGTATTTCATAAACATTCCCAGTCTGGAGGAAGCAGCAAAGCTGTGGATACCATTTTAGACTGACGACGGGATTATAAATTAGACTAACCATGGATTACTAGCTGGACTAACAGGTAAGCATTAGGGATGAGCTGAACTGTCCAGAGTTCAGATCAAGCAGGGCTCAGTGAACTTCAAAGAAGGTTAGACGCCGAACGTGAACCTCACTGAAATCAATGGGAGCTAAATCTGTCAAAGTAACCACTTCCTGCCCAGCCTATTGTAAAAAAAACTGCTGGCAAGAGTACTGTTATTCTGGGAGGACATTATATGACATCTTATCATTCTCACTAACCGCTTTGTCCAGAACACAGATCGTTGTACCGGGCCACTGTGCGCGGTCTTCGTACCAAGTAATCGCCGTGACCAATCACAATATATTTTTTTTTTACATTCTGTCTCCAGTCAGAGTCCCTGCTAACCACCACACCAGTCATATTGTGATGCTGCACTGCTCTCATGGCAGTATGTAAAAAAAAAAAAAAAAAAAAGAACAAAATGTATTTAATTTCGTCATTTTCCAAAAAATTGTGACAACTTCAAAAATCTCGCCATGCCTCTTACTAAATGCCTTGGGGTGTCTACTTTCCAAAATGGGGTCATTTGGGGGGTACTGTAGTGGCATTTTAGGGCCTCAAGAAATGAGATACATTTCTTTCATTTCAAGATACATGAGATACATCAGTACATCAGAATTGATTAATTTTCAAATACATATACCATGGTTTGTAGACTCCATAATCTTCACACCGACTAAATAATATACACTGATTTGGGTTATTTTCACCAAAGAAATGACGCAGAATACATTTTGGCCTACATTTATAAGAAATATTATTTATTTGCAAACATTTTTGGTATTTTTTCATTTATTTAGCAAATAATTTTTAAAAACCAGTGGTGATTAAATAACACCAAAAGAAAGCTCTAGCTGTCTCAGAAAATGATAGAAATTTAATTTGAGTACAGTGTTGCCTGACTGGGTAATTGTCACTTCAAGTATAACAGTGCTGAAATATGAAAAGTGGTCTGGGCAGGAAAGGGGTAAAAATGTCCAGCATTGAAGTTATTAAAAATGCCCATTTTCTAGGCTAATAGGCAAGGAGCTGTCAAAAATAGCATGAGGGGTGGGCAGAACATGTACCAATGCATGCACCCCCCCATCCTCCTGAACTATAGCAAGCCACATGCCCTCAACATGGGGTGGGGTACACTGAGGGGGGGACACGCCCATGGTAAATGTTCCAATGTTGAAGAAGATAAAGGCATCTCTCCACAACCCTGGGCTGGTTGTTGTGAGGGTCTGCAGGTGGGGGGACTTATACAAATCTGGAAGCCCCCTTAATGAATAAGTAATGGGGTACAGAGAACTGTATCGCTACTCATTCACAAAAAAGAGAATTGTAACCTAAAAATTAAGACACCCAAACTCCTTTATTAAAAAAATTAATTCCCTAAAAAATGTCACTGTAACCTCTTCATCATTTATGATGCCCAGCCACTAGCCGAAAAAAAAAAAATCTTGATCCAGTGCACCTAACCAATCCCAACAGTATTCATATCCAAATGAGAGCCGTGACCATGCACTCCTGTCCTTCCCCTTTTGCTGAAGTGGCGGACATTCCAGTGCTTCCTAGGGATCCGGGGGTTCCATAAGAACCAGGGCCAGGGGAAACCATCATATATACAGAATATATATATATATATATATATATATATATATATATATACACACACACACACAGTAGAAGTTGGATGTAGATCTGTGCATTTCATTTTCCGTGTGTATATCTATACATACTGTCCAATTATAGTATTGCCAATGGAATTAATGTTGCCTGAACATGCATTTGCTTATATATTTGTTTGAAACCTATTAGAATGTTTTTGTTCTAGTTATTGTATCTATGCATTACATGTGCCATACTGTCTGGGTTCTAGGTAGTGAAATCTTTATTGTCAATATACTGTACAGTCCAAATTTTACTGTTGCAGATGGATAGATTGTTGATGTTCCTCATTCATCACACACTGTGATTGTACTAGTGTAGATTGATATATTTTTTGTTTTCCATTCATAACTTTCAATACTGTGTGTAATAATACAGGTCCTCTGTTTATTGTGCTCTCTTGCTGACAACATTGGCAGATGTGAGCCTGTGCATCTATTTGCATGAGCACAGCATACATTAGAGATAGATTAGAGCAAGGCCTCATTCACACAAGTGGCCAGAGGGTGGTAAAATCAGGTGGTTGAGACACTAATAACTGTGTGACTGACCGAAGGCATGCAGAAATTAAACCGCTAGATATTTTCGTCTGGTGGCACCACCACCTTACATGACCCATACAAGTGAATGGAGCCACACTGTAATTGCTCAGCAACTGCGTGTAGTATACACAGTTGCAGTGCAGCGGTGGGGCATTTTGAGGGATTAAACAGAAAATAAGGTGGCAACATATTGCCTCCTCACTGCCTGTCAAATGCCTCTCAGAAGCAATCTACTGAAGATCACTTTCAAGAGGAGCGGCTATGTGTGCTGCACATGTGAATGAACCCTTAGGCTTGCCATACATGGGTCGATTTTTGAACAATTTTTCGTTAGAAAATCGGACCTAAGAATAATCGGCTGATTTTCGCTCTGTTAGTGGGGCAATGGCACCAGCCGATTTTCGTGGTTGCTCCCCATTTCGTTTATCGGGCATGCTGGAAAATTCGCAAAAAACACCCAATTTTTGAAATCATTGGTGGCACCATCGGATTACAGAACGGACAATGTTTTCGATCAAAAAATCGTTCGGAATTTGACTCATGTTTGGCCTGCTTTAGAGAGAATATGCACATTCAAGGACCGTGCTTGTCACAGAGCAATAGCGGCAAGTCAGGTGCCGCTGACATCTGCGGGTATTCAGGGGGTTTGTGTTAGTATGCATCTGCCTACATAATATGGGTTAACTACTCTTACAAATAAGCAGGGTTTAAGCAGAAGACAACATTTATTAGCCTGCTCCTGGAAGGATTATACTATTTCCATCAGACACACTAACAAAAACTGCTTGTAATTTAGGGATAACAGGGGTTACTACTCCGAGGACAGGTAGTGATTAAGCATTAGTTACCAATTTTAGCATAGATACTTGGGATGAGCAGGATACTTGTCAGCAGACACATTAGGCAGCAACAGGAATCTCCTGATTCTTGCAGCTAATTCAGCCACCTGTGAGCAGCTAACTGCAGCCATCCAGCTCGGTTCAATGACAGCTCAGCATTGGCCGCAGTTATCCAGAGACATGAATGAAGTGCCACTACGTGACGCTTCAAATAATGTTTTTAAAAGAAAGTAAATTGTTCTACCAGAGGAAGACTTTGTCCCTCCATTTTGCTAAAATGAGAAAGAGACTTGAAGACTTTGTTCTCCTCCACTCAGAGGGAGGATATCTTATATTTAGTAAAATATTCCCCAATTGCGAACAGTTATCAGGAACTAGGATATAAGATCCCGGTAAGATGGTACAGAATTCTGTCAGTTATACGCAGAATATACCCCCAGACAGATGGTAGCTGTTGGAGATTGCGGAAGGCAGACAGCATGCTCCTCCATACCTTTTGGACATGTGATAAAATCCAACACTTCTGATCAATGGTTAGAACTATCATCAAACAGCTGACAGATTTTGACCTGGGAACAGACCCAGCCAAATACCTTTTAAACTCCTCTCACCTACCCAGGAAATGATACAAGAAAACATTGCTGATCCATTTAGTGAAAGCATGTTCTGCAATGTGCTCCCTCCCCTTCTGACAGAATTTCACTGTGGGCAGCACAGTGGCTAAATGGTTAGCACTTCGCCTGGCAGTACTAGGGTCGTTGTTTCGAATCCCAACCACGGCACCACCTGCCTGGTGCTTGCATGTTCTCCCTGTGCCTGCGTGGGTTTCCTCCAGATACTCTGGTTTCCTCCCACGCTCCAAAGACATGCTGGTAGGTTAATCAGGTTAACTGATCCTGTCTAAATTGGCCCTAGTATGTGAATGTAAGCTAGGGACTTTAGATTGTACACCCATTGAGGGTTAGGGACTGATGAGAATGTAAAAGAACAAAACGAAACCAGCTCTCAAATCTTCATGCAGACTAAAGGTACACCACGTATTTACTGAAAAATTATAGATATATACTCACAAACCAAAAGGGATAAAAACAGAACAGGTGGTCCGTAAGGACAGTCCAATGGATTCAAACACCCTATAAGGGATAGGCTAACGCGTTTCGGGAGACGAACCCCCTTCCTCAGAGCTAAAATGTAGACCTGCTAGTCCAACTTATGTAGACCAATAAGTGGTGAAAAGAAATGGACACACCCCTCCTTCCGACACACACAACTGACCACCCAATCAAGGAACAGCCAACAAAAAAAGGTTGAAAATAAATGAAAAATGAAAAATAAATTTAAAAAAATTATAAAAAATATAAAAAAAATATATCAATAATGAATGGTATAAATAAAAATGATGGTATCATTATGATACCATCATTTTTATTTATACCATTCATTTATTATTGATATATTTATTTTTATATT
This sequence comes from Staurois parvus, assembly GCF_062004578.1. Lineage (NCBI taxonomy): Eukaryota > Metazoa > Chordata > Amphibia > Anura > Ranidae > Staurois > Staurois parvus. Next base: position 3,607,230 of record NW_028318482.1, read on the forward strand.
TTTTATAATTTTATTTTTTTTTTCATTTATTTTAAACCTTTTTTTTTTTTTTTCAGTTGTTTGTTTTGATTGGCTGTTCCTTGATTGGGTGGTCAGTTGTGTGTGTGGGATGGGGGGGGTGTGTCCATTTCTTTTCACCACTTATTGGCCTACATAAGTTGGACTAGCAGGTCTACATTTTAGCTCTGAGGAAGGGGGTTCGTCTCCCGAAACGCGTTAGCCTATCCCTTATAGGGTGTTTGAATCCATTGGACTGTCCTTACGGATCACCTGTTCTGTTTTTATCCCTTCTGGTTTGTGAGTATATATCTATAATTTTTCAATAAATACGTGGTGTACCACATTAATGCAGGATGGGAGTGCGCCCTTGTTTGTTTTTGTTCACTGATGTGAATGTATAATATATATGTGTAAAAGCTCTGTGTCAATTGACGGCGCTATATAAGTACCTGTAATAAATAAACTCCAGGGCCCGGTTGCAAGTGCAACCTTTGCGACCCTGGTAGTTATGACACTGCACCCCCATTTCTCATGCAGTGGTTCTCCAAGATCACTGAAATCAAAAACCTCACAGCTGCACTTAATGGCAGAGAAGAAATGTTCAGGTACATCTTCTCAGAAATCTGAAATGTTGCTAGCTGGTATGAACATTTTAGCAGCCCCCTCAATACTTACCTGAGCCCAATCTCGATCCAGTGATGTGCATGGGAGCATCGGCTCTTCCAGGTCTCTTCCTCCTCATTGGCTCAGACACAGCAGGGGGAGCCACTGGAGGAGGAAGTGGGGGGCAGGGCCAAGCCTCAATCATACAGAGCATGCACGATTTCCCCAATCAGCAGGCAGGAGGAGCCAGGAGTGTCAGCAGCTATGTATAACATGTTTTGTTTTTTTTTATCTGAACCTTTAGTATTATTATTATATTATTATTATACAGGATTTATATAGCGCCAACAGTTTGCTCAGCGCTTTACATTATAGTTGGAGACAATACATCAACAATACAGTTCAATACAAGAGGGTTAGGAGGGCCCTGCTTCTTGGAGCTTACAATCTAGTATCACTTTAAAGTATAACTAAAGACATTTTTTTTCTGTTTTGGATAGAGAAGAAAATAGTTAGTCTCTTTGACTTTTTTCCTCCTCTGTGTACCATTCCAGAGATTTCCTTTTGCTTCCTATCATACAGGCACAACAGGAATAGATAGAAATTTAATTAGTAAAGTAAATCTCATCCTAATCTTTCTTCATAAATATTGCCCAAAATTTATTCAGTTATCTTTTTAGTACAAAAAAATAACCTAAATTAGTTTATAACCAAAAATTATAAATTTTTCAAAATTTGTTTTTACATTTTTATTTAATTTTTTTATATTATGTTTTTTTTTTTACATACTGTCACCCTAGCAGTACAGTGTCACCATAGTGACACTGTACTACTTGTGGGGGGTGATGAAGAATTTTTATTTTTATTTTTTTACACTGATTGCTTTTATACCATAAAGGCTGTAAAGCAATCATTTCTCCTTCTCTCTGGCTGCATTCTTGCAGCCATTGAGAAATACTGTGTGAGCTGTGATTGGTCACAGCTTGTCACATGGTACAAGGCTGTTGTGAATAGCCTTGTACCATGTGACCTCTGTGATCATTCACAGATTTCACAAGTAGTACGCAATGATGTCAGAAGTGACATCTTGCTTACCACTCTTCATGTGATCACTGATTGGCCAATCAGTGATCACATGATCAGGACCTCACACAGAGGTCCCGTACAACGATCATTATTCCACTGTGTCTCTCCCAGGGAGCGCGCACAAGCAGGGGGCAGGCAGGTCGTTTATAAACGGTCACCCACCCCTGCACTGCTCCCATCTGGCCGGTTATATACATGGGCCGGACGACAGCAATGAAAATCTAACACTTGATTAGATGGTAGTTACCATGCTTACCCTTTTACCCTTTTCTTAGCTTTTTTAAAAATAAATATATATATATAATTTTTTATTTTTTTTTCTTCACCAATGCCTTTTATTATCATTATTTTCAATTACAGGTTTACACTTTCCTTTATTTTTGTACATGTTTTATGGAACATAATAAAATCCTCAGTTTAAGGAACTTGACTTATCACATTCTACCATACACATACAAATATACTTTCAGTAGCTTTTTTTTAATGACATTAAAAATGACATGAAACACGAGAGGTACACCAATTATTGTATGAATAATGAATAATCCTTTACTTGATTGACTGTGGGCGTTTACTGGGTGGTGTTATCTAAACTATATTCTACTATTCAGGTACTTCTGTGGCTTGTTAAACCTTGAAATTTTCTAGACAAATACAATAATAAAACAAACTGACAAGCGTTCTAATCGCTCATTATTGTCTAGCACTGAAAAGCAGAGTCTACATACAGTATGTAATGCATAACTATGGCTTCTCTCATGTTCAAATATTATACAAAATATACATAGAAACAAGGATTAAAGATTAATACACGTTTTTAAGATTACCTATATCTAGCTCATTTTTTTACATGTATATCTAAACCTTGAAAACGAAACAATACCTTTTTAGGCTACACCGTGATAATATACAGTACACTATATTGTCGTAAGTATTGTGACGCCTGCCTTTACACATGAACTTTAATGGTATCCTAGTCTTAGTCCGTAGAGTTCAATATTGAGTTGGCTCACCCTTTGCAGCTATAACAGCTTCAACTCTTCTGGGAAGGCTGTCCACAAGGTTTAGGAGTGTGTCTATGGGAATGTTTGACCATTCTTCCAGAAGCACATTTGTGAGGTCAGGCACTTATGTTGGACGAAAAGGTCTGGCTCGTAGTCTCTGCTCTAATTCATCCCAAAGGTGTTCTGTCAGGTGCAGGCCAGTCAAGTTCCTCCACCCCAAACCTTGGGGTGGACCTTGCTTTGTGCACTGGTGCACAGTCATGTTGGAACAAGAAGGGCCATCCCCAAACTGTTCCCACAAACCTGGGAGCATGAAATTGTCCAAAATGTCTTGGTATGCTGACGCCTTCAGAGTTCCCTTCACTGCAACTAGGGGGTTAAGCCCAACCCCTGAAAAACAACCCCACACCTTATTCTCCCCCCCCCCACCAAACTTTAAACTTGGCATAATGCAGTCAGGCAAGTATCGTTCTCCTTGTAACCGCCAAACCCAGACATGTCCATCAGATTGCCAGACAGAGGAGCATGATTCATCACTCCAGAGAACACATCTCCACTGCTTTAGAGTCTAGTGGCGGCATGCTTTACACCACTGCATCCGACACTTTGCATTGCACTTGGTGATGTAAGGCTTGGATGCAGCTGCTCAGCCATGGAAACCCATTCCATGAAGCTCTCTACGCACTGTTGTTGTGCTAATCTGAAGGACACAAGAAGTTTGGAGGTGTTTAGCTATTGACTCTGCAGACAGTTGGCGACTTTTGCGCACTGTGCGCTTCAGCGTGTGCTGACCCTACTCTATCATATTACATGGCCTACCACTTCATGGCTGAGTTGCTGTTGTTCCCAGTTGCCCCACTTTGCTACAATACCACTAACATCTGACCGTGGAATATTTAGTAGCAAGGAAATTTAATGGATGGACTTATTGCACAGGTGGCAACCTATCACGGTACCAAGTTTGAATTCACTGAGCTCTTGAGAGTGACCCAATCATTCATTCTTTTCCAAAAATTTTTCTAAAAGCAGTGCATGCCTATGTGCTTGATTTTATACACCTGTGGCCATGGAGGTGTTTGGAACACCTGAATCCAATGATTTGGAGGGGTGTCCCTATACTTTTGGCAATATAGTGCATTTCACCTGCTGGTTAAGGAAGCCAAAGAAGCATCAGACCCCTCTATGTTACTACTACATATGGAAGTTAGGAAATATAGTCGAAGAGTACTTCTAAAGATATTTGGTCATTTTAATGTGTCACATTCTTACTAAGTTATGTTCTTGCTATTCAGAGCTTGTAAACACCTAATATGAACTAACATAGTACTTAACACAATAATAAATGTTGTATTGCTTCATTAAATGTGAGTAACCTTTGTTATATTTTTTAATATATTATAAAGCAAGTCATAATTATCTTGATGAGTTAGGCATTTAAAGCAATAGGATTATCTGTATACCCTTCCCATGCTATACTTTTTGAAGTTTAAGCATGTGAGCTATGCCACGATGGGGGTTTGCAGGTCTCAACATTAATGCTTTGAAACCCCCAGAATAGTAGTCACAGGTCAGCTTGCACTTGCTGGAACCCATCACATTACAGACACCATTCAAAAAGTATGACTTAATGATTGTTCCAGACATTCCCAATGAGAATAACAGTAGTGAATCACTCAGTGACAAAGGCTCAACTTTCAGTTGAAAACACATAAAGTAACAGATGATCTAAAAGAGAAAATAAGCATCAAAAGAGCTTTGTGTGAACTGTTGCATTAGCTTGTGGCTAATGTTTAAATAAGGGTAATTCACAGCTTCTTTTGATGACTTTTGCTGAAGACATCGAGGACAAAGCAGGGTTATGTGAGTTCTTGTGGGTGTGATAGCTGGAATTTACCTAAATGACACGTGCTAATCTTTGACAATGTTTCTGTATCAGTTTATCTATCCAAGTTTAGCTAGCCATAGATAGGTCATTTTTTTTGTTCAGCCGGACTAACAGATTCCTCCAGCCATACAAACAAGGTGGGTGGAGGATTCCCTCCTTTCAGGACATTGTATACTATTGGCTGCAGCCTCTGATCAAAAAGGTTTTCCAATATTCCCATTCGACAGAAGTCTACCAAACGATCAACTTCTGTTGAACAGGATTGGCTACACACAGATCGCAATTCTGTTGGTCCTTGCTGAACTGCCCAAATTTCGATCTATCTATGGCAGCTTTATTGTGAAGAGTATTAAGGGCTGTCCGTGATATATTTTTTTTTTCTATTTACACTAACATTCTAGGACAAGCTTAAAGGGCGTTCCCCTCTTCTCAGACCAACATTCTGATCCAATGTCCCAAATGACTCTAGGACACACCTAGAATGCTTTGAATGGGCTTTTTTTGTCAGGGAAATCTCTATAAAAGGAAAATACTTTAAACAGAAACAGAGTAACACAATATGACTTCAGTATGAAAGAATACATTTGCTCAACCCTCCAACCTATCTAGAGGCAAGGCCCTGTCTACCACACCGGCCACTGAGCTTAGTGACGAAGTTCTGCTAGCATTTGGGCCCTTGTTTTGTAGCATTGGAGTGCTCCTCCCCTGGACTGACAGAAAGGAACAGAATTGATGTTAGACATGTGCAATTCATTTTGTTACGATTGAAATTCAGACAAAATTTTCATTATTCTGAGATTTTGATGTATGCAAATCTCCAAATAATAATAGTATCGAATTTGGGCACTTTTCACATGTGCATACTCTGCCAAGCGGATCCGTCTGCTCAGCAGGGGATCTGTCCACTGTTCTCTATGGAGCAGTCGGATGTAAACAGAGCGCCTGTCTATTCACATCCAACTGCAATCGATCTGATTCAGTAGATGGATGGGGAACAGATCCCCCATCCGTCTGTTTTTAGCAGATCAGATGCAGACAGGTGTAAAAGGATACGTCCTTTTACAGTCATGGACAAAAATATTGGCATCCCTGCATTTCTGTCAGATAATGCACCACTTCGCCCAGAAAATTGTTGCAATTACAAATGTTTATGCATTCTCATGTTTATTTATTTTGATTGCATTAGTATAACACAATACATTAAAGAAACAAAAAGCCAAATCTGACAAAAATGGACTGGACAAAATTATTGGCACCTTCTCCAAATTGTAAGAAATAATCGCATTCCAAGTTTTGATGCTCTGATGATTTGTAAATAAACTCACAGGTGCTGACAATAAAGAAATTGCACCGTCAGCCAGTTAAAATGGTGAAAGATTGACTCAGCCTTTCTGTTGTGTCTCTGTGTGCCACATGGAGCATGGAGGAGAATTCTCTGAGGATTTGAGAACAAAAATTGTGGAAAAGCATAGACAATCTCAAGGTTACAAGTCCATCTCCAGAGATCTTAATGTTCCTGTGTTCACTGTGCGCAACATTGTCAAGACATTTACAGCCCATGGCACTATAGCTATATCTCCCTGGATGTGGACAAAGGATGGTTTGAATAGTGGATAAAGGACCTTGATAAACTTCCAGACAAATTCAAGCTGACCTTCAGGCACAGGGTACAACTGTGTCAGCTCACACGATACAACGCCATCTGAATGAAAAGGGACGCTATGGTAGGAGACCCAGGAGGACCCCACTGTTGACACAAAAACATAAAAAAAACATAATGGAGTTTGCCACAATTTACCTGAGGAAGCCAAAATCCTTTTGGGAGAATGTGCTGTGGACAGATGAAACAAAATTACAGCTTTTTGGTAAAGCCCATCATTCTACCGTTTTCAGAAAAAGCAATGAGGCATTTAAAGAAAATAATACAGTCACTATAGTCAAACATGGTGAGGTTCACTGATGTTTTGGGGTTGCTTTGCTGCTTCAGGCACTGGATGTCTTGACCGTGTGCATAGTATTATGAAATCTGAAGACTATAAAAGAATTCTGGGGTGCAATGTAGGGCCCAGTGTCAGAAAGTTGGGTCTCCGTTAGAGGTCATGGGTCTTACAGCATGACAATGACCCAAAGCACACGTCCAAAAAGCATCCAGAAATGGTTTAAGACAAAGTGCTAGACAGTACTGAACTGGCCAGCAATGACTCCAGATCTCAATCCCATAGAGTTCCTGTGGAAAAAACAGCAGTTGGGAAAAGGAACCCTTCCAATCTGAGATATCTGGAGCAGTTGACAAAAGAAGAGTTGTCCAAAATTCCAGTAGAGAGGTGTAAGAAACTCATTGATGGTTACAGGAAGCGATTGATTTCAGTTATTTTTTGCAAGGGGTTTGCTGCCAAATATTAAATTGAGGGTGACAATCATTTTATCCAGTCCATTTTTGGAGTTTTGGGTGGAATGTGTCAGATTTGGCTTTTTGTGTCTCCACTTTCTTGTGTGAGACCAATACAAACAGAAGAAATAAACATGAGAATGCCTAAACATTTGTAATTGCAACAATTTTCTGGGCAAAGTAGTGCATTATCTGACAGAGATTCATATATATATATATATATATATATATATATATAAATATAAATACATTTCAAATATACTGTATGTCTTTAAAAATACAAACCTACATTTTTGGAACGCATTTACAAATACATGTTAAAATGACTTTTTTATATGTTAAAAAAAAATCTGAAGAATATATTTAAAAAATATATATTTTTTAAAATATTTTTCATATATTTTGTAATAACTAAAAAAAATGTCAACATAATATATATATATATATATATATATATATATATATATATATATACACACACACTGCATGTTGAAATGTGTTTTTTATATATTACAAAATATATGAAACATATTTTTTAAATACATTCTTCAGATTTTTTTCAACATATGAAAAAGTCATTTTAACATAAAATTTTTACATATATTTGTAAATGCATTCCAAAAATGAAGATGTGTATTTTTAAAGACATACAGTATATTTGAAATATATTTTTAAAAATATTGTTCATATTTAATATTTTGTAATAAAAACGCATTTCAACATGCAGTATCTATCTATCTATCTATCTATCTATCTATCTATCTATCTATCTATCTATCTATCTATCTATCTATATGGTTAGCAAGCCCACCCGGCAGTACTAGGGTCATTGGTTCGAATCCCAGCCACGGCACCTCCTGTCTGGAGTTTGCATGTTCTCCCTGTGCCTGCGTGGGTTTCCTTCGGGTACTCTGGTTTCCTCCCACACTCCAAAGACATGCTGGTAGGTGAATTGGCTCCTGTCTAAATTGGCCCTAGTATGTACATGTATAAATGTGAGTTAGGGACCTTAGATTGTACACCCCTTGAGGGTTAGGGACTGATGTGAATGTACAATATATATGTAAAGCGCTGTGCAAATTTACGGCGATATATAAGTACCTGTAATAATAATAATTTAGAAATATATTGAATATGACCAAAATTGTAGCATTTCAAATATATATCAATATATTTGGGAAGAATATTTTTAAACTATATTTCAAATAGTAAATTGACGCTATATAAGTACCTGAAATAAATAAATATAGTTTTCTTCCATGGGGGTAACAATTTTAATAACGTGTCCCAGGCACAGCAACATCCCCCTATTGGCAGCAGCCAGCAGCATTAATGGCAGCAACAGTCGTTATCCCCTTTGCAGCAGCAGCAGCTGCCCTGGGATCTCCAGCACATCACCCATGTGCAGCTTGGCTCCTCAGTACCTCCTGGGATACTTCCACTCTATATGAAGATCCTTGGTAGAGCATAAGGGAAACATTTGGCAATCTCCCCTCCCCAGGCAGGCTCTCCAGCCCTGTACAGCACTCCCACTGGACCCCTTGCCATGCAGGATTTATTGGATTTCCCTCAAGAAGTAAAGGAGAAATCACCTGCAACTTCTGAAAATACAAGAATTTCTCACCACATCGTGCTTTTCATTCCCACATTTGTACATGTCAGTGTGTCTAACTAGCATTTAGTAGGACAAGCACTGGCAGCTCCTGAAGCTTCCCTGCAGCTGCAGCGTATCATATGGAAGTGGTGAAAATATGAGCCACGATTCAGGGCATCCTGCGCTTACACAGTGGAGCTGAAAGACAAGCAATGACAACAGCTTGTGCTACACAGTCTATTAGTTATGTTTTAGTTTTGTGTTTGGTTACAAGTAAATGTGTATGGCCAATAATGTCTTATTATGTACTTATGCCAATCATCAGCAGATTTATAGCTACGGCTGACAAAAGTTACTTTATGTTTCCCACATGTATATGTTACAATTTCAAGGGTTATTGTGCTCGGACATGTATAGATCTAATTGCCCAAAAAATAAATAAAATACAGTTTTTGACAGCCCAATCACATTTGTTATTTAACCACTTCAAGTCCAGACACTTTCACCCCCTTCCTGCCCAGGCCAATTTTTAGCTTTCAGTGCTATCACACTTTGAATGACAATTGCGCGGTCATGCAATACTGTACCCATATACATTTCTTAGCATTTTTTTGAGACAGCTAAAACTTTATTTTGGTGATATTTATTCACCATTGGGATTTGTATTTTTTTGCTATATAAATTAAAAATCCAAACATTATGAAAAAAAAGTGTTTTTCTTAAAAATTTTTGCAAATAATCGTTCTTCATAAATCTTGACCAAAATGTATTAATCTATCTTTTTAGTAAAAATAAAAAATAACCCAAATTAGTTTATAACCAAAAATTATAATTAAAAAAATGGTTTTGACATTATTTTGTTTTTTTTCAATTATTATTATTATTATTATACAGCATTTATATAGCGCCAACAGTTTGCTCAGCGCTTTACAATATAACGGGAGACAATACAGCAACAATACAGTTCAATACAAGAGGGATAGGAGGGCCCTGCTCCTTGGAGCTTACAATCTAGGAGGGAGGAGCTAGTGGTACAAAAGCTAGTAACTGTGGGGGATGGACTGGTTGGAAGAGTAGAAGATCCCAGTATTAGCTGAGGGCAGGATAGGCTTCCCGGAAGAGATAGGTTGTCAGAGATCGCCTAAAAGTGAGCAGAGTAGGCGATAGTCTGATAAATTGGGGTAGAGAGTAACAGAGGATGGGGGAAGATCTGGAGAAGTCCTGGAGATGAGCATGGGAGGAGGAGACAAGGGAGCTAGAGAGTAGGAGGTCTTGCGAGGAGTGGAGAGAGTTTGGGTGATATTTAGAGACAAGATCGGTGATGTAATTTGGGGCAGAGTTATAAATGGCTTTATACGTTATTGTTAGTGTTTTGAATTTTATCCGTTGGGCAGCGGGAAGCCAGTGGAGGGATTGGCAGAGAGCGATGGCAGATAAAGAACGGTTAGTAAGGTGGATGAGTCTGGCAGCACCATTATGATAGACTGAAGAGGGGATAGCCTGCGATGAGGTATCCCAATGAGGAGGGAGTTACAATAGTCAAGGCGAGATATAACAAGGGAGTGGATAAGTTGCTTAGTGGTTTCCGAGGTTAGGAACGAGCGTATGTTGGAGATGTTGCGGAGGTGAAGTCTACAAGATTTGGACAGTGATTGGATTTGGGGGTGAAAGGACAGATGGGAGTCTAGGATTACACCTAGTACCCTGGCATGAGGGGAGGGACTGATGATTGTGTTATTGATCTTGATGGAGAAGTCAGGGGAGGGGGCACGGGCTGGGGGGAATAGTATGAGCTCAGTTTTGGAAAGATTGAGTTTGAGGAGGTGGAGTGACATCCATGCCGATATGTCACTTAGTAGGTTAGCGATGTGAGAGGAGACTGAAGGGGTGAGGTGAGGGGTAGAAAGATAGATTTGTGTGTCATCAGCATAGACATGGTACTTAAAGCCGTGGGAGTTTATCAAGTGACCAAGGGAGGAGGTGTAGATGGAGAAGAGAAGGGGTCCAAGGACAGAACCTTGAGGGATCCCTACAGAAAGAGGGAGTAAAGAGGAGGAGGCAGCTTTATAGGTAACACTGAAGGAGAGCTGCGATAGGTAGGAGGAGAACCAGGAGAGAGCAGAGTCTCTGAGGCCAAGAGAGTGGAGTTTTTTGAGGAGGAGGGGATGGTCAACTGTATCAAAAGCCGCAGAGAGGTCAAGTAGTAAGAGTACAGAGTAGTGGCCATTGGTTTTAGCAGTTAGTAGATCATTAGTGAGTTTTAGTAGGGCAGTTTCAGTGGAGTGTGGTGAGCGAAAGCCAGACTGTAAAGGGTCAAGAAGGTTGTTGTCGGTGAGGTGGGAGCTTTGGCAATTGTAGACTAAGCATTCTAGGAGTTTAGAGGTAAATGGCAGCAGGGAGATCTTAAGTTAAGGTCTTAAGTTGTTCAGGTTGGGAGTGATGTGCACATGCTTTAGAGGGGAGGGGAAGGCACCAGTAGAGAGGGAAAGATTGAAGATGTGAGTGAGGGAGCATAGGATGGAAGAAGAGGGTGACCGTAGTAGTTGTGAGGGGACAGGATCCAGGGGGCAGGTGGTGAGACAGGCTTCTGAGAAAACCTTAGTGACCTCTTCAGTAGTAGCAAGGTCAAAAGAGGAAAGTGTTGAGGGAGGTTTAGTATAAGGTATGCTAAGTGGGATGGATGTCTGTGCAGTGGCGATGCCCCTACAAATTGTGTCAATCTTGTTTTTGAAATGATTTGCAATCTCGTGAGCAGTAAGTGAGGTACTGGATGGGGGTGGAGGTGGAGAAAGTAGAGAGTTAAAAGTAGAGAAGAGACAACGAGGACTGGATGACAAGGTATTAATAAGACTGACAAAGTAGGCTTGTTTGGCAGCATGAAGGGAGGACTTGTATGTTAAGAGAGCAGATTTATATAGGGTGAATGCTTGTTGAGATTTGGATTTACACCACAATCTCTCCAGCGCACTATGTCGTTTAAGATTTATGGTGTCGTCAGTCTGCCAAGGTTGTAATGGTCGTGGCCTGATGCTTCGTGTTGTTAGAGGAGCAAGTGAGTCTAATGTGGATGAAAGCGAACTGTTATAGACAGCAGTGGCCAGGTCAGGGCAGGACAGGGGAGAGATTCTGTCATAGAGTTGGTCAGTTGCAGAGTGGAAAGGAACAGGGTTCCAGTTGTGAAGGTTTCTGCGGGTAATTGCTGCTTGGAGGGATAGGTGTTTGAGAACGAGGACACTGTGAAGGTGATGAGATTGTGATCAGAGAGAGGAAAGGGGGTGTTTGTGAGGTTGTAGGGAGTGCAAAGATGGGAGAAAACAAAGTCTAATGTATTCCCATCAGAGTGAGTGGAGGACTGTATACACTGTGCTAATGCAAAAGATGAGGTTAAGTTGAAGAGTTGGGATGTAGCCGGGTTGTTGACATTAATAGAGATGTTAAAATCTCTGAGCATGATAGTGGGTAGTTCAGAGGAGAGAAATTAGGGTAGCCAGGAAGAGAAATCATCAAGAAAGTGGGACACTGGTCCAGGAGGCTGATAGATCACTGCAATCCTCAGAGAAATGGGAGAAAACAGGCAGATGCAGTGAGTCTCGAAAGAAGAGAAGGATAGAGAGGGAGGGTTATGGAGGACTTGAAAGGTGCTGAGTGGGGATAGAAGCAAACCAACTGCACCACCTTTCCGACCACTGGGTCTGGGTGAGTGGATCCAGAGGAGGCCTCCATAGGAAAGTGCTGCGGGAGAAGCAGAATCTGCTGCTTGAAGCCAGGTTTCTGTAATAGCTAGTAGGTTAAGGGAGCGGGTGACAAAAAGGTCATGGACAGAGGTGAGCTAATTACAGACAGAGCGGGTATTCCAGAGCGCACATGAAAAAGGGAGTGTGTTTTTTGGGAGCACGGGGACCGATATTAAATTGAGGAGATTGCGGCTATTCCCGCAAGAAAGAGGATGCCTGGTGTGGGGGTGAGATAGTGGAGAACCAGGGTTTGGGGAGATATCCCCAGAGGTTAGGAGAAGAAGAAGGGTGAGGAAAGTAAGATGGGAGTGGGATGTACACGAGTGCACATGCCTTCCAGTCCTGGTGTTTGGGTCAGCAGGAGAGTGAAGTATCAGCAGGAGGTGATGAGAACAGTAGTATGGAGATGGTAGCAGTGAGGGGGAGATGTACACGTTTTGGGGTGGAGCAGAGGGGTAAAGAAGTGAGATTTTGGGAACGCAGGAAAGTAATATGAAAAGGAGGAGTGGAGGGGACATATTAAAAAGGTACACGGAGTGGGTCTCAGACTGGTAAGAGTTGTTTCCCAGGGTGTTTGCTTGCAGTCTGTTCAGCATGCAGTAGAGTTTCTTGTTGTTGTATCTTCCTGCTTTAGTTAAACTGCTGTGTTTAACTACGTCTTAGCACTCCATCAACTTAGCACTCACGCAAAAGCAGCACCCCATCTGTGACTGCCCCCCATCTGTGTGAATAGCCTTGTACCATGTGACCTCTGTGATCATTCACAAATTTCACTAGTAGTAAGCAATGATGTCAGGAAGTGACATCTTGCTTACTACTATTCATGTGATCACTGATTGGCCAATCAGTGATCACATGATTGGGAGCTCACACAGAGGTCCCGTACAGCGATCAGTGTTCCGCTGTGTCAGGCAGGGAAGTGGGGAGGACGTTTACAAATTTTCACCCGCTCCTGCAATGCTCCTGTCTGGCAGTTTATATACATGGGTCGGACGGGAAGTAAAAACAGAACTTCACTCTCTCAATCAACCTGGACTATTTTTAATTCTTATGGTGCTAGCACTAATATATGGATAGGAAAGTATATCGTATTTACTTCTTTTAAACTTATTTTTATATTTCTTCAGTTACTTCCTGATTTCCAGGCCTTGGCAAATTATGTCATTCATCCCAGGAATCTTTAGGAGGGGAGGGAGGATTCCCAGCTTAGCCAATGACTAAGTAAAGGGCAGATATATTCCAGGAAGTAAATGCTACATGAATCATCTGCCCTTACTCAAGATGACCACTGCCAGAAATGCCAGGGGGTGATTTTCAAACTGATTTCTCAGCAAAAGAAAGCATTGAGACATGGGTGGATGGGGGAGGTTGTTTTTTAAATATTACCAAGGAACTAAATAGCATTTTTGGTTTGTGGTGCTCAAATGCAGTGCTGGTCCACTTATGTTCAACATATCAGTTGACAGTGCTCCATCAATTTTTCTGCAATTTTACTGGAATCCAAGTGTTTTGGCATGTGCTTTTGTGTTATTATTTAGTTGGAAGGGTTAGCTTTCATTGATGAATAATCTCAATGATCAAAAATTCACTTTTCATCATTCAGGTTGTGCTGTCCTACTAATAGTTAGGCTGACAGCTGGTAACATACTGACAAAAGCACTGTAGTGTTTCATTCCAAAATTGAGTTTACTGTGAATAGTTCTGTAAAACTGCAATACAATCACCCGCACAGAGGAATGCGGACCCGCATTAGTTCTAATGGCACGCCGCCCGCACTGGAAAACGCAACCATACTGAGAACCAAGGTTCCCGTGCAGGCTGCATTTTCCAAAGAAGTGCAGGGACTTCTTCCCTGCATGTCACGGGCACGGGAGTCCGTTCAAATGAGTAAGTCAGGGACTGATGTGAATGTACATTATATACGTAAAGCACTGTGTAAATTAACACCATATAAGCACCTGTAATAAATAATAGCCCAATAAAAATTTTGAATAGTCATCTTTTATCCAGAGCTGTCTCATAGCAGACTTTTCTCCACCATTATATGTCCTCAGTCTTTCAGTTTAATTAATGATTACCAACATTCAGCCCACTTCCTCTAAGCCCAGGCTGTCATGGACTCACTCCCAACCAGGGGCGGACTGATAACTCATGGGGCTCTCGGGCAATAGGGGATCAAGTTCCTTGTTGACAAAGTCCAGAAGAGACGAAACGCGTCCAGGGCACGTGACGTTCCCGGAAGTGCTGCCGCAGCCATTTTGGATTCTGGAATCCCTGTATGTTGGAGGTCTGGAGAGTAACGGTGCACTTCAGGTGTCCCCCAGAGCTACAAAGTGATAGTGCTGGATAGGAGTAGCAAGGGGGAATTACCTGGTGATCGGGAGACCCTCTACACACGGAAAGGGGATCGCATACTGGGCATGAGGAGTTGGATGCTGTCTTGCTGATTTTATCGTTTTTATATGTAAGTCCTATGAGGCATTGCAAGCTTGACAGTTACAAGCATGACTTCCAAAGGCAGAGGCATGATGGGACTTGTAGTTTGGCAACAGCTGGAGGGCCGCCTGTTTGACACCCCTGTCCTATTGACATGCTCCTTTTCAGCAATATGAACTGATTGGTACATTTGACGTTTCTTCCTCTTACACTTGAGCTCTGCTGCACAGGGACTGCATGAGTATGATACCAAGTCAAATCCAGGTACTTACATTGCTTGCATTTAATGTAATACAATAAAAGATGTATTAATAATTAATAATGCATTGTTAGTACACGTACATTGGTCAATATACTTAGCATAATCATACTAAAGAATCACTCTGTAGCAGATTTTTGGACCAAAGCACAGTACATAACAACTGTGAAGGTTCTCAATAATCGAGGTCATAGTATACCAAGTAGCAGTGAGTCACATTTTACAACTTGTTTGACTTGTTGAACTTTTTCCTCTTGTACATACTTTTTGACCTTCCTCTGGTACATACTTTTGACCTGAACATCAACTGCTACCCTTCAATTTTCATTGTAAAAATACCTTTTGCAATGCACCTCTGTAATCAGCTTGCGTTGATGCAAAGAATCTGACAGCTCCGGCATTTAGACTTCTTATCATCTTTGTATAGAGATCCCTGCTTCACTATAATTACCATGGAGTATATAAGATAAAATACTCGAAAATCAGTTGCGGTTAAGGGTTTATTTTTCAAAGAAAAAAAACAAGGCTAGAAGTTTGCGCATTCTTCAGTAGAGCCAACTCAATGTTTCCAGGCTGCTTAGACCTCACCACAGTTAAAGGTCAGGAGATGGGGCTTTTTGCTTAGCAAAAGAAAAACACATCTGTACTCTGTTATCTATAGCAGTCAAATGAGGGCCTGTGTTTTGGGGCTGTATATGATTGTAGAAGTGGACTAATTATCCTGCTTAAAAGGTTCTTTCTTCTCTCCCAGGATATGCAGGGCAGCACATCACAACTTATAGACTCCAGCTGTTGGGCGGATTATATAGTGTCGGGAAAAAGGCTTTTCTCTTCCTATGTGGATATGGTACAATGAAGTCAGTCTTGCCAAAAAGACTTCATGTGAGTGCAAGTCAGTCACAACAAACTTCTCCATTAACAAAGAAACCTCTTGATGGACTTTCACAGCATTGAATGGGTATACCAGCAATACAGTTTTTACAAGGCTGTTTTGACTGGGACTCTTTATCACAGGCATTGGTATGTTCAAAATGCTCATGGCTCACTGCAGGTTTAAAGGGGCTACTATTAGTTACTTAAGTGCACTATATTGGGTGAAGCAACAGGTTCACTGTAATGTGTGGAGCACAAGTTAGACACACTGGGGTTTATTTACTAAAGGTTAGTAGATGATTGGCTATCATGCACAGGTGCATGAGGTTGTAAGTGAACCAGCTTTAGTAAATCCCCCCCACTGATCCTACACTTGCTCCACCATTGACCCTTCCACAATTCCAATGGTAATGTCCCGTACACACTGTAAGAATATTGTACGAAAATTTTAGTAAAATTCTTTTCTTTCTTATGAGAATTTTTGGAAGTTTAGTACCCTCTTCATTTTTGATATGGAGACCAACATGCAAAAAAAAAAAAAAGAGATCATTCATCCAACATTCTTATCATGTAAATGGGTCATTAGTGTCCTATGGCAACTTTATGTGCCTAGATGTGAGAGTGCACAGTGAAGCTCTTCTGTCTGTTTTCAGACTCTTTTCCTGCCAGAAGTCCCCTCCATGGTCACACACAGGTAGCCCCAACAATACTTTGTCTACTGATGTTAGATGCCTTTAAACTATTCATAATTAGCGACGAGCGAATTGGCAAAGTTCCAGGTCTCATGCAACCACAAAGTCAATCTGAATTTCCTAGTTTTGTGTTTGTTTTTTTATGTTTCAGTTAATTATAAAAGACTTTCATTGGCTGGCAAAAATTGTGTGACCAAGTCTGTAAGAGGTGTTTGATCAGTCATTGTTCATGATAATAGAAGCACTTTTGTTTGAGAGAAATTTAACAATACATGACATCACTTTCGAAATTCTTTTCTTTCATAGGAGAATTTTTGTATCTTTAATAACCTTTTCACTTTCGATGTGAGACTAGCAGCCGAAAAAAAACGGGCGATCGTTCGTCTGATATTCTCATCGTGTGTGTACGAGGCTTTAGTTTCAACTTTCTAAGTCAAAACCTACAAGGGCTATGCACCACGCATTCTCTGTCTCCACATTATAGTGATGTGGTCTGCCATCTGGCTACCTAGGCAGTAAGTGCTGCATTTGGGGAGGCTGGAAGAATATCATGTCTTCTCCAATAATGAAGAGCATAAAACTAGCGATAAGCAGGTGAGCAAGTGGGAAAAAAAAATATATATATATACACCGTATTTTGCGCTCCATAAGACGCACCTGACCATAAGACGCACCTATGTTTTAGAGGTGAAAAACAAGAAAAAAAGATATTCTGAACCAATGGACTGCGGACACAGTACAGGAGATGACCAGAGACTGCAGACACAGTACAGGAGATGACCAGAGACTGCGGACATAGTACAGGGAATGACCAGAGACTGTGGACACAGTACAGGGAATGACCAGAGACTGCGGACACAGTACAGGAGATGACCAGAGACTACGGACACAGTACAGGAGATGACCAGAGACTGTGGACACAGTACAGGAGATGACCAGAGACTGCGGACACAGTACAGGAGATGACCAGAGACTGCGGACACAGTACAGGAGATGACCAGAGACTGCGGACACAGTACAGGGAATGACCAGAGACTGCGGACACAGTACAGGAGATGACCAGAGACTGCGGACACAGTACAGGAGATGACCAGAGACTACGGACACAGTACAGGAGATGACCAGAGACTGTGGACACAGTACAGGAGATGACCAGCGACTGCTTACACACTACAGGAGATGACCAGAGACTGCGGACACAGTACAGGAGATGACCAGAGACTGCGGACACAGTACAGGGAATGACCAGAGACTGCGGACACAGTACAGGGGATGACCAGAGACTGCGGACACAGTACAGGGGATGACCAGAGACTGCGGACACAGTACAGGGGATGACCAGAGACTGTGGACATAGTACAGGAGATGACCAGAGACTGCGGACACAGTACAGGAGATGACCAGAGTCTGCGGACATAGTACAGGGAATGACCAGATACAGCGGACATAGTACAGATGACCAGAGACTATGAACATAGTACAGGGAAAATGCCAGGGACTGCGGACATAGTACAGATGACCAGAGATTGCAGACAGTACAGGGGATGACCAAAAGACTGCGGACCTTTGGGGAGGGAGGGGGAGCGGTTACCTGAAGTTGTCCTTTCTTTAGTGTGGGCACGCTGGCTTCTTCCATCACTGGCTTCTGTGACAGCCGGGTGCCCACTGCGCATGTGCGAGAAGCGCTGCGCTTTGCGAATGGCCAGGCACCTTCTGGAACCTGTCATTCACAAAGTGCAGCGCTTCTCGTGCATGCACAGTGGGCACCCGGCTGTCACAGAAGCCGGTGCGGGAAGAAGCTGGCGCGGGAAGACTGTACAGCGCTGGACCGAGTAACAGGTAAGGTCCTGCAGGAGAGAAGAGCTGAGCGGCCGGCCCGGTATTCTGACATGGTGGCGGCAGCGGAAATACCAGACCGGCCGCTCCATATTCGCTCCATAAGACGCATTGACATTGGGGGAAAAAAGTACGTCATATGGAGCGAAAAATACGGTATATATATATATATCACGGGTATTGCATATTCAGACCCCCCTTCACTTTTTTTTTATTTTGTTATGTTGGAGCCTGATACTAAAGTTGTTTTAATTATTTTTTTTCTCATTAATCTGCACTCAATATCCCATAATGTCAAAGCAAAAGCAGAATTTTAGAAATGTCTCTGAATTTATTAAAAATAAAAATCTGAAATATCACATTGGCATAAGTATTGAGACCCTTTGCCACAACACTTGAAATTTTGCTCAGACACCTTCCATTTCTCTTCTAGAGATGTTTCTGCGTCTTGATTGGAGACCACTTGTGGTAAATTAAATTGATTGGACATTATTTGGAAAGGAACACATCTCTCTCACAGCTGACAATGCATACTGTATCAGAGCAAAAGCCATGAGGTCAAATGAACTGCCTGCAGAGCTTAAAGATAGAATTATTGCAAGGCACAGGTGTGGAGAAGACTACAAAAAACATCTGCTGCACTGAAGGTTCCCAAGAGCACAGTGGCCTCCCTAATTCTCAAATGGAAGATGTTTGGCACAACCAGGACTCCTCCTGCCCAGCCAAACTAAGCAATCAGGGGGAGAAGAACCTTAGTAAGAGAGGTGACCAAGAACCCAATGGTCACTCTAATCGAGCTCCAGAGATCCTGTGTGGAAATGGGACAAAGTTCTAGAAGAACAACCATCACTGCAGCCCTCCAACAATCTGGGCTTTATGGCAGAGTAGCTAGACGGAAGCCTCTCCTCAGTGCAAATGAAAGCCCACATGGAGTTTGCAAAAAAGCTACTAACTTACAGATGGTTCAGGCCCAGACATTATACTGTTGCATTGTATTGCAAGGCGTGCTTCAAGGTATATATGTGTAGCACTACCGCGTCACTGAGTTTTGGGTCCCCCTAAAGCTCTGCACAGCCAAACAATACGCATTTTCCACACTTTGCACACTGGAGTCAGTAAACAGTCCTTGAGCTTAGTTTTGTAATTTTACTAAGGGGTTGATAACTTGGATGGGATTGAGGGATGTATGGGATGCCTAAGGGAACTGTGAACTTGAGAACAAACTCTGTACAACTCTGTAGCAACTATGTACAAGATTGTGGACAAAAATAGTCACTCCTTTAAGAGCATTCCAGCTCTCTGATATACTTCCTCAGATTCCAGATGAATCCTCCTCTTCACCCAGCTGTCCTGATGGTATACCCTGGGCAAGGGGACCCAGAAGCCGCCAATTTAGAACAGCAGTCCCAGATGAGAAGCTAGTTGGATTTTTCACCTGACCGCCTTCTCCCCTTGTCCGGCCCTGGGGGTGTAAGAGTGCTCATGCTGTCTTTTCCTGTCAACTTGGTGGGTGGGTGGCTGCCTTCATGCCTTTCGCTGGGCTGGCTCTTTCCCTGCTGTTCAGGATGTCCCTCCTAGAAGACGGTGGTGCAGTGGAGTCATTCTTGTCCAGCATCCGCCTGTAGGTAGGCCTTTTCCCTGGATCCACACCCTAGGCTTCACTCCATCTTCCAATAGACACTCACTACTCCTGCTTCCCAGGCTCTCTGATATTTGTGGGTTGCCTTGGTCACCATGCTCAGCCTCCTGCCTGGTGATTGGCCAAGGTCCCTCAAACATGCAGATCTGGGTCTCCTCCCCTCCTTCTCCCCTGTTCCACAGAGTTCTCCTCTTTCTAGAAAGGTGGGAGGGCTCCAGATGCCCTGATGTGTTAGAGCCTCCCAGCCTATCCTGAGGTGACCTCACTCCCAGGCTGACTCATCCCAGGCTGCTTGTCAGCCTCTGTCTAATAAAATAAAACAACAACCAGGCTATCCTACTAACCTGGAAGGCATTATATCTGCTAACACATTAACCTATTTATGAATGAACACATGACAGTAGTCATCATGTTTTTATATCTACTTGGAGTTCGGCTTTAAAAAACGATAGCACAGATTGCAAGTGAAGCAAGCAGCAACCACAACTAGCTGCTCTTTTTATAGTAGGAGTGGTTCCCAGTGGTCCAAGGTCCACTCCCCATTAAGGATTGGCACCTTTGGGAAGTGGGGGGGGGGGGAGGGCAGCTGGCACCCAAAATTGACAGGTGCAGGTGAGTGGCTGTATTTTAAAAGTCAGTAGCTACAGTTTTTGTAGCTGCTGACTTTTATTTTTTTTACAGTGTGACTGGAACTCCACTTTAAGTAAAAATGGTAGGTGATGAAGTACTTTACGGACTGCAAAAGGTGGCTACTACATAAAAATTATATGTCTATACTTACCTGCTCAGTGCAGTGGTTTTGCACAGAGCAGCCCAGATCCTCCTCTTCTTGGGTCCCTCGCCAGCGCTTCTGGCCCACTCCCTCCTGTTGGGTGCACATGCACTCATGACAGATGTTGGCGCCAAATGGGCTAACTGTGCCAGTGCTCAGGATCAGTGCTGCTTTGTACTATCACATACCTGGTAGCACAGCCTGAAATGATGAGGAAGGCCTCCCTTACACCTCTGACTTGGGGCCTCTGTTACTGTGAACAGAAGGCGCAGAAGTGCAGAATGGCACAAGTGCCTGTAAGTCTTGCTAGTAGCAGAGCAGGTGTCTAGGCCAGGCAAGAGAAGTCGTCAGTGATCTTCAGTGAAGCAGATGAGCTGGTAGACAGCTAATGGGAAGCAGACTGGTACTGGCAACAGCAGGCAGGCAAAGCATGTACTGGTAGCAGACTGTAGAACAGCAGGATGGCATGTAGGTACTGGTAACCACTGGAAGAATAGTAGTGTCAGGCAGGCTGGGCACTGGCAGGGCAGATCAGGCTCAGAGGCACAGGCAAAAGTGTGATCAGGGTACAAGCCAGGTCAGGAACTGATCATTGGTACACTAGCAGATGGAGCAGGCAGAAGTGGAGGTCAGAAGACAAGCCAAGGTCAATACAGGCAGAGTTTAGGGAGTGGTCAGGACAAGCTGGGTAACAACTGGAGTCAGGATACAGAATCACAGGATTCCAGGATACACAAAAGGCTGATGACAAAACAGCACTGATCCTGAGCACTGGCACAATTTAAATAGCCCATCTGTCCTCAACATCTGTCACCAGTGCATGTTCGCACATGAACATGTGCACAATTCCTACATCCACAAGAAGGTACATGGAGTAGCCTGTGAAGATGCACAGAAATCTGTCCAGAGGAGCCATCTTGTCTACTGGCAAGCCCTTCTTGACAATGTCGCTAATACCTTGGGGTTTCTAAGAGATCAGCAGCTCTTAAAGTGAACATGACTTGACCAAAAACGTTTCTAAGTTAGGTGCCAAAGTCTTTATGGCATCCTCAAACACTTATATAGCCTTCAAATTAATCCACATGTCCCTGTAGATCTTAAGTCCAGGCTGTACATAAGGCCTTGACTTCTCTCCAATTTGGGATCAATTTTGACCTGGGCAGAAGCTGATGCCCCATGTACATCCTTAGTCTGGAATTTATAGCAATTCTATGTGGCAGAGAGGTTCATTTAAGAACTCACACATACTTTTAGGCACCACAAGGCACCTTCACTTCTGAACTATTGCAACCTTAGAAATGTTTTAGGCCAGGGCATGTTCATTTAAAAAACATTTTCTATACCCAGGACCTTTTCTACTGTAAGCATGATTTAAGCCAACATATCATACCCCCTCTTACGATATCTCTAGCAGAAAGAGGCATTTTTTTGTTTTCTACACTTGCTTTTGAAATGGGATACTAAAGGGTAAAAAGTATTGTTTGGTAAAATTAAGGTCATTATTTAGAAATAACTGAGCTCCAAAGAATGGTAATAGGTGTGAACTTTTGAAATGTGATTCTAAACCAGTTTTACATATTAATTTATCTACAGAGAACCTATTTACATGCAAGTGGTGTATTCCCTGCTTTTTCTAACATGGCTGCAATGAGAGCTTCATGGCTGTAAAGGGAAGATAAATACACCGTATGCATATATTCTTTATTATTTTGTGGGAACTGTGGGAATCATTATTAGTAGGATATTTTGGCAGTTATTACAGCCCTAATCCAACCATTTTGCATGGCCTTTCACGTCAGGGAGAAGATTACTGACTTTATTTTAAATCTCCACATGGAGTGAAATGCATAGCAAACATGACAACACCTAAACCAACAAAAATGACTTCACACTTTTTTGTTCTGCAAACAAAATGTGTTTCTCAGGGAATTGTCTTTCTGGGTCACTGAAAAAACACTGAAATGTCAACACTGGGAAATCATCGACCAGTTTATTAATCTTCCAATTATTGACCTACATAATGAAACCCACAGTATATGAACACTTGCTCTTATAATTTAAATAAAAGCTTCTATATACCACGAGTTAATGCAACTGTGAAAATTGCTGTCAAACAAAATTGCTTCTATTATCATGAACAATGACTGATCAAACACCTCTCACAGACTTGGTCACACAATTTTTGCCAACCAATGAAAGTCTTATGTTATAATTAACTGAAACATAAAAAAACAAACACAAAAGTAGGAAATTCAGATTGACTTTGTGGTTGCATGAGACCTGGAACTTTGCCCATTCGCTCGTCCCTAGTTTAAAGGCATCTAACATCAGTACACAAAGTATTGTTGGGGCTACCTGTGTGTGACCATGGAGGGGACTTCTGGCAGGAAAAGAGTCTGAAAACAGACAGAAGAGCTTCACTGTGCACTCTCACATCTATAGTTGCCATAGGACACTAATGACCCATTTACATGATAAGAATGTCGGAAGAATGATCTTTTTTTTTTGTTTACATGCTAGTCTCCATATGGAAAATGAAGAGGGTACTAAACTTTCAAAAATTCTCATACGAAAGAAAAGAATTTAGAAAGTGATGTAATGTATTGTATTTGTATTGTATTTTTGGATGACTACTGTACTGATTAAACAAAAATCATCCGAGAAAAATTTTCACGCTTGTCCCTTTGGATATTGTTGCTTGAATTGTCATTATCGGCTCTCAAATGCTGTGTACTAACAATCAGATTATCGGATGATTGGCCCTCGTACGACAATTCTCATATGATTTCTTATTGTGTGTACGGACCTTAAGGCAGTAATTACACCACAGGCAGGCAACATATTTTTCTATATCATTTTCAAAATGGTTATTCTTTTTTTTTATTACACAGAACAGCATGCCAGCCTGTTTAGCCTACACAAGAACCAGATAGATATTTACTTAGGGTGGAGTTGTTTTGTAAAGGTTTTAGTGTTTCTTAACCCATTCTTTTCTATGCATGCTTTGCGGTTTCATGTTTTAAGGAATTTCACAGAACCAGTAAACTAGTCACATATTTTACATGTATTTTCTTTGACTGTTAAAGGGAAAATAATAGAATTGCATGCAACAAACTAGATTTGCAGTTCCCTTCTATCTTTATTTGTGTTTTATGTTTAACCTCCCTAGCAGTCTGATTATGTCAGTATTATTGTGCTCAAAGCAGTACATTGTTTTCAATGGAAATATGTTGTTTTTTTATTGTAGGCCTGTAATTCTTAGGAATAACTCACTGAAATCTGTCCGAACAAGAGTTCTAGTAAACATCCCGGGTATGATAAAATTTGAAACACAAAATAATAAATTATAATATAATAAATAATCATAAAAAGAATAATATAATAATAATAAATGTAATTCAATAATGTAATCAAACCAAAAACACTAAAATTTGAAATATAGCGCCAAGTTCGCACATACTGAGCTTAGTCGCAGAATGGTTTTCAGTGTCTGATGACAAATTTCCCCACAAATCATCATCACTCAATTCCGCAAGTGGTTCTAATTAACTATCGCTGTTCTCTAGCTGGTCTAAAACCGCTTTTGACCTAAAGGGACGTTTTTTGGATGCCATAGACGTTTCTCAGTTTCCAGGCAGAAAGAACAGTAAAAATGCAGGCAGGGCACAGGACAAAGTACTAGGAACAAAATGTATGTGAAACGGTTTGATATAGTAATGGAATACTATCAGATTTTAGTGTATTGAGTGAATGTCAAATTTTAAATTTTTGAAATTCCCGCTAGTTCCATCCCCATACGTCCCGACGTTCGCAGGGAACAGAACCCGGAAGATGGATGCCGGCATCGGTCGGAGGACATGGCCAGGGATGTTGCAGGGGGGACATCGCGGGACCACAGGACAAGGTAAGCGCTCGAGGGATCCCAGAGCAAAGCTGCAGTGTAATTCCAAGTGTAGCTCAGGGTTACCGCTTCTGGTACTGAAACGTATCCCCGAGCTACGCTCAGGAATACCGCCAGGGAGGTTAAGACAGATATGCCAGTTTATGCATGTACCGGTTTTTTTTCATGTGACCTGAGTGTCATTTGTAAAACTTTGTGCTTAGCAATTGAATGATAAGTCCCCTTCACATTATGCTTCCGCATGGTATAGCTCTATAGCATATATGTTAATGTGTGGTATTTTGTGTTAGCATATGTTGCTTTAAAGTAGTTCTAAAGTCAAAACCTTTTTACTTTAATGCATTCCATGTATTGAGGTAAAAAATGCCCCACTACCTGTCCTAGTCCCCCCTTGCCTCTATACCCTTACCTGGTGCCTGTCACTGATCCAGCACTGTTCCAGGTGCAGAAAAGCTCCTCCGCTTCCTGGTCCCACAGGAGACATGGGTAGCAGTGGGGGCCAGAGACTCCTGTAGCTGTCTGTCTAACTCTTATGAGGAGGTAGCAGGGGCAGGGCTTACTGGTGCTGTGTGACTATGAATGGTAACAACCCAGATTGGGAGCATGCCTGTATGGGTGCCCATTTAGCATATGGCTCGATGATGGTGCACTGGCAGGAAGGAGGAGCAGAAAGCGTCAGCGGGGGACTCCAAAAGAGGATGTAAGGGACTGCCCTGTTTAATATCATTGCACAGAGCAGGTAAGTCTTTTATTGACGCATTGTTCAGCCTGTGCTAACAGCCACCATGTTAACATGATTTAAATGTCACCATGTTATCATTTGGTTATGAATCATAAATATGAGGGATTTATGCTGCAGTGATTTTAGAGGGTTTCCTTTATAGACACCTATGCCATCAACATAATTTTACTGTAATTGACTGGGATAGCAAACCTCTTAAAATAATGTGCTTCTTTGAATGCATGATTTTTGTGTTTGTGCAAACATCTGCCATCTTTTCTTGTCCTTGTCTCCTGTGAGTTGAGGAGCACATTGGGCTTCAGCAGTAGAGATGTGCACGATGGACAATTTGTTTCATATTCATTCGTTAAGTAAATCATTTCATTTTGTCATATTCTTTATGTTAGAATGATTCGTTTTCATGATCCATTTCAAACGAGATGATCTGAATCAATTTGGATCATTCATTATGTCATGTTGTTTCAGATGCTTCAAACATTAACAAAAGGTCCAAACTAATGCATCATCTCATCCTGTATGGAACAAAATATATGAATGAATTCATTGTCTCATCATAATTTCTTTTGGATTCATTGAAATTTGTTACTGTTGTAATTTGGAGAACTAGATACATGGAATAATGATAATTTCATCCAAATTTTGTTTTGTAATCCAACAAATCGCTCATGTCTATTATGTAGCAATCAAGCCAAAATATTTTGTTAAACCCTAGCCACCACCTGTCTGTGCTATATTAAAGCTTGCATTGCTGATCCTAAGGCCTCTCCAAGCAAGGTTTTTAAATAAATTGCCCTTTAAGCAGCATTAAAAGGCTTGCTCCCCACTTACTGGTATTTAGGTCTTAGATGTGGTGACAACATTCATTATCATCATTTTCAGCAAGTACAGAAAATACTTGTTGATCTTTCCAGGATGTAACGCGTAGAGATGAAGACCGATGACGTCATCACGCTGACCAGCATGAACCACTAGCGATCTTTGCAGAGAAGAGCCTGCTCTCTGGAACACTTCCTACAATTGGATTGTTTTGTGAATGTTTGTACATTGCACCATAGTGATTTTAATAAATATTAGTATTTGAGTGAACAGTCACAAATGTCTAACAAAGAACATATGAATTGTTGAAGTTATTAAGCAAACAGTTATTTTGTGCAAACAGTAGCCCAAGATTATAATGTTGCCTACCCCCACTCCCCTCAATCCTTGTGCTTTCCTTTAGGCCATGAAAAATCAAATAAACAAACAAAGGCAGTGTGCCTCTTAAAATACTGACGTTGTATCTATCAAGTTGTATATACAATAGAAAAAGTAGAATGGACCTCCACCATGCCTAATAAGAAAGTGTGGGGAGTGGGATGTAGTTTTGGGAATCCTAGGGTTCTGAGATTGTGAGTAAGCACTTAAGGATGCCTTTTCCTTGATCTGGGGCACTTTAACAGGACAGAATTTAGCATGCGTTTACCTGTATATGAAAATGTAAAGGTCATGTACACAATTTTATTTAAGATATTTAGTTTAATTAATAATTAAATATAAAAGGAGTCTCTAAATGTTTGCAAGTCAATTGTAATAGGTTTAGTGCTATACTATATTGGTAAGTATTAGGACGCCTTCCTTTACACGCACATGAACTTTAATGGCATCCCAGTCTTAGTCCGTAGGGTTCAATATTGAGTTGGCCCACCCTGTGCAGCTATAACACCTTCAACTTTTCTGGGAAGGCTGTCCACAAGGTTTAGGAGTGTGTCTATGGGATTGGAATAAAATAGCAATAAAAGTGAGAGCTCTAAGATAAGCAGCTGGACACTCAAGGAAACCAAATAAAACCTCGTCATAAACATATAATAGAAGAGTGCAGCACTGATCAATAAAAAATATATAGAGTATAAGTATTGTCCCCAATAATTACAGCATATATTAGTGACAGTCTATATAGTAAAGATAACGTGGTATAATAATTCAATCCAGTGACGGTGCTCCCAGTGGTAAGGTAAGAATTACGCACTCACCAGAAGCTTAATTCAATTGCGCAATATGTAAAACAACACGGGTCTCCTTCATAGGTATAGGTCCGGACTGGAACTCAGGGTGATTCTCCCTCAGGGTGGTAAGGTTATGAGCCCTCAGAGGTTTAGAATGATCCAGCTGGCCAGAGGTCCCTTTAAGGGATAGGTGGGTACAGATGGCTGCAGTGGTGCTGAAATGAACCCCCTTTCTTTCAGTGGTGGTCAATGGTGGCTAAATAAATTCCTCCTCCTTGGTAATTAGTGGTGGCTGCATAAATCTCCCCTTCATTGGTTGTCAGT
This sequence comes from Staurois parvus, assembly GCF_062004578.1. Classification (NCBI taxonomy): domain Eukaryota; kingdom Metazoa; phylum Chordata; class Amphibia; order Anura; family Ranidae; genus Staurois; species Staurois parvus. The sequence continues at coordinate 3,634,981 of NW_028318482.1, forward strand.
GGTGGCTAAATAATCTCTCCTTCATTGGTGGTCAGTGGTGGCTAAATAAATCTCTCCTTCATTGGTGGTCAGTGGTGGCTAAATAAATACAACTTTCTCTGGTGTTCAATGTTTACTTACATGATGACGCACTGTTGCGCCACTGCCTCTCTTCCCCATTAATATTGGGACTGGCACTGTACTTGTACTATACTTGTACTGTCAGGTCAGAATTACTCCAAATGACAGTACCAGCTTTACTTTGGAGCCAGGTGCTGGAATGTTCCAATGTCTAACATCCCTCTGCCACTCTGCACTGGTACAGAGCATCCTGCCTCATAGGACAGCCCACAAGACATGCCAGGACTGTGTCACGGGCTCCAGGATGCTTGGCAACTATAATAAAATGGCTCTGTTGGGGGATATGGATGGTAAACGGTGAGTATAAAAAGCTCCACCATGTAAAGAAAAGGTTTACCCACAAATGAGATTTAAATGTACTTCTGCCATTTAGGAATATTGTGACCAAAAAGGAACAACTTACAGTGGTTCAGTAGCGCAATATAACATATAGTGAATAAAACAATAAAACTAAATGTCAAAATATGACTTTTGATGTGAAAAAGTCCTAAACAAAGTCCTTAATAAACCCACAAAAATTTTCACGTGTACAAAATGAAATGTCCCCCCTTTCGGGTGTACACTCACCAAATAAATATGCCCCCCACTCTCATGGTTGGCCAAATTGCTTAAAGAAAACAATCACCATCTTCCATAAACCAAGATATCACTCTCTTCTGGATGCACAGGTATCATTCCATGAATTGGTTGCTAATAGGTATACAGGAATTGAAAATGATCACAACCACCCTTCTTCCTCCTCTGTGATCACCTCCCAAATGGTAATGTAAGGGAAAAAACACAAAAGAGAACCCCAAATGGTGCAATACAAAATGCCTTCTTTGTTGGCCACTTACAAGAATAAAAAAAATATCAAGCTCAAAAATGCTGTAGATAGTGAAACCAAACCATGTGAAGCCCTGCAGTGCTCTCACCACCGCCGAGTGACACAAAATGGTGTGTTTCGTCACTTCCGACTTCATCATTGATTTATTAGAAGTGGCAGCAATGATTTGAGCACCAATTGTATTTTTTGGCATGTTACTTTAAGCGCAGTTTTGTTTGTTTTTGTATATTCCATTTAGGAATATTGTTCGTTTCACAGCTTTGTCAAACATGAGTGATTCACTTTAAGGGCCAGTTCAAGCCACAATTTTTGCATCCCGGATGTGTTTCTGCATGCACATTTTTGATGCATTTTTATATGCTTTTGATGTGTTCTGGTTCCTTTATCTGAATTCAGGACTTGTGCATTCCGGTGCATTGTTGATGCATTTTGCCACGTTCTGATGCGTTCCATACAGATAAAATGCAGCATGTTCTACTTTTGTTGACTGCACTGGAACGTACTGTATCGGTGTGAACCTGGGCCACTGGAATACATGGAAAACACTGTGCATGTGTTTTTGATGCAGAATAAAATGCACTGGGCTGCTTCTGGTGTAAATCAGCCCTAAAAAACCTGCCAGCTCTAACTTTTATTAGTTTTGTTTATTTGCTTTTTGTCTAGTCTTAAGTTTTATGTCTAGAACCATTTAGAAATGACAGTGTTACCTTTCTCAACCTTTTTAAGGTAATTCCGGTATGTCAGGAAAAAGTATTAAACAGCTGAGAATAACAAACGTTTCAGAGCCTGAGGACAGCACACACCTTCAATTTAATTACAGCTTACCTACATATTGTTTGTAATATGTCTGGAATCTGGTTATGATATTTATGGCAACTTACTGGAATGACTGCAAGTTCCTGGTGACTCATTAGCAATACATTTGTTGGTTTTTTTTTTTACTGCTGTGTGACTTTAAAATACTGTACACTTTAATTCCCCTCCATTATACTCTCCCCTGCAATCGTATAAACATCCTATAAAAATGTGAAGTGTTACTCCTGGTAAACATTGAAACCACCTATTAGCCCAGGTATGCATTTGTTCAGAAATCAGTCAGGGAATTTAAAACCCCTAGTATAAATTACCTACGGTATCTTTATATTAAACCATTTACCATATATACAGTCCCCCATAACCCTAGGTTCACACCTATGCAGTTTGCGGTTGATCCGTTTCGGCATTGAGTTTTTGACATGTTTTTGATGTGTTTTGCGTTTTTTTTCTTGTTGCTAGGCAGATTTAAAACTCAAAACACATAAAAAACGTGGCAAGAATTAACTACCGTATTTTCCGGCGTATAAGGCGACTGGGTGTATAAGACGACCCCCTAATTTTCCAGTTAAAACATAGGTTTTGGGCTATACTCATCGTATAAGACTACCCCCCTTCTGAGGCAACACCATTTTACACCTAGCCTACAGGGCACCTATACCCACTTCCCCCCCACCCCCCCCCAGGCCAATTTTCAGCTTTCAGCGCTGTCACACTTTGAATGACAACTGCGTGGTCATGCAACACTGTACCCATATGAAATAGGTGGCACTGATGGGCACTGATGAGGAGGCACTGGTAGGTGGCACTGATGGGCATTGACAGGCATCACTGATGGGCACTGAAAGGCAGCACTGATACATGGCACTGATACATGGCACTGATAGGTGGCACTGATAGGCAGCAATGATAGGCGGCACTGACTGGCACTGTTAGGTGGCACTGACTGGCACTGTAAAGGGGGCACTGATGCGCACTGTAAAGGTGGCACTGATGCGCACTGATAGGCAGCACTGACTGGCACTGATAGGTGGCACTGATTGGCAGCACTGATGGGCATTGACAGGCAGCACTGATGGGCACTGAAAAGCAGCACTGATACATGGCACTGATAGGCGGCACTGACTGACACTAATAGGTGGCACTGATTGGCAGCACTGATAGGTGGCACTGACTGGCACTGATGGGTGACACTGAAAGGCAGCTCAGATGGGCACTGATATGTGGCATTGATGTGCACTGGTAGGCACTGATATGTGGCATTGATGTGGCACTGATGGACACTGACAGCTGGCACTGCTGGGACTACACAGATCATCAGGGCACCTGATGATCAGTGTACATGTCTCCTCCGTGGAAAGCCGATTACCGGCTCTCCTCTCCTCTCGAGGGTGACAGCCGACATAAGCGGCATTTCCGTGTTTAGCCGACATCTTTGGCTCTTTCCATGATCGGCGATAGCTGTGTCCGATAGACACAGCGCATCGCCGCGCATGCGCGGAGAATGGAAGAACGTCATATGAGCCAATCACGGCAAGTGATGTATTCTATTATTGAATACAGAGCCTGCTCGGATTGGCTGTGTCAGAGAGGCGGGCTGATGATGTCACAACTTCAGCCAATCCGAGCAGGCTCTGTATTCATTAATAGAATACATCGCTCGCCGTGATTGGCTCAGCGTGGTACACTGTATGTAGCTGAAGCTAACGTACAGTATTACCGTACATCCAGCGTTCTATACCCGGTGTATAAGACGACCCCCAATTGTTGGGGTATGTTTTTAAGTAAAAAAAAGTTGTCTTATACGCCGGAAAAAAAGGTACATGCTTTTCTGCAAAGGTTCCATTGAAGTCTATAGAACCAAAAACACAACTTTTTGTGTTCAAAAAAGTCCCTGACCCTTTCCAAAAAACACACTGGGTGAAAACACTGAGCTGTGAACGTGTACCACATGAAATTATGTTAAATGGACTGTAGTATGTTTCTGCAAAATGCTGTGGAAAACGCGTAGCTGTGAAGCTAGGATTACAGAGCCACATTATTATTATTATTATTATTTTTTTTATTTATTGAAATATATGGAATATAGCATTTCAAATATATGTCAATATATTTGGGAAGAATATTTTTAAAATATATTTCAAATATATTTTTCTTCCATGTGGGGAGTCCTCAGAGCCACCTCACATTGGAGTCTTTGAAGCCCCCAACATCAATATCTTTTTATTTAATCAGATTTTATTTGTAGAAAATGTTTAATAAGTTGTACACAAAAAACAAAAGAAATTAAAAAAACAACATTGAACCCCGCAGGGCAATAAAACACAAACCATGAACAACAAATCCAGCATATAAAATGCTGAACAGCATACAGCATGCATAGCACACGGGGTATTGGTAGGGATGTACCTGAGCACTGTAAAAGGTAATGATAACTTTTCCATAGCTAACAATGAGGACAATGTAGCATTTAAAAAACTAGAAAAGGGCATATCCCTTCCATCCAATTAGACCAAATTGCATCAGAAATTTGAGGGGCATTACACAAGTAGTAGGTGTGTGTCTCAGACCTATTTATTCATCTGAGATATCCATTCCTGCACAGTAGGAGGGGTGGCACCCAGCAAGAGGCTATCAACTTTCCTTTTAATTGCAAGTGACTGGCTTGGCTCAAGGTTGTTGAGATCTACATATCCTAAAATACATAACACAGTGTCAGGGGTCAGAGTTAGACCATATATAATATTTAAAGTACCAATCACAGCTTGCCAATATCGATGAAGCTTTAGACATCTCCAAAGTAGATGCATTAGAGAACCCTGGGAATGAGCACACCTAGCACATTGCGAGTTCTCCCTACCACCAAGTCTATGCAGGAACTCTGTAGACTCAATGCAGAATAAAGAGCTGGGTCACCCTAAGGGTTGGAGAGAGCGACGCCAGCTGGATATTTTGCAAAACCTTCTTCCAGAGATCATCTGAAAGAGTATCCAGGTCTGCCACCCACCTGTGCTTACAGGAAATGGGAAATTTAGAAAGAAATTTGAATAACATCATTACCTTTTCATATCATTAGTACAGCAGGGGCAACATAGCTGAGGGCAAGAGGAAGAGCAGATCTAGATGCACAAGGACTTCTGTGCTCTTTACAATGCTTGGGGCAGTGCTGGAAATTTTTATTTAAAATCTTTCAAACTCCCAGCTCACACACACACACACAGTCATGGTCAAAATTATTGGCACCCCTGCATTTCTGTCAGATAATGCACCACCTCACCCACAAATTTGTTTGAAAATTATTTGCACCTTCTGTGATACATATGTGACATGGGTGTATAGAATGTATGTGTGAAGGATGATTGACACTCAATTGCCATAATATTAGTAGGATACATCAGTGGAGGGGTAACTAGAGTTTAGAATAATAAGACAAGGACATTGTTAAGATCTATCAAGGCTAGATCTATGATTCATAGTTACCAGATGTGCAGTTGCAATCAGTCAAGGATTTATAGTTATAAGATATATAGTCTAACAAGTCAAGGTTCATAGTCACAATAGTTACACAAATAGAGTCTACTGCGCATGGCAGTAAACAAGGACACTGCAAATTATGTATATAAAAGACAGGGGATTCTAGGGGAATTTGGGACTCATTGAAGACGCGGCAGACGTGCCTTGCGGTGATTTCCCGGATTTTCCCCTTTGCTGATTGCTGAGAGTCCTCCAATCGTTGGACAACGGGTGATGCTACAATATCCGGTGATGTATTGATGCTTTATTCTTGCTATAATATGATCTAAATATGATTTGCAATTCTGACAATTCTTATGTTATTATACTAACAGAACTTATTCAATAAATCATGTTTTGCTTTAATATTTATTAAGCCTAATTCGTGTATTAGTGAGCAATTGTAGTAGTGTTAAAAACACTTTGTTTTGAGGCAAAACAACCTTCTCAAAATTTTAAGAACGAATTACATTCCAAGTTTGTGATGCTCCTGTAATTTGTAATTAATCTCACCTGTATCAATTGACAGGTGCTGACAATTAGAAATCACTCCGGCAACCAGTTAAAATGATGAAAAATTGATTCAAATGTTGTGTGTCTTATGAAGCATGGAGAAGAGAAAGAACAGCAAAGAATTGTCTGAGGATTTGAGAACAAAAATTGTGGAAAAGCATGGACCATCTCAAGGTTACAAGTCCATCTCCAGAGATCTTAATGTTTCTGTGTCCACTGTGTGCAACATTGTCAAGAAGTTTACAGCCAACGACACTGTAGCTAATCTCCCTGTACGTGGACAAAAGAGAAAAATTGATCAAAGATTGCAAAAAAGCATTGTTCGAATAGTGGCTAAAGAACCTCAATCAACTTCCAGACAAAGTCAAGCTGACCTTCAGGCACAGACCTTCAGGCACAGGGTACAACTGTGTCAGCTCACACTATATGTCGCCATCGGAATGAAAAGGGACGCTATGGTAGGAGAACCAGGAGGATCCCACTGCTGACACAGAAACATAAAAAAGCCAGATTGGAGTTAGCCAAAACTTACCCGAGAAAGCCAAAATCTTTTTGGGAGAATGTATTGTGGACAGACGAAACAAAATTACAACTTTTTGGTAAAGCCCATGATTCTCTGTTTGCAGAAAAAGAAATGAGGCCTTTAAAAAAAAGAATACAGTCCCTACAGTCAAACATGGTGGAGGTTCACTTATGTTTTGGGGTTGCTTTGCAGCTTCAGGAACTGGATGTCTTGACTGTGTGCATGGTATTATGAAATCTGAAGACTACCAAAGAATTTTGGGGTGCAATGTAGGGCCCAGAGTCAGCAAGTTGGGCCTGTTAGAGCTCATGGGTCTTACAGCAGGACAATGACCCAAAGTAAACGTCAAAAACCACACAAAAAATGGTTTCAGACAAAGCACTGGAGAGTACTGAACTGGCCAGCAATGGGTCCAGATCTCAATCCCATTGAGCACCTGTGGAGAGATCTCAAGACAGCAGTTGGGAAAAGGAACTCTTCCAATCTGAGCAGTTGGCAAAAGAAGAGTGGTCCAAAATTCCAGTAGAGAGGTGTAAGAAACTCATTGATGTTTACAGGAAGCGTTTGATTTCAGTTATTTTTTCCAAGGGGTGTGCTACCAAATATTATATTGAGGGTGCCAATAATTTTGACCAGTCCATTTTTGAGGTTTTGTGTAGAATGTGTCAGATTTGGCTTTTTTTTCTCCACTTTTTTGTGTCATACCAATACAAGCAAAAGAAATAAACATGAGAATGCCTAAACATTTGTAAATGCAACAATTTTCTGACAGAAATGTCGCTATCTGAATGAATGCAGAGGTGCCAATATTTTTGGCCATGACTGTCTGTGTGTGTATATGTATATATATCAGGTAAAAGAACGAAATTGTTAACCAACATGGTACTGGACCGCCTTTGGCATCCAAGACGGCCTGAATTCTCTTGGAAATTGACAAATATAAGTCTACGATGGTGGATAATGGAACCTGATACATTCTTCATGCAAAAATCATTCCAGTCCTCTCAGAAATGCCAAAAGGTATAAAACAAGCCCAAACCTTGTTCTCCAAAAAGGATCATAGTGGCTGTTAGGAAAGGCGTACTTCATTGCCCAGAACATTAATTCGTGTGCATGAGCGAATGGGTGCAGAAGCAAGCACAAACATCAGGCGAGCTATTTAAACTGCACTATGACCTGAGGTCCTTGCCGTTTGGTCTGTTATGTTCCCTCAAGTATCTCATACCTGGTCCTGTGCTGACTACCTATTTCTGACTTGATCTGCTCCTGACCCTGCCTGAATGTTGCCTGTACTGACCCCTAGCTTATCTTTGGATTTTGGTCTCTACTAGCTCTTTCTGCTTATCCACTCATCTGCCTACTGTTACTGACCCTGGCCTTATCTTGACTATTCTTCTGCCTGCTGTATTGTAGCTTGATCTGCCCTTCAGTTACCAACCCAGACTGCCAGTATAAAAATTTTAAAAATCGAATTTTGTCATAAATTTAGCCCAAAATGTATTCTGTGACATGTCTTTGCTACAGAAAATCTCAACACCTGTAAATTAATTGGTTTACATGAAAGATATAGTGTTCACAAATGGTGGTTAATATACTGGAATTTTTTTTTTACTAGTAATGGAGGCCATCAGCAGGTCTCTCCCCTGTCGGTAATACTCGGCAATCACCGGGTGCCGGTGATGAATCACCTGCTGGTACCTGATGATTGACAGCTGAGGCGGCGAATGGCAGTGCAGGTATGGGGCACGCGCCCCCCTACCCGGAACTGAACATATATACGTGATTTTGCGCACCCGCGCTGCCCTGTGGCAGTATTTCTGCTATAGGGTGGCAAGGAAGCGGTTAAAGACTTCACAATAGGCAGTTAAACTGAACAACGAGTTATTTTACTAGAGTTGTTGGAGGTAACAAAGAAAAAAGTTCTCTAAGATATTTACACACACACACCTGACAATGTTCTCTAAGTGCCCCTGTTATTTAGGTAAAAAAGTTAATCAAAAGTCCATTATTGGCAGTAAATCTATAGTTGATAGCAATAATACAGTACATAATGGATAGTAAATCTGTGACTAGCAGCATAAATCCATATAAGTCCATACCCCAACTGGGCTCCCAAAAAGGGTGGTAAAGCAACAGCGTGGAGATTACATCCTTCGCAACACTCTCCCTCTCTTTCCATATAAGATAATAGAAAAAACATTTTACCTAGATACTGTTCCCCTTTTTATATGCTTTGCCCAGCACAGGGCAGTACTCCTCAGAAAAACAGGGAAAGTCTAGCTAGAGAGTCAACCCTTGCCTGCAAAACAGCACTTCTGCTGGGAAACAATAATGTAGTATTAAACCTAAAAAACAAACATTTATTATATTGCTGCTTACCAATTGTTAGATGTGATGGCTCTATTAGTTTCCTTTCTAAGGCTGTCTTCTCTTTTTATATGGTGATCCAGCCAGTAAGTCTGTTGTTTTTCAACAGAACAAGCTGCCCTGCAGATGTAGCAGTTAAATGGCTGAGGCAAAAAATTTAAAAATGACAGGCATTTAAAATGGACAGATTTAATTCCTTTATTTAAAACCTTTATCCGAAAAGGAAAAAAAAACATGGCTGTAACTGCTTACAGAGTGTTAGCTGGAATTTGGCTTCAATTTGTCAGTGCATCTAAAACTCCCTTCACCCCAGACTGACACTGCTGTTGTCCAAAGTTGACTCTGTTGCTCCTTCTAACAGCAACTCTGGATGTACATGTCTCTTAGGCTCCATGTACACAGGACATTTGGGAAATATTTCTGAACGATGGAAACTGACTGCTGGAAAACGTAGGTTAAAAAACATCTGTTTAGCTGCGTTTGCATAACCGCGTTTATGCGCGTTTGTGTTTAGAAGCGTTTTTTTTTTTAAATAACCTCAGGAGACCTTCCAAAATGCCCAGAATGCACTGAAAAACAGTAAAAATGAACTATTTCAGACATTTTGGGAGGAATAGAGAGAGCAGAAGCAGAGAGAGCAGTATGTGTTGAGATGACCTGTCTTTTCTGGTCGTATTCACTATGGATCCCATCATGAGCATAATGCAGCACGTTCTACCATTTTTTCCTTCACCTGGAACTGACTGCGCTGGTGTGCTAGGGCCATTTGAATACATGGAAAACACTTTGCATGCATTTCTGATGATGAAAAAAGGCTCTTGACAGCATTTGTATATGGAACAGTTAAAAAACGCTTCTAAACGCAAACGCTTATAAATGCAGTTAGCTGCGTTTACAAGCGTTTGGCTTTTGAAACGCTGATAAAATCTACTCCTAAGCGCAAGTTTGGTGCATTAAAAATATGACTGTAAACTCAACTGCCTGTAAACAACTGTAAACGAAGATGTGTACATGGACACATAGGAAAACATTAGGGAGAGTTCAGAGGCTGCTGAAAAAAATGCAGAAAAGCTCCTAAACATGAGTTTATCAGCTGCAGTGTACATGAGCTCTAACAGTATATGGAAAGGACCAGGGGCGGACTGACCATTTGGAAACTCGGGCACTGCCCGAGGGCCCGGAGTCAGTAGGGGGCCCCATGAGATGCCCCTGGTACCTTTTTCATAGGCTTTTTTGAGTCTGGCCAAGGACACAGGGGCCCCATGATCCCCTATTGCCCGGGGGCCCCATGAGTTGTCAGTCCGCCCCTGGAAAGGACCATTCAAAAGTGGAGACCATGTAGATACACAGATTGGATGCACTGCAACCTAATGCATTTCAATTATTGTATAGACACATTACACTGAAGGAGGGATTGTAGAGGGTGATATATTGCATATAGTAAAATTGTTGCAGTGAGAACAGGACACATAAAAAAACAATTGATTCTGCATCTCCTAGCAATGTCCTGTTCTTCATGCGGTAAAACACTGCAGTAAATGTGGACAGAGCCTAGGCAGCCATCAAATGTATTGTATCAATGGGAATCCCTGTGTCCCATTTGATTGTAGCTACATAATGGCTTTTCTCAACGTACCAATCGGATCCATTGCATCATATGTATCTATCAACATCTGGTATCTTAGCACAAGTGCTTGTATGCCCCTTAGTGGTGAAAAGGTGAATATTCCTTTTTTACAAAGTAATCTTTTTTTCTGAGAAAGGAGTAAGAAATAAAAAATAAAAAACATGTTATAATCTATATCATCATTAACATTTATACATTTTAAATGTATTAAAAGTGGAAGCCAAGGATAACAATTTCTTTTAGTAAATATTATATAATTTAATATAACTATTCTGAGCTTTTCTTTTACAAAGAGCTTTATTGAATAGTAAGCAAAAAATAAACAGACATTCGGAGCATAAATTCAAGGACCAACAATTATGGATCATATTAAATGACGAGGAACTTATTCAAGGCATGCATCAATAAAGACATAAGCTGAAGAGTTAACATAGAAGCCTTGTAGGAATAGGTGAAGGAAGGGGTTATAAGGGAATGATTAACAAACCTTTGTGGGTCCATGATAATGTAAACTCCAGAGAGAGTTTTAGCTACATCAACAATATAGAAAACATGAGAGGCCCAAGAAGAGGCCTCTCCGAAAAATTATTCATGTTCATAACCTAGAGAAAGTATTGCGGATGTAGCGCAGAAAACAACAAGCACAATCTGTGAAATATATTTAAGGACAAATTGAACAGCAGGAAGGAAAAGACATACAATAGAGAGACACGGACAGCACAAACAACAACGACAACACAAAAAAAAAAAAAGGGGGGAAAGGGGGGGAAGTTGGGGCTCCAAGGGGATCACGGCAAAATCCAACCTCATATCGACAGGAGAGATTGGTCGAATCTCGGGGGTTGAGCCACATCCAACCAGGGGCGCCATATCTGCAAAAATTTTGTATGGGTATCTAACAATATGGCTGTCCATTTTTCATTAACCATGATGAAATTCATCCGGTTTTTGACAGCCTCAAAACTAAGGACAGGAGTCTTCCAAGCCCTTGCAATTGTCAATTTAGTTACCATAAATAAGTGTGATGCCAGCTGCCGTTCAGTACGGAGAAGACCCTCCAATGGTTTAAATAAAAGTGCTTCATACGGATTACGCTTGATGTCTGTGTGAAGGATAGTGCGGAGAAGGGCGTACACCCTAATCCATAATCGACTTACTTTAGGGCAAGTCCACCATATGTGGGCCATGGTGCCCAATTGTTGGCAACCCCGAAAACAGACTGGGGAATATGTAGGGATAAAACTAGCTAGGCGAGCAGGCGTATAATACCATCGGTATAGAATTTTGTAGGCATTCTCAAGGATAATGACATTCCTAGAACATTTAGAGATTGCTTGGGTCATGTTCTGCCAGTCCTGTTGATCCAGGGTCCCCCCTAATTCAGACTGCCAACGCTGATGGTAAGAACGAACCGGAGGGGTTCTATAAGATATAATGGAAGAATAAATCAAAGAGATCAAACCTGGGGCATGAGGTCTATGTCTGCACTGGCTTTCAAAGGGGGACAGACGGTAAGGTCCCGAATGTGTACGTATCAGTGTTTTTAGGAAATGATGAAGTTGAAGGTAACCAAAATGTTCTCGAAGGGGGATATTATAAGAAGAGCGCAGAGCGTCAAAGGTAATTATTCTAGTGGGAGATAGAAGTGAGTGAACATCATAAAAACCATGCGCCTGCCACCATGCAAACTGTCTAGGATTATCCCTACCCGGAGGGAATAATGGATTATGTAATAGACGTAACAGCGGCAGGTGAGGAGAGATAAGGCCAGCGGAGTATTTGATAGAATCCCAAAGACGTAGCGATAACGTTAGCGTTGGACTAAGGGTAGATGGACGTTGAGAAGGAGGAAGCTATGGCAAGGAGGAGAGCGGTATTGGATGAGAGTCCATCATATCTACAACAGCCCACAGAGGGAAGTGATGAGATGCATGAACATGAGCCAAGGGGGCAATATTAGCCGCCAAATAATAAGACTGGAGATTCGGAACCGATAACCCGCCCGCACTCCGTCGCGCGAATAAGATATGTTTGCTAATTCTGGGTCGAGAGGAGCTCCAGATAAAGGACAAAAGTTTTCGCTGATGGATACGCAATATATGTGAAGGTACTGGAACTGGCAAGACACGAAATAGGTAAAGTAGTTTTGGGAGATAGGTCATACGGATTGCATTAATTCTGCCGAACCATGAAAGCGGGAAATGAGACCAAGAGGACAATAACTCAGTCAGCTCATGAAAAACAGTAGGAAAATTAGCCTGATACAGTCCATCATAGGTCGGGGTAAGCTTAATTCCTAAATACGGTAATGCCGAAAGCCATTGAAAGGGGAACGTTTGCTTCAGAGTAACCAAAAGTGATGGTGAGAGGGTAACTGACATAGCTCTTGATTTTGCTGGGTTGACATGTAAACCTGAAAGGGCTGCAAAGGAATCGAGGACTGCGAGCAAATTAGGCAGAGTAATCCCCGGGTTCGAGATTGACAATAATATGTCATCTGCAAACAAAGACAATTTATGTTGGGAGCCGGCCACATCAATCCCCTTAATATCAGGATGTAAACGGATGGCTTCGGCCAACGGTTCCAAGGCTAAGATAAAAAGTAAAGGGGAAAGCGGGCAGCCTTGTCTAGTGCCTCTGGCAACCGAGAACGTAGAAGAATCCGTAGTATCTAAGCTTCGCTTGAGGAGATGTGTATAGCGAAGAGATCCAGCGTAAAAAGGAAGGGCCAAAGCCAAAGCGATGAAGGACCGATAGAAGATACGGCCAGGATAAAGTGTCGAAGGCCTTATTGATGTCTAAAGATAAGAGCATCATATCAAGTTTACGAGTATGGGCCAAATGTTGCAATTGTAAAATACGTCTGATAGCATCTCCGGCCTGCCTGTGGGGAACAAATCCCACCTGGTCCTTTTTGATCAAACGAGAAAGAAAGGAATTCAATCGATTAGCCAAAATCTTGGTAAGAATCTTCATGTCGATATTGATAAGAGAAATAGGCCTATAATTCGCCCAAGAAGAGTGATCTCGATCCGGTTTAGGGATTATAACCACATTAGCAGTTAAGGAGTCCGAGGAAAAATACGAACCTCCCTTCACCGCGTTAAACATAGCGGCAAGGTGGGGAGCGAGCACATCGGCTAATTTCTTATAGTAAAGTGCCGTATAGCCGTCAGGACCTGGACGTTTGCCCGTTTTCAGGTCTGCTATGCATTGCAAAACCTCAGATATTTGGATATTACGGTCCATTAAATCCTTGTGGGCCGGCGTTAAAGTAGGCAAGGGTAGACGTACTAAAAAGTCAGAAATGGACTGAGGGTCAGCCCGAGTGGGATCAGAGTAGAGTTTAGCTAGTCGGTGCCGGAACTCCTCCAAGACCGCTACAGGATTGCTCGTAAGGGTATTGTGGCGAGTGTGTAGAGATATCGGTTTGGGATGTTGCGCGAAAGAACGTAATCTACGGGCCAACATAGAGTCTGGTTTGTTTGCTTTGCTGTACCATTTCTGGCGAGTCCAATGTAAGGAGCGCTCAGCCTCATCTGTTAAGCACAGATCCAATTCTAAACGAGCCTGATCCAACAGTCTACGATTCGACGGGGAAGGTGACTGTTTAAATTGGGCCGACGCAGAAGCTAACTTTGATTCTAACTGAAGTTGTTTAAACTGTCTTTCCTTTTTTCGCCTCGAAGCTATGTGGATAATATGACCCCTAAGAACCGCTTTGTATGCTTCCCATAATGATACCGAAGAAGAGACAGAGCCCGAATTTAATTGAAAATATTCCTGAGACTTGCGATGTAGCTCCGCCTGAATCTCCTTCAACGAAAGCAAGGAATCGTTCATTATCCACGATGAGGAGGCCGGCCTGCATAGGAGAGATCGGCAGACTACCAAAATAGGCTCATGATCTGACCATGGAACCGTTAAAATTGAAATAGAGCGAACCAAAGGGAGGTGTTTACGGGAAACGAATGCATGGTCAATTCTGGAATGAGAATGATGAGGATGTGAATAATAAGTGTAGTCTTTCCCCCGAGGATGAAATTCACGCCACAAATCTACCAGATCATGGGTATTTAACATGCGTACAAAGGACTTCGCTGATGCGGAAGGGTCAGAGCTCTCTGCTGGATATTTATCTAATGCAGGGTTTAGTACTAGATTTGAATCCCCTGCCATCAAAAGCGTGCCCCTTTGGTGTGTAGCCAGAAGAGAACATAAGTGTGACAGAAAAGGCCCAGGGTTAACGTTAGGAGCATAGTAGGACAGTATAGTAACATCTATTCCATGAATCGTGCCCTGGAGCAGAAGGTACCTGCCATTGGGATCAGCAATACGCCTCACACAGACAAATGGAGTTTTGCTATGAAAGGCGACCAATACGCCTCTCTGTTTAGTAGGGCCATTAGCTTGAAATATCTGAGGGTAACGTGCATCAAAATATTTTGGGGCAGAAGTAGTGGAAAAGTGAGTTTCCTGCAAACAAGCAATGTCAACTTGGCGAGCCCGGAGAAACTTAAATATCTTTACCTGTTTCTGTGGAGAGTTCATCCCCTGGACATTCAGTGATAACCAGTTCAACGACATGGTGATTTAAAAAAAGGAAGAGTAAATCCACCACGATCCCCGGGAGCCCTGAAAAAAAATTTACAAAAACACAAAACACACATGACAAAGGACAAAGAGAAAGAGACGAAAAAGAAAAGAAAAGACATTAAGACATCTGATATACACGTAAGATACCTGTGTAACATGGAGATTGATTCAAACAATATAATTATCCATTGTGGGTAAAACACCCACATAAGGGCTAGGTAGCGGGCGGGACAAAAGACCATACCGCTAGCCAGCTCGGTGGGGGACACAACCATCCACCGGAACAACTCGGCTTAAATATAAAATACAAAAACATTATATAAACAACTGAGGCTAATACACCCGTAACTAAGCAATTCGAAACCTGCAAGACTATAGAGATCTCAACCAGTCAGGGCAGTGAAAAGAAACCTCTACTCTAGATTAGAGGAGGAAAAACACACGGAGATACATAATCCCTGAACATATCCAAAATCAAGTCCAGAAGGTGGCAGAAAAAATCCACATAGGACTAAGCTGTATATTAACGACCAGTCTCTAAACATCAAGTTGTGGAGACTTCCTGAAAACGTTGGAGATTTACGCGAGAGCTGGGAATTTTGAAGATTCGTAGGGAGAGGAATCTCCTCACTCTGGGATTGTGGCAGTTCCAGCTTAAGCTCCCTGAAGTGACGCCGAAGATCCGCTGGTGAAGAGGCCTGGAATTGGCGACCTTGGAAGGAGAATAAGAGCTTGAAAGGGAAACCCCATCTGTGCTTTATAGCAGCCAATTGAAGAATTTTAAGATAGGGTTTTAAGGTACGACGTTTGGCAATCGTGACTGGGGATAAATCCGCAAACAGAAGAACAGAGTGACCCTGAAATTCCAGAACCGAACGATTCCGAGCCGCCTGCAGTAGACGTTCTTTAGTGCGGTAAAAGTGGAATTTAATAATAATGTCTCTGGGAGGCCCCTCCATGGGCTTGGGTGCTAAAGCTCTATGAATACGGTCGAACTCCAGGCGCTCCATGGGAATCTCAGGAGCCAATTCCTGGAAAAGAGCAGTGGCAGTACCCTGTAAATCGGTGACTGCCTCCGGGATTCCGTGGATGCGGAGGTTATCCCTGCGTGCTCTATTCTCGGCATCCTCCAGCTTATCTTTTAAAGAATCCAGTTCAGCATGCAGGTCTTCAACTTCCTGTTCATGACCTTCCAAGACTGTAGTCGCCAGATCCATACGTTGCTCCAATTGATGGGCGCGAAGGCCCAACTCCTTTAGGCCCTTTGCCAAATCAGAAGACAATTTACGCAAGGCCGTTGTAATGTCCTCTCGCACTATAGCACGGAATTTGTGTAGCAGGGCTTCAGGATTGTGTTCCAAAGAATCTGCCATCCCTGATGGAAATTGCCGCTGACTATCGCCATCTGACTCAGGGTCACCTGGGAGCTGGGTATTGTCATCCGGCTCAGGCGGGCTAGGTATCAGCTTAGCGACGTGGCCCTGTGAAGGGGAGTGCTGTTGGGCCCGATGTTTGGGTTTAGTGCGGGGAGTGCGATGCATTGCCGGGAGTAGTCCACAGGACTCCAAAACGTTGTCAGGTTATTGAAGTGTTACGTCAGGGTGCAGAAGCCTAATGACCGAGGAAATTGTCACGGTGGCACGGCACAGGGAGGTAGCTCTGGCATTTTCCCCCTAGCACGTGTGCGCGTCCCCCACCGGGGAGGTGTTCACAGAAGATTCACATGATGCTGTAGCCAGTGAAATGTAGATGGTTATAATCACTTGGCCGGGTGTGCAAACTGTATAGAGGCTGCCAAAAGGTATCCCTGAGACCCCTGATTTATCCACTTGTGAAGAGGGTTATAAATAAATCCATCCAGTGCAGCTGCTGCATCATCTCAGATCCCTGGGGCACACTGGGGTCCTGCAAGGATATGCTACAGTCCACAGGGCCACCAGGAGGCCCAGGGGGGTCCCCCCCACCTATCTCAAGGACTGACCTTTATGCCAGGGTTGGATATACAGGGCAGGGATCCGGCTGTGCGGCGGTCCGTCCGCGGCGGTGATCCGCTCCGGCCGCGGATTTAGGAAACACCGCGGCTTCACACGCCGCGGTATGCCTCAGATCGTCCTGCGCCCCAGATGCTCAGAAAGAGGGCAAAATACCAGCACACCCCTCCTCGGGTGTCAGATGAGGTCCAGGCAAGCAGGGAGCAGCCGTAAGTGGCCACTACACCCTGGATGGCAGCGGATGGAAGGTCAGGGTATCGGAGCTCAGGGAGAAACGTCCGCACCCGGCTCCATCTTGGACACGCCCCCAACTATTCTGAGCTTTTCAAAAAATAATCTGCAATAATATTTACTTTGTTAAATTAAACATGCAAACGGTCACTTGTCTTAGTTGTTTGACAGTAGCATGATCTTGTAACTTATGCTATTGGTGTCTGCTATTAGAACAGTAAGTGATATTAGTGGTGTAGCAGACGAAGCAGCATTTTAGATGAGACGATGATGGAGTTGTGTGGAACAACTAGTTAGGGGGCTGTAATGTAATACATGTAAAGTCTTAAACTAGAAAACATTTTTGAATTACAACTTTAATTTAAAATGTTACATTTTATTACAAATAAAATTCTGTGAAATAAAAAAGTGCAATACATCAGTAATATTTTATAGAACGCATACCTGTTAGCATCCTGAACATACTCTTGATCAGTATTACCAGATTCCATTTGAATTTGGTATTATAGGATTCTTTTGGTAAGGCATGTTTCTATAAATTAATTTGCCTGGGCAACACACATCATGCCTGGCTCAAAGAAGGGCTGAACTTCTTCCAGTCCTTTGCAACATTTGCACTCCTCCTTGGTAGGCATTGGCTTACAGTTGTCACCAGAAAACCAGCATGTATGACCCAGCAAACCTTCTTGGCATTAATTATTGGAATTGTCATCATTTCTTTTCCATTTTAATGGATTATTCGAAAAATCTGATGGTTCATAAGCTCCTGGATGTTGGTATTAGACCCATAATCTTTCCCTCAAATTTCTTAAATCCCACATGGAAAGTCACAAATAAATTTAAATTTTTTTAATGATTCTTTCTTTCTTTCTTTCTTTCTTTCTTTCTTTCTTTCTTTCTTTCTTTCTTTCTTTCTTTCTTTCTTTCTTTCTTTCTTTCTCTCTCTCGAAATATATTTTGGTTTTATTAAATGATATATAGAAATTTGAAAGCTCATCTACTTCCCTATCAACAGACGATGCATAACTTTCTCCATCAAAATCTTTAAAATATACACTTTCAATCGGGGTGGACTGACAACTCATGGGGCCCCTGGGCAATAGGGGATTATGGGGCCCCTGTATCCTTGCCCAAACTCAAAAAAGCCTATGGAAAAGGTACCAGGGGCATCTCATGGGGCCCCCTACTGACCCTGGGCCCTCGGGCAGTGCTTGAGTTTCCAAATGGTCAGTCCGCCCTTGCTTTCAATGGTGTCCTTCAAAAAGACACATTACTCACTCTGCTAACCACCTGAAGACCAAGCATTTTCTGATACTTTTTGTTCACATGAAAAAAAATCAGTATTTTTTGCTAGGAAATTAATTTAAACTCCAAACATTATGTATTTTTTTAAAGCAAACACCCTAGTGAATAGAATGGTGGGTGCTGCAATTTTTTATGGCACATAGTACTCGCGCAGCAATTTTTCAAACACAATTTTAAAAAAAATACACTTTGTTTTACTTTTAATGCACAAAAACACAATATATTAGCCAATTATTTGATAAAATATAAAAGATGATGGTATGCCAAGTAAATGGATACCAAACATGACCTGCTTTAAAACTGTGCATGCCCCATGCAATGGCGACAAAGTGCATACGTTTTTAATATCCATAGGCAACATTTTAAAAGCCTTTTCAAGCTACAATTTTAGATTTACAGAGAAGGTCTAGTGTTAGAATTACTGCACTTGATCTAACGTTCGTGGCGATACCTCACATGCATGGTGCAACCACTGTTTCCATACTAGCACAGGGTCAACGCTCACGAACGCAGGTGCGTGTGTGCGCAGGGAGGCGAGGGTACTTTTTTTTATGTTATTTTGATTTTTATAATTATTTTTACACTGTCCCTTTCATTTTTTTTTTTTGATCACTTTTAATGCTATCACAGGGAATGCAAATATCCCCTATAACTTCATTGGACATTGTCATATATTCTTTTTTGAGAAATCTGGGGTCTATCAGGCTCTAGATCTCTCCTCTGCCCTTACATTATCTAATCAAACCAAGATCGGTGTGATCAGATGCTTTCACAATTTACAAATGGCGCTGTTTATGTCCTGCGAAACTGAAGTGATGAAATGCTCGTAGCTTCCGATTTCTTAGGCTATAGAGATGATTGGCACCATTCTGATCTCCAATCAGCTCTATGGTACAATCTAAGAGGTATGTGAAAGACCAGGATGTACTAGGCCACTAGTACTCGCAAGTTCACCAAAAGGTAGTGTGGCACTAGTACTGGCACTCTGCTGCATATGAGAGTCATAAAAATTTACCGGCAAGTGCTAACAGAGATCAGGCCTGATTCTGCAAACACTGCGGTTTTGTGTGCAATGTATCAAGTGACAGTGACCTACTGGCACTGCACTTGCTGGGGGAGAAGGGGGGGCTAAACGCAGGTGCTGGCAGGTGCCAGGGCTGATCCCGCTAACGCTGCATTTTTGGGGCCTCTATACTAATGTGAACGCTGGTATAGTGCTGATCTGATCAAATATATTGATCCGTTCAGACACCATACTAGCAATGGAGGTTTATTGTGTATGAGCGTGTTCCTGGCAATCAAGAAGCTATCTGGGAGGGACATAAAAAACCACGGGAGCGCGAATCACGTATATATATATATATATATATATATATATATATATATATATATGTGTGTGTGTGTGTGATTTTGCGCACCTGTGCCGCCCTGTAGCAGTATTTCTGCTATAGCTCGGTCAGGAAGCGGTTACATAAGCAGTTTGTGTCACGACACTGCGTCACTTTAACTGACAATTGCGCAGTCATGCAACACTGCACCAAAATTAAATTTACATCCTTTTTTCCCCATGAATTAGGCTTTCTTTCAGTGGTATTTGATCGCCTGTGCGGTTTTTATTTTTTGCACTATAAAAAAAAAGACCAACAATTTTGAGGAAAAAAAAAACAATATTTTGGACTTTTTGCTATAAAACATGTCCAGTGAAAAAATTTAAAAATCAAATTTTGTAATAAATTTCATCCAAAATGTCTTTTGCGACATGTCTGTGCTAAAAACATCCCAATATGTGTAAATTAATTGGTTTACGTGAAAGTTATAGCATTTACAAATGGCGGCATAGATAGTGGATTTTTTTTTGTATACTAATAATAGTGGCGATCAGCGACTTATAGCGGCAATCAGCGACTTATGGCGGCGATCAGCGACTTATAGCGGGACTGCGGCGGACATTCTGACACTGGGGGGGAACTGACTTGGGGTCACTGACATCCCCAGTGACACCAATACAGTGATCAGTGCAAAAAAAAACACTGACACTGTACTAATGGCACTGGGGAGGAAGGAGTTAACTTTTGGAGGCAATCAAAGGTTTAACTGTGTGAGGGGAGTGTTTTACTATGGGACGGGGGACAAGGGGGGGGTGTACCTCTCTGTTACACACTGTTCCGGAAGGCTGTGTCCAGTGATCTTGGAACAGTGTACTGAAAACTGACAGGGAAGAGAGCTCCATTGAAAACAATGCAGCCTCCCTCCCTGTCAGCGTTTGCCGGCAATCACCAGGCTCCGGCGGGTAATCATCGGTCGGGACCCGGTGATTGACACCCACGGCCGCAATCAATGCCGCGGGTAGGACAGTCTCGCACTTCACGCGCGCCCCCTACCCCGAAATGCAGGATCATGTTTATATACGTGATCCTGAGCACAGGGGCCGCCTTGTAGCAGTATATGTACTGCGGGTGGTCCCCTAGTGGTTAATGGATGTCATTTTATTAAACAGTGTTGACTTTCTTCTGTGTATTAAAATCTTGCAGGCAGATTACTGTTCTGTGCCATTGCAGTAAATTTGTATAATTATTTAACATATTTGCTGCTGTATTTTAGTGTTTGTCACCCTGCAGTTAGAGGATTTACAAAGGTAGGTAAGTTTTACTGCTTGTGTATTGCATACGTACAACATTTTATTTCAGGTGGATAAAGCATACTTAAATTATTATTCTAACGTGTGTTTTCTTTTGCTCCATTTCCCTTGCTGCTTTTTTTTCAATTCTTTAGTTTTCTTCCAGTGCTCCCAATTTCCTACATTCAGTCAGAGTTGGCCTTCAAGAGTGAGGAGGAGTGCCATAGTTTCCTGGCTTCTTTGTCTCTTGTGTATGCAGGGAACGACACCAGCAAGACTGATTGCAAGCAAAGATTTCTGGTCTTGCCAAACTTCTGAGCCAGTTTTTAATTGCAAATCAAAATAAATGTGTCTTACAACACATGGTTTAAGCTCGCATCATTGTTCGAATTGTCTAAAGATGGTTGTGAGTAAAAATAGTAGATCAGCAGTTTTTGAAATACTGAGACTACCCCGTCTGGCACCAACATGCCACGTTCAACACTTAAATCCCCTTTCTTTCCCATTCTGATGCTCGGTTTGAACATCAGCAAGTTGTCTTCACCACGTCTAGATGACTAAATGCATTGAGTTGCTGCCATGTGATTGGCTGATTAGCAATTTGTGTTACCAAACAATTGAACAAGTGTACCTAATAAAGTGGTCGTTGAGTGTAATCAACTTGTACAAATACATAAGTGGTCCATATACTGAACTTGGTGTAGAGTTATTCACCTTAAGGTCATCACAGAGGACAAGGAATAGACTTGAGACAGAGTTGGCTCTGGCCAGCTCAGTAGATTGCCTTAAAAAAGGCCTGGATTATTTTCTAGATACACATAATATAACTGGATACTACCAGTTATAGATAAACTTGATCCAGGGAATATCTGAATGCCGCTTTGGATCAGGAAGGAATTTTTTCCTGTGCAGGAGCAAACTGAATACTTTGCTGGGGGGGGGGGGGGGGGGGTTACCTTCCTCTGGATCAACTGTGGATATAGGATTATGATTTTTTTTCTTACCTTTTATGGTTGAACTAGATTGGCTTGTGTCTTATTTCAGCCAGACTAACTATGTAACAAGACCCAAGGGAGGTATACTGCATCAGCAAGGTCTCTCGCTCGCAGGAAAAGATTTCAAAGGTGACTGGGGTTTCAAGATGTGCTGTTCAAGCTCTTTTGAAGAAGTACAAAGAAATGGGCAACATTGAGGACCATAGACGCAGTGGTTGGACAAGGAAACAATGCAGCTGATGAAGAGACATCGTGCTTACATCCATTTGACATCTGAAGATGTCCGGCCAGATGTGGACCTCCTGGCCACCAGGTTTAACAACAAACTGAAGGGTTTGTCTACAAGTACAGGGATCCGATAGCTGGCACATCATCCACTGCCACTGTAAGGGTATTGTTCAAGTAAGATACTGGAGGGTCAAAAACAGGGACTGCTAACTTTTCGGGAAAATTGTCTTCCATTGTTGTTCGAACCATTTAGGGGGCACAAATGTATTGTCTGGATGGACCCAAGCCTTGCACATATTCTCTTCAGTATGAGGATTGAATGGAAAGGACATGGTTTGAGCAGTTTCCAAGACCTCAGCTCTGACACCTTAGGTCCGAAGGTTTTGGCAGTGACAATTTCAAATTCTTACAGGCCACCTCTGAGAAAACTCACTGTGGACCTTTGTGATTGAGACATATTAGAAATCTGGGCTTCCTCTTCAGAAACAGTGGTAGGGGGAAGTCACAAGATAGCTCCTGTGGAGAGAGAGACCTAGACCTTTTTACATCCATCCCATCCTTATAGATATATAGGTCAGATATAGGCCAGTGACAGTAAGTTTTGATTTTTTTTTTTTAACTTTTGTAAAAAAAAATGCTACTTTGTTTTACTTGTCTTTGGAGTTACACTTCTTATTGCGCAATCCAACAGTCTGTTTATTCGTAAGCAATAAAAATTAGCTTTTTACACCCTTAGAGCAAATGTCATTCCTAACAGGTAGCATACCTGATAGACAGGTGATAACTCCAGGATTATTTTTTTTCTTTTTGCAAGTAGCTCCCTATCTACTCAAATCTTTGTGCTCAAAATAATGACTGTTTCTGACCAACAGAGAGGCATATGTTGCAGAGAAAAGAGTGCTAGAGCTAAAAAATTAGAGCTAGATGTTAAATATTATGTACAATGAATTCAGGTTTCCTAGACAAAAAACATACAAACTGAGTTATTTTATCTAAATTTACAGAGATTGTTTTTAGCGTTTGTTATTTGTAAATGTTATCGGTGTTCTTTCTCAGTAGGGTGTTTTAAAACTTCACAATTGTTTAATCTGTTGTCTGTTTTTGTTTTTTGTTTATTTTTTATGTGCATGTGTTTTTAGGGAGATCATGAGGCATTTAACCAGTGTCAAGCACAGCTAAAGTCTTTGTATGCTGAGAATCTTGTTGGGAACATTGGAGAATTTACAGCCTATTGTATATTGTATTATATTTTCACCAAAAACTCTAGTGGTAAGGAAATGACTAGGCATAAAACCTGTTCTAGTACACCCCTTTATGCGGCTTGTAGTCTTACCTCCATTTTCCATCTGTCTACAGATCTAACTACAGAGATGGTGTACTTGACCAAAGAGATCAAAGAGGACCCTTGTGTTGCCCATGCTTTGGCTCTTAGGAGTGCTTGGGCATTGTCAAACTATCACTGATTTTTCAAGCTTTATAGAGAAGCTCCACACATGTCTGATTGTCTCCCGTTATATTGTAAAGTGCTGAGCAAACTGTTGGCGCTATATAAATCCTGTATAATAATAATGTCTGGGCAGGGGCGGACTGACAAGTCATGGGGCCCCCGGGCAATAGGGGATCATGGGGCCCCTGTGTCCTTGCCCAAACATAAAAAAGCCTATGAAAAAGGTACCAGGGGCATCTCATGGGGCCCCCTACAGTGCCCGAGTTTCCAAATGGTCAGTCCGCCCCTGTGCCTGGGTATCTGACTGATAAATATGCAGAAAGGGAGAGGAAGGCAGCCTTTAAGACCATAATAAAAATGTATGTTTTGGTCTGCATATTGCTCAAACCTCACTTCAGAATTCTTCCCCTCTTTTATGTTTAAAGACTTATCCAGGAATCTGCTGGCATCTTTTTTACCATCTGCGAGTGGCTAGCTGTGGTCGTCTAGCCCATACATTTTCAAGGCTGCTACCCAATTTTTGGCTCATACTTTTACACAATTTTGCCAAGTGGATGTATGAGCTGCAGAGAACACATCCTTGGAAAGTTTTGAAGGCTGAAGGTTTAGGGGCCCGTTGGCTTGTTGGCACACTGCAACCCTCCTGCTCTTGCCCCCCCACCTTCCCAGCAGCATAACCCTATTGTAGCAGAGATAATGATGCCCTGTGAGGTACTCCCAAGGAAAGGATTTTATTTGTAAACCAAAAATTCTTATTTTGTATTTCAATGTTTTTATTAATTTATAAACAGTTTAAGACAGGAGCAACAAAACACGCCCACGCAGGGGCTATCAATTGCACATAAAAAAAAAACAGTGCTCTAATACCAACAGAGCAAAAGGTGTGCCCATGCAAGGGCTATCAATGGCACATAAATGACAAAAACATTAGTATAACACCGACAGTAACTTAAACCAAAGGCAGCTATCCACTGCCACACTAAAAACAAACAAAAAAAGAAAAGGAAGGAGGAGTACAAAACGAAAAAGATAACAAGACCAAGAGCAGGGGTCCGAGAACACCAATACTGAGCAACATCACAACCCCAGACTAGCCAGGGGGAGCGTGGGAAAGGCATATTGCAACCATGGCTCCTATATTTTCAAGAATTTCCATTGGGAGTTGTTACAGATACTCAACATCTGTTCATTGAGCATCATAGTGGTCATACGGTCCCGCACCCCCTGAAGAGGGACAAACGGGCTCTTCCATGCCTGAGCAATTGTTCTAGTGGCCGACAAAAACAAATAGGAAGCCAACTTCTGCTGGTGAGCCAAGAGGCTTGGTATAGGACAATGAAGCAAAGCATACTGAGCATCCCGGCGTATTGAGAGATGGAACAAGGTGAGAAGGAGGCCAAACACACAAGACCAAAAACGAAACAGTCTCGGGCATGACCACCAGCTTTGCAAGACATCACCACAATGGCCACAACCCCGAAAGCATTGATCACTGCAAGCAGGGTTCGCCTGGGCCAAACGAGCTGGAACCCAATACCAACAAAACAATACTTTGTATGCCGCCTCCAACGTGGTCGTATTAAATGAACAATTAGCTATAAGCGACCAGGCCCTATTTCAGTCCTCCAGATCCACGACTGCCCCCAGGTCACGCTCCCATTGAGCGACATATGAGAGAGAAGTATGACTGACATGTAGAGACATGTTGCACTGTAATAGTGGCATGTTGTGATAGTGATATGTAGAGACATGTTGTACTGTAATAGTGGCATGTTGTGATAGCAACAGGTAGAGACACGTTGCACTGTAATAGTGACATGTTGTGATAATGACATGTAGAGGCATGTTGAACCGTAATAGTGGCATGTTGTGATAGTGACATGTAGAGGCATGTTGCTGTGTAATAGTGGCATGTTGTGATAGCGACATGTAGAGGCATGTTTCAGTGTAATAGTGACATGTTGTGATAATGACATGTAGAGGCATGTTGCACCGCAATAGTGGCATGTTGTGATAGTGACATGTAGAGGCATGTTGCCGTGTAATAGTGGCATGTTGTGATAGCGACATGTAGAGGCATGTTTCAGTGTAATAGTGGCATGTTGTGATAGCGACATGTAGCGATATGTTGCACTGTACTAGAGACATGTTGTGATAGTGATATGTTGCACTGTAATAGTGACATGTTGTGATAGTGACATGTAGTAACATGTTCCAGTGTAATAGTGACATGTTGTGATAGTGACATGCAGTGACATGTTGTGATAGTGACATGTTACACTGTAATAGTGTACAATACAGGGCTTACAATTTTGATTCTAGACCTACTAGCCAGGCAAAAACCTTACTCTCCACCAGTTGCCCCACCCAACCTTGCCCAGGTCTGCCTCCAACCCCACCCCTGGTCCGCCCAAACCCCGCCCCCAGCCCTGCCCCCAACCACGCCCCCTTAAAGTTTATGAAATTAAATTTTTCTTTAGAATAGAGTCTAATAGAAAGCTGGTTTACATAATCAAGTCTCATAGTGGATAAGATGCCAGACTGAGCCTAGAACCTAATTTATGAAACCTATGTAAACGTTTAATGTGTATTCACAGCATCTCTGTTATTATATTAGAAAGTCACATAACACATTTTCTCCAGTTAAAGTATTAAAAAAGGACACAACATGTTAATAACTGGATGTAGGGTCTATCCATAGACATAGGACAATTTTCACCAAATCCTGGCAGACTGCCAGAGGCATCCCCTGGTGAACATTTGTTGCATATACAGTACTATGTGTATGTTCATGTCACTGATGTGTAAAGGTATGACACCATGTCTGGTGAAGACAACTCGGTATTCTAAAAAGCTTGCACTAAAGTATATTAGGTTAGCTAGCAAAAAGGTGTTGCTTACATTTTCACACCCTTTCTACTATCTATGGTTAACGTGGCATATTATTATTACCGTATTGAGTACAGACACCAAGAGAAAGCACTATGCAAGTTTTCAGGTACTACTAAAAGCTATACAACATATACAATAGGGTGTTTGATAAAAGATTAAACTTTATAAAAACTGTAGGTGTAGAGGATGGACCTCTAACCGTACACAAAGAATGTACATATAGCCATATATAAACTGAACAAAATTTCCACAGACCATACCTAAAAATACTTCAAGGTCCCCCAAGGCGGTGGAGAGCAGGCCTCTCCTTGTGTCCCCAGCAGCGGTGGAGAGCGGACCTCTCCTCGAGTCCCGCCGTAGCGGTGGAGAGGGTGTCTCCCCTCAGCAGAGGAGAGTGGACCTCTCCTGTACCTGTCCCATCAGCGGCGCTGCCAGTGTAATGGCGGTGCTGAAGAAACTGGAAACCAGAAGTTGGAAACCGGAACTAGGCTTCACAATGAGGCTTGGAGCACAGGTGCAGCCTCTCCATCCATCATCTGTGCTCGCCGCTCGCCACACAGGAATTTCTCCTCGCATTTGGCGTACGGGCGAGTGGCTTTTTCAAGCCCTGTTGTATAGTGTATGTTGAGCTTCAGAGTTTTTGATCTTTTGCAGCTGACTCAAATCATGTGCAATCCAAAAATAAAAAAAGTTGGGATATGCAATTACCACTTTAGCAGTAACCCAGCCCCTGTCCTTACCATGCTTCCTAGGCAGGCTTCAGAGATGGGGGACAACAGGCAATGTTGCACAGGGGAGGTATGTTGCACTGTAAGGCCCCATGTACACTTCTGAATGATGGAAACTGACTACTGCAAAACGTAGGTTAAAAAACATCTGTTTAGCCGTGTTTGCATAACGTGTTTATGTGCGTTTGTGTTTAGAAGCGTTTTTTTTAAAGATAAGCACAGGAAAACCTCCCAAATGCCCAGAATGCACTGAAAAGTGGTAAATTATTAACTATTTCAGACTGTTGCAGAGAAATACAGAGAGTAGAAGCAGAGACAGCAGTATGTGTTGAAATTAGCTTAGGTGTGAGTTGCTCATTAACATTTCTTTTGTTTCCAAGGGTGGGAAAGGTGTCTGGTGGAGTGAGTCATTAAGGTCACCTGGCAGGGGCTCTTCCTGAGGAATTTGAGGTGTGAATGGTCATTAACATATCTTTTGTTTGAAAGGGTGGGAGAGGTCTGAGGTGTGAATTGGTCATTACAATGTGTGACATGCTTGGTAGGAACATCCTGTGTTCAGTGTTTTCTCCATCTGAGTAGCTTGAAAACGCTTTGCATGCATTTTTCATGATGAAAAAAGGCTCTGGATAGAATCGGGAACTGGAAGAGTTAAAAAAAAATTTCAGACACAAACGCTTAGAAACACGATTTGCCACCGTTAGCTGCGTTTACAAGCAGTTTGCGTTTGAAACGCTGATAAAATCGACTGCTGAACGCAAGTTTTCTGCGTTCAAAAAAAGACTGTAAACTCAAATGCCTGTAAATGGCTGTAAATAAAGATGTGTACATGGACACATAGGAAAACATTAGGGTGAGTTCAGGGGCTGCTGAAAAAAAAGTTGAACATCTCCTAAACGTGAGTTTATCAGCTGCAGTGTACATGAGCCCTAATAGTAACATGTTGTGATAGTGACATGTAGAGACATGTTGCACTGTAATAGTGACATGTGATAGTGACATGTAGAGACATGTTCCAGTGTAATAGTGACATGTGATAGTGACATGTAGAGACATGTTCCAGTGTAATAGTGACATGTGATAGTGACATGTAGAGACATGTTCCAGTGTACTAGTGATATGTTGTGATAGTGATATCTAGAGACATGTTGCACTGTAATAGTGACACCATCTAGTGTAATAGTGACACCATCTAGTGTAATAGTGACACCATATAGCCACCAGGATTACAAACGCCTCCGTATTTTCCTATGCAGCCAATCCAATGAAAACACAATACAAACTAAAATATTGTTTTTCACATGATGACAATTGTTTGAAGATCATCAACAAGGTAACTTCATTTACCCTACAATGTAATGGCGTGATTTTCTGTCATACAAAAAAACATTTCCAGCATAGAAAATCACTTCACTCCAATGTCTACACAGTGGGGTTTATTTTCTAAAGCTGAAGAGTGCAAAATCAGGCTCATTTCTGCATAGAAAACAACCAGCTTCTAACCTCAGCTTGTTGAATTAAGTTTTGGCAATAAAAGCAGGAAGTTGATTGGTTCCACTTCAGAAGTGAGCCTGATTTTGCACTCTCCAGCTTTAGTAAACAAACCCCAGCTTTGGCAATAAAACTATGAAGCTGATTGGTTACTATGCAGAGCAGCAACAGATTTTGCAGTCTAGAGTTTTAGTAAATAAAGTCCAGAGATCACTGCTAGTGCCTACAATACCCACTAGCATTAATCACCAGTAAACACAACTTTTGTCCTGTATGGGATTGTACACCCCATTAACAGCCCAGCATACCATAAGAACATACCTAAATAATAAAATAAACACACAACAAAGATTGTGGAAAAGTTTAGGCTGCGGCCCCTTTATTGGGTTTAAATCAATTATAATTCTGAAATGAACTTTAACCTTTAATAACAAACAGAACCTCTGCTACCCATTAACAGACCAACATGATTAGTCACTGAGACTCAAGCAGGAATATCTATACCAACCAAATACCAGCTTACCAACCACCGTCCACCCACAAAGTGTGCGACATTACTTCATAAAGATGGACCTTCAATATCAAACAGAACTGTTGTTAACCACTTGCTCTCCAGAGGATTTACCCCCCTTCCTGGCCAGACCATTTTTTGCGATATGGTGCTGCGTTAATTCAACTGACAATTGTGCGGTCATGCAACACTGCACCCAAATGAAATTTACGTCCTTTTTCCCCACAAATAGAGCTTTCTTTTTGATGGTATTTGATCACCTGTGCATTTTTTATTTTTTGTGCTATAAACAAAAAAAGACTGCCAATTTTTTTAAAAAAAACAACAATATTTTGGACTTCTTGCTATTAACTGCTTGCCAACCAGCCACAGTAGTTATACTGCAGCAGGGCGGCAACGCTGTGCAAAATCACGTATATATACATGACT
Source organism: Staurois parvus (assembly GCF_062004578.1). Lineage (NCBI taxonomy): Eukaryota > Metazoa > Chordata > Amphibia > Anura > Ranidae > Staurois > Staurois parvus. The sequence continues at coordinate 3,664,741 of NW_028318482.1, forward strand.
TTGCATTTCGGGTAGGGGGCATGTGCAAGGAGTGCGACCGCCCTACCCGTGCCGCCAATCGCGGCCGCGTGTGTCAATCACCGGGTCCCAGAAGGTGATTACCGGCAAACACCAACAGGGAGCATGGCTGCATTGTTTACAATGCAGCTCTCCTCCCTGTTAGTTTTGGCACACTGATCGGGAGCACAGCCATCCTGATCAGTGTGCTTACAGTGAAGCATCCCCCCCGCCCCCTAGTAAAACACTCCCAGCACACAGTTAACCCTTTCATTGCCTTCTAATGTTAACCCCTCCCTCCCCAGTCCCATTCATACAGTGTGTTTTTTTTTTTGCACTAATCACTGTATTGGTGTCACTGGGGATGTCAGTGACCCCAAGTCAGTTCTCCCAACTGTCAGAATGTCTGCTGCAGTCCCGCAGTCCTGCCATAAGTTTCTGATCGCTGCCATAAGTTGCTGATCACCGCCATTATTAGTATAAAACCAAAAATTCCAGTATCCATACCGCCATTTGTAGACGCTATAACTTTCATGTAAACCAATTAATTTACATGAAAAAAAGGAAAAAACAGCGCAAACATAGACCTTTACATGAAATCAATATTACAAAGTGCAAACATAAGTGAAAAATTGATCAGTGGTAAAGTCCATCAAAATAAACCAAAGTTCAAAAAATATTAGTGCAAAAAAGAAAAAAAAGAAAAAAAAAAAAGAAAAAAATATTTTTAAATTCTTCTTCTAATATAGAGGAACTTCCACCTTCCACCCGTGAAAACCAATATCAAATGCACTCACCAGATAAAGGTGAAAAAAACGCCTCTTAGGAATTTTATGGGATCCTACACCCTCTTTCGTATCCACTCTATAGGAATCCTCCTCTCCACCATAGGCTCCACCATCCGACCAGGGAGAAAAAAATCTCAGATAGTGTAATATTGTAAGATACCATTCATAAGTGAAATCAAGGATTAAGGTCACTCACATTCAATTCAATTTAAAAAGGCATATTTATTAGGATCAGCTTCTTCCAAATAAACAGTAGATGCAAGGCAACCTCCCACGGAATCTCACATCACAGCTCCAGGTTTCAGCAGAAGCTCTACAGAGACACCGCATATACAGATCCCAAAAGATGGCCGCTGGAACGCACCGCTCAGCGTGCGCTCCACTCACCGGAAGTGACGTCAGACGTACGGAGTACAAACCGGAAATGCGTCAACGCGTTTCGCCCCTCCCATCGGGCGTTCTCAAGACCTTGAGAACGCCCGATGGGAGGGGCGAAACGCGTTGACGCATTTCCGGTTTGTACTCCGTACGTCTGACGTCACTTCCGGTGAGTGGAGCGCACGCTGAGCGGTGCGTTCCAGCGGCCATCTTTTGGGATCTGTATATGCGGTGTCTCTGTAGAGCTTCTGCTGAAACCTGGAGCTGTGATGTGAGATTCCGTGGGAGGTTGCCTTGCATCTACTGTTTATTTGGAAGAAGCTGATCCTAATAAATATGCCTTTTTAAATTGAATTGAATGTGAGTGACCTTAATCCTTGATTTCACTTATGAATGGTGTCTTACAATATTACACTATCTGAGATTTTTTTCTCCCTGGTCGGATGGTGGAGCCTATGGTGGAGAGGAGGATTCCTATAGAGTGGATACGAAAGAGGGTGTAGGATCCCATAAAATTCCTAAGAGGCGTTTTTTTCACCTTTATCTGGTGAGTGCATTTGATATTGGTTTTCACGGGTGGAAGGTGGAAGTTCCTCTATATTAGAAGAAGAATTTGAAAATATTTTTTTCTTTTTTTTTTTCTTTTTTTTACTAATATTTTTTGAACTTTGGTTTATTTTGATGGACTTTACCACTGATCAATTTTTCACTTATGTTTGCACTTTGTAATATTGATTTCATGTAAAGGTCTATGTTTGCGCTGTTTTTTCCTTTTTTTCATTGTTTGTGTTGATCACAGTGCACAGCAGCAGGATAGAACCTGTATTAGAGTGTTTTACTAGGCGCAGGAAGAATTTTTTAGTTTTTACAATTAATTTACATGTATTGGGATATTTATTAGCAAAGACATGTCACAGAATACATTTTGGCCTAAATTTATGATGAAATTTGATTTTTAAATTTTTATACTGGACATGTTTTATAGCAAAAAGTCCAAAATATTGTTTTTTTCTCAAAATTGTTGATCCTTTTTTTTATAGCGCAAAAAATTAAAAACGCACAGTCGATCAAATTCCACCAAAAGAAATCTCAATTCGTGGGAAAAAAAGGACGTAAATTTAGTTTGGGTGCAGCAGTGCATGACCGTGAAATTGTCAGTTAAAGTAACGCAGCGCCGTAACACAAACCGCTTCCTGACCGCCCTATAGCAGAAATACTGTTACAGGGTGGCACGGGTGTGCAAATTCACGTATATATACGTGATTCGCACTCCCGTGGTTTTCACGCCCCTCCCAGATAGCGTCAGATTTCCCGTCAGTACACCAGTAATCGCATTTAACCCCTTGATTGCCAGGAACACGTTCATACACAATAAACCTCCATTGCTAGTATAGTGTCTGAACAGATCAATAACTTTGATCAGATCAACACTATACCAGCATTCACATAAGTATAGTGTCCCCAAAAAGACAGCATTAGAAGGATCAGCCCCGCCACCTGCCAGCATCTGCGTTTAGCCCCTAGGCTTACTCCCCCCCCCCCCCAAGTGAGTGCAGTGTCAGTAAGTCACTGTCACTTGATACATTGCACACAAAACCGCAGTGTTCACAAAATCAGCACCCGTACTTCCCCCGTTCACTGCCCAACCCGAAATTCAGGTGGAAACAGCAAATTTAACTACTCCCCTTTTTTGGAGCTGTTTTTCACGGAATATTTGTATGCATTGATTGTGCATCAAAGTAATTTATATGCACAACAATTTATCACCCCAACCCAAATTCAAACCTTGCCAGACCATTCGCATGGAAACCCTTTACAGTTTTCGAATTTACATTTTTTTTGGGCCTAACCCTCAACATGGGCATTAGTAAAAGAAATTAATTGTGGTTGCATTGGTCCAAAGATCCGATTCATCATATGCCGTGTTCTCTGCTGCCATGGCCAAGCATAGATATGAGAGTATAATGTGTTTTATGCATTTCAACGACAATACACTTTGTCTTTCTCGGGTGACCCTGAATTTGACCAGCTCCACAAAATTCAGCCCCTCATAAATCACCTTAACTAAAAATTTGCAGATGTCTATACTCCCCAGCAAAAAATCTGCGTTGATGAGTCCCTCATTCATTTTTCTGGACGCCTTCCATTCAAACAATTTCTCCCCAGCAAGCGTGCCAGATATGGGGTCAAGATGTATAAGACCTATGGGAGGGCAACAGGCTATACATATAAGTTTCAGATTTACGAGGGAAAAGATGGAGCCCCCCGGATGCCCAGACTACATGAGGAGCAGTGGCAAGATAGTTTGGGACTTGGTGTCATCCTTTTTCCATATGGGGTACCACTTATACGTGGACAATTTTTATTCAAGCCGCAAGCTGTCACAGCCGGGTGCCCACACTGAAGATTTCAGTGCCAGGGAGAGAAGACGGCTGGTGAAACCAGCCGGGGGGAGGAGGGACACGGTGAGGAGCAGCTGGACCGAGGGACAGGTAAGTGTCTGTATTTTAAGTCAGCAGCTACAGTATTTGTAGCTGCTGACTTTTTTTTTTCAGGTGGAACTCCGCTTTAACACGACAATACAGCAACGATACAAGAGGCATAGGAGGTCCTGATCGTGGGAGCTTACAATCTAAGAGTTAAAGTGGAGCCAAAGGACCTCCTATGCCTCTTGTATCGTTGCTGTATTGTCTCCCATTATATTGTAAAGGGCTGAGCAAATTGTTGGCGTTATATAAATCCTGTATAATAATAACTCCAACAATGCCAGGGCCCGCTCCAAGACGTTTCGTTTATGCCAGAGTTGTTCTCTAAGGCTACGTTCACACTAGCGTTGTGTGCAGGCGGCAGAGAGGCATTTGGGAAGCATTTTTACCGCTTCCCAAACGCCTCTGCCAATTCTGCACATTACAGCACATGGTGCTGTTCTAACGGGAGCGTTTGTGTCGCATCGCATCATGGCAAGATGGACGCCTCTGGTGTAGTCAGGAGGCGTTGAAGCCTCCTATTCTTGTCTATGGTGCCGCTCCGCAAACGCCCGTCCGGTGCGGTTGCGACTCGTTTGCGGAGCGGTAACACCACTCAAACTGCATTATAGGCGTTTGTGGGGCGTTATTAACGCTCGGCAAACGCCTAGCAACCACCGCTAAACCGCGCATGCGGCGTTTGCCGAGCGTTAAAAACCGCTCCACAAACGGCGGACCAACGCTAGCCAAACGCTATAGGGGCGTTTGGCAAGCATTGGTAAAACAGCCAAGTGTGAACGAGCCCTAAATGAAAATGAGTTTTCTTTTTTTGAATCCTTCCTTCCAACAAACGTTATTTCCACTCCTATACAAAAGGAAGCATCTCTTCACATTTCTTGCAGTAAACTCTGATTTTCCGGTGTAGCGCATCACCCCCGGCCCATCTCTTCGACCCTACCTAAGAACCTATTGCTAGTCTGGGAGAACGTTTGCCTTCCGCTCTATTCATTGGAAGAGGAGCATGCTCTTCATCAGCGCTCAGCACAGATCAACCAATAGGATTTCTTTATTCAGGGGTTCTCAGCTAACGACCTAACCCGAGCGTGCTGACGTCAGACGGAAATAGGAAAAAAAAAAACAAGTTACGTAGTGATTAGACGGCTGGTTGCCGACATTTTGTATTTGTGGAGTTCAGGCTTCTCGTAAGATTCCAGTGAACGGAAGGCGGTGGGGTCGTATAGAACTCACCGGGTGAGGACGTTCGTGAAGTGAGCGCGGCTCCAGGCCTGAACACGGGGAGGAAACCGAGCACCGAGACAGAGGGCCGCCCGACCATCCGAAGGAGGAAGAGGCCTCCATTTCCTGGACGAGCTGACTGAGGTAATACCCAGACTGCCCTTCAGTCCGGTATGCGGGACAGTGAGTCACAACGCTGTGCTAACCAGCAGTCTGATAACAGTCACTGCCCTCTGCAAAGTATGTGGAGATAGAGAGATATGTATATAGACAGCGCAGGGAACTATAGATCTATATATAGACACAGCACAGGGAACTATAGATCTATATATAGACACAGCACAGGGAACTATAGATCTATATATAGACACAGCACAGGGAACTATAGATCTATATATAGACACAGCACAGGGAACTATAGATCTATATATAGACACAGCACAGGGAACTATAGAACTATATAGAGACACGGCACAGGGAACTATAGATCTATATAGACACAGCACAGGGAACTATAGATCTATATAGAGACACAGCACAGGGAACTATAGATCTATATAGAGACACAGCACAGGGAACTATAGATCTATATAGACACAGCACAGGGAACTATAGATCTATATAGACACAGCACAGGGAACTATAGATCTATATAGAGACACAGCACAGGGAACTATAGATCTATATAGAGACACAGCACAGGGAACTATAGATCTATATAGACACAGCACAGAAAACTATAGATCTATATAGAGACACAGCACAGGGAACTATAGATCTATATAGAGACACAGCACAGGGAACTATAGATCTATATAGACACAGCACAGGGAACTATAGATCTATATAGAGACACAGCACAGGGAACTATAGATCTATATATAGACACAGCACAGGGAACTATAGATCTATATATAGACACAGCACAGGGAACTATAGATCTATATAGAGACACAGCACAGGGAACTATAGATCTATATATAGACACAGCACAGGGAACTATAGATCTATATATAGACACAGCGCAGGGAACTATAGATCTATATATTGACACAGCGCAGGGAACTATAGATCTATATAGAGACACAGCACAGGGAACTATAGATCTATATATAGACACAGCACAGGGAACTATAGATCTATATAGAGACACAGCACAGGGAACTATAGATCTATATATAGACACAGCACAGGGAACTATAGATCTATATAGAGACACAGCACAGGGAACTATAGATCTATATACACAGCACAGGGAACTATAGATCTATATACACAGCACAGGGAACTATAGATCTATATAGAGACACAGCACAGGGAACTATAGATCTATATATAGACACAGCACAGGGAACTATAGATCTATATATAGACACAGCACAGGGAACTATAGATCTATATAGAGACACAGCACAGGGAACTATAGATCTATATATAGACACAGCACAGGGAACTATAGATCTATATACACAGCACAGGGAACTATAGATCTATATACACAGCACAGGGAACTATAGATCTATATAGAGACACAGCACAGGGAACTATAGATCTATATATAGACACAGCACAGGGAACTATAGATCTATATAGAGACACAGCACAGGGAACTATAGATCTATATAGAGACACAGCACAGGGAACTATAGATCTATATACACAGCACAGGGAACTATAGATCTATATAGAGACACAGCACAGGGAACTATAGATCTATATAGAGACACAGCACAGGGAACTATAGATCTATATATAGACACAGCACAGGGAACTATAGATCTATATATAGACACAGCACAGGGAACTATAGATCTATATAGAGACACAGCACAGGGAACTATAGATCTATATATAGACACAGCACAGGGAACTATAGATCTATATATAGACACAGCACAGGGAACTATAGATCTATATAGACACAGCACAGGGAACTATAGATCTATATAGAGACACAGCACAGGGAACTATAGATCTATATAGACACAGCACAGGGAACTATAGATCTATATAGACACAGCACAGGGAACTATAGATCTATATAGAGACACAGCACAGGGAACTATAGATCTATATAGAGACACAGCACAGGGAACTATAGATCTATATAGACACAGCACAGGGAACTATAGATCTATATAGACACAGCACAGGGAACTATAGATCTATATAGACACAGCACAGGGAACTATTGATCTGTATATAGACACAGCACAGGGAACTATAGATCTGTATATAGACACAGCACAGGGAACTATAGATCTATATAGAGACACAGCACAGGGAACTATAGATCTATATAGAGACACAGCACAGGGATCTATATAGACACAGCACAGGGAACTATAGATCTATATAGAGACACGGCGCAGGGAACTATAGATCTATATAGAGACAAGGCGCAGGGAACTATAGATCTATATAGAGACACGGCGCAGGGAACTATAGATCTATATAGAGACACGGCGCAGGGAACTATAGATCTATATAGAGACACGGCGCAGGGAACTATAGATCTATATAGAGACACGGCGCAGGGAACTATAGATCTATATAGAGACACGGCGCAGGGAACTATAGATCTATATATAGACACGGCGCAGGGAACTATAGATCTATGTAGAGACACGGCGCAGGGAACTATAGATCTATGTAGAGACACGGCGCAGGGAACTATAGATCTATGTAGAGACACGGCGCAGGGAACTATAGATCTATGTAGAGACACGGCGCAGGGAACTATAGATCTATGTAGAGACACGGCGCAGGGAACTCTAGATCTATGTATAGACACGGCGCAGGGAACTATAGATCTATGTAGAGACACGGCGCAGGGAACTCTAGATCTATATAGTGACACGGCGCATGGAACTATAGATCTATATATAGAGACGGCACATGGAACTATAGATCTATATATAGAGACGGCACAGGGAACTATAGATCTATATATAGAGACGGCACAGGGAACTATAGATCTATAAATAGAGACGGCACAGGGAACTATAGATCTATATATAGAGACGGCACAGGGAACTATAGATCTATATATAGAGACGGCACAGGGAACTATAGATCTATATATAGAGACGGCACAGGGAACTATAGATCTATATATAGAGACGGCACAGGGAACTATAGATCTATATATAGAGACGGCACAGGGAACTATAGATCTATATATAGAGACGGCACAGGGAACTATAGATCTATATATAGAGACGGCACAGGGAACTATAGATCTATATATAGAGACGGCACAGGGAACTATAGATCTATATATAGAGACGGCACAGGGAACTATAGATCTATATATAGAGACGGCACAGGGAACTATAGATCTATATATAGAGACGGCACAGGGAACTATAGATCTCTATATAGACACGGCACAGGGAACTATAGATCTCAATATAGACACGGCACAGGGAACTATAGATCTCAATATAGACACGGCACAGGAAACTATAGATCTCAATATAGACACGGCACAGGGAACTATAGATCTATATATAGAGACGGCACAGGGAACTATAGAACTATATAGAGACACGGCACAGGGAACTATAGATCTATATATATATATATATATATATATATCAGTGAAGAACAGAAGTATTTGAACACCCTGCGATTTTGCAAGTTCTCCCACTTAGAAATCATGGAGGGGTCTGAAATTCACATGGTAGGTGCATTCCCACTCAGAGAGACAGAATTTAAAAACAAATTCAGGAAATCACATTGTATGATTTGTAAAGAATTTATTTGTCTTGCACTGCTGAGTGCAACACACTCCTTGGTTATCCTGGCTGTGTGCTTCGGGTCGTTGTCATGTTTGAAAACCCAGCCACGACCCATCTTCAATGCTCTGACTGAGGGAAGGTGGTTGTTGCTCAAAATCTCACAATAAATGGCCCCATTCATCCTCTCCTTAATACAGTGCAGTTGTCCTGTCCCCTTCGCAGAAAAGCACCCCCAAAGCATGATGTTACCACCCCCATGCTTCACAGTAGGGATGGTATCCTTGGGATGCAACTCATCCTTCTTTTTCCTCCAAACACGACGAGTGAAGTTTAGACCAAAAAGTTCTACTTTGGTCTCATCTGACCACATGACTTTCTCCCATGCCTCCTCTGGATCATCCAGATGGTCATTGGCAAACTTCAGATGGTCCTGGACATGTGATGACTTGAGCAGGGGAACCTTCCGTGCAATGCATGATTTGAAACCATGACGGCGTAGTGTTCTACCGACAGTGAATTTTTTTTTAAATTCTGTCTCTCAGTGGGAATGCATCTACAATTTGAATTTCAGACCCCTCCATGATTTCTAAGTGGGAGAACTTGCAAAATCGCAGGATGTTCAAATACTTCTGTTCCTCACTGATATATATATAGACACAGCACAGGGAACTATAGATCTATATATAGACACAGCACAGGGAACTATAGATCTATATATAGACACAGCACAGGGAACTATAGATCTATATATAGACACAGCACAGGGAACTATAGAACTATATATAGACACAGCACAGGGAACTATATGTAGATATTTATATCATCTACATAGCACAGGGATCTCTCTATATATTAATGAGTTCCCTGTGCTGTGTATATTTTATATATATTTCCTGGTCCCGTGTATATTTTTTATATATATTTATATATATTCTTCACGGGTCCGGGAACTATATCATTCATATCTATAAAACTATACACAGGACGTATCAAGAACTACCTAGTGCGCCCATTAGCTCTCTGGTAGTTCATTGAGCACTACTAGCCGACAGCAGCAAAGGCTGTTGGTACTTGTAGTTCTCCTGTGCATAGAAGTCTGAATGACACAACCAGGTGGGTGGAGCCCCGCTTGGCCACTTTTTTATTTTTTTAATATAAAATTGTGACAGTGGGTGTGGGGAAAGGATCCCCTGCCTGCTGTCAACGGGGGAAGGAGGGGAGGGGGTGCTGTAGTTGCTGCAGTAGTAACGTGTTACAGAGGGTGAACCTATCCTTTAAGTCCTATTTATTGACTTTAACCGCCTCCCACCCTCCATATAAGGAAATGACAGGTAGGCAGTTGCTCTCTCGTTCTAAGAGGATGTCATGTGAAGTCCTCCCACTCTAGCTGCATGCCGATCTGTGGTGCACTGTCTCTCTTGGACACAGCGGATCACCGATCGCAGTAAAGAGCCGATGACACAGACTCTGTCATGTGATCAGCCGTGTCCAATCACAGCTGATCACATGTAAATAGGAAATGCCTGTTATCAGCAGTCCTCTGCTCCTGCTAACAGCTTGTGAGGAGATAGCCAGTAAGTGGCATTCCTCAGAGAGGACATCTACACTGAAGACATCGGTGCCTTGATTCCTTGTAGCCCCGTCAGTGCTGCCTATCAGTAAATTTCTTCATAAATTTAGGCCAAAATGTGTTCTGTGACATGTCTTTGCTAAAATAAAATTCCAATACGTGTAAATTAATTGGTTTACGTGAAAGTTATAGCATTTACAAATGGCGGTGTAGATACTAGGATTTTTATTTATTTTTTTTTACTAGTAATGGCGGTGATCAGCGACTTTTCGCGTGACTGCGGCGTACATTCTGACACTGGGGGGAACTATCTTGGTGTCACTGACATCCCCAGTAAACAAAACAGTCTTCCTCCCCATCGGAGATGCTCGGTAATCACCAGGTGCCAGTGGGTAATTATCAGCTGGGAACTGGTGGTTGACAGCTGCGGAGCAGGTAGGGCTCGCGCCCCCTACCCAGAAATGCAAAATCACGTATATATACGTGATTGTGCGCACCGTGCCGCCCTGTAGCAGTATTTCTGCTATGGGGCAGTCGGGACGTGGTTAAATACCTCCAAAAGAAAGCTCTATCTGTCTGAAAAAAATGATAAAAATTTTGTTTGGGTACAGTGTTGCATGACCACGCAATTGTCATTCAAAGTGTGACCGCGCTGAAAGCTGAAAATTGTCCTGGACAGGAAGGGGGTAAAAGTTCCCAGTAGGCAAGTGGTTAAGTAAGGACAGGTTCACATATATTACGTGTTGGAACGCATGCTAAATTGCATTCTTCCCTGACATACAGGGTAATGGGCTGAGCTTTAGCAGTCACCCCAATGCTTCGGCAGCTGTGGTCCCTTCAAACCAGGGTTGGGCAATTCTTTCCCCGTGTTTTTTCTCGATTCAGTGAAGTATGAATTCAGAAAAGGGCTGGGGGCTAATTCCATCGCGTTTCTGGCGGGTGAGGCAGCGCATTGAAATGAATGGGCTCCTCTAACTGTGACATGCACACACGCACAAATATGAATCAACACTGTTATTTAAATGTTACCAGCAACAATGTTTGACTTGATGATATGTGAGATATGTAAAGTTTGTTTGTCCATACTTCTCTTCTAGGGCACAGGAGTGCACTTATTTCTGTACTCCTGTGACCCAGATTCAGCTACCAGCGGGCTAAAGCCCTTTGTTGGCTGATGTCAGAGCCAGTCCTAACTCTTCAAAAATCCTGACTTTAAGGTTGGTATCTGCCCAGATTCCTGACCTGGCAGCTGCCTTAGCCTCTCAACATGCCGCTGAGAGCCTGAGCCAACCGCTACCACCCCCTCCACTGCCCAGTGCTCCAGCAAGCTCTGGAAGTGTAGAGCAGAAATCCAGTGGTTGACATTCACCACTCTGCTCAGCGATGACTAAGAACTGAACTGTCATGGAATCTCTCAGTTCTCAATCTTAGAGCCAGCAGGGGACAACTGCAGCTATATAGTTAAGTATGTATGTTTGTTTTCCTGCACTTCACTTCTTCTTTAACTGCATTCTTGCCACCCTATAGCAGATATACTGCTACAGGGCGGCATTATATATACTACTACAGGGTAGCATGGGTGTACAAAATCACATATATACGTGATTTTGCATCTTTGGGTAGCGGGTGCGCGCTCGCCGTGATTTGCGACTGTCAATCACCAAGTCCCAGCCAGTGATTGCCGAGCATCTCTGAGGGGGGGGGGGGGGGGGGGGGAGGAAGGAACTGTTTGTAAACAAAACAGTTCTCCCCTGTCAGCTCCTGCACACTTAGTAAAACAGCACACAGTTAACCCTTTGACCGCCCCCCAAGTTAACCCTTTCCTTCCCAGTGCCATTAGTACAGTGTCAGTGCTTTTTATTAGCACTGATCAGTGTATTGGTGTCAATGGGGATGGCAGTGAATCCAAGTCAGTTCCCCCCAGTGTCAGAATGCCCTCCGCAGTCCCGCTGATCGCTGCCATTACTAGTAAAAAAAAGAAAAATCCCAGTATATATACCACCATACGTAGACGCTATAACGTTTTTGTAGCTGCTGACTTTTATTTTTTGACAGGGTGAGTGGAACTCCGCTTTAAGTCCATACAGATTGATTGGCACACCAGAGAGCTGCAGTAAAATAGTTTTATTAATCCATCCACAAGGTTATAAAATCACAGAAAAGTGAAATATAAAAGATGAGGTTGTACAAAGTAAATGGATACCAAACACATGAAACCTTATATTTGCATGTGCTCGTAAAATGGCGACAAATGCAGTAGTGTACACTGGGTGGCCGGAGACTGTCTCTTTGGCGCAGTGTTTGGAAGCCACCCGAATGCTTCCACCTGACGGGTAGCTAAATGTTTAAAAAAAAAAACAAACTACCTGGCCGGCTTTGGGTGATGTAAGTTGCACATCCCTGTGACAAGTTGCATCCTATTATCAGCAATGGAATATTTCTAATGGAAGTCGGAGTCGTATTACTTTTGCCGATTTCTGGTGTGACATGCATTGATATCTGTGCATGAAGTCGCACAGAAGTCTTACAAGTTGCACTGACATGCGACTTTCAAATCGTGTGGCTTGGTTTCAAGTGAAGCACGATTTCAAAGTCATATTCCATGTGAACTAGGGCTTAGCTCTCTGTGTTTTTTTTTTTTTGTTTTTGTTTTTTTTTTAATCCTTGTGTTTTCTGTTTTAATAGGACTCCCCTAAGTGGTGTGATCTTAAATCTAGTAATGGCTACTAATCTTGGAGAACAGCTGAATCCTGATTGGTATGTATTGTAATTTTTAATGGCTTTTTCCTCATCTTATGCATTCTTTAGTCTTTGTACAACAAATTAATGCAGTTTTTATTTTGCTTAATAAAAAAACTGGTTATAGACTGCGGATCAGCACAACCCAAGGGAAAGCTGCAAATGTAATATCTTGATATAAGATATATAATCTGTACACAAAACCTTTGCACTGTACCATGAAAGTACTCAATTGAAAAAAGACAGGTGCTCTTTAAAGTTAATATACCAAAGACAAACCAAAACTGTACATAAGGTAATACACTGCTCAAAAAAATAAAATGAAAGGAACACTTTTTAATCAGAGTATATCATCAAGTCAATTAAACTCCTGGGATATTATTCTGGTCAGTTTAGTAGCAGAGGGGGTTGTTAATCAGTTTCATCTGCTTTGGTGTTAATGAAATTAACAGGTGCACTAGATAGGCAACAATGACCCCCAAAACCGGAATGGTTTTACATATGGAGGCCACTGACATTTTTTTTCCCTACTCTTTTCTGACTGTTTTTCATTAGTTTTGCATTTGGCTAGGGCCAGTGTCACTACTGGTAGCATAAGACGATACCTGGACCCTACAGAGGTTGTAATCCTGTACAATCAGAACTGGTTTTTATAGGGCTTGTTCACAATAACAGCAAGAACTGCTGCTCCTCTGAAAAGCGATCCATGATCGGATCGTGTTTCACCGGCATTTGACAGGCGGGGTTATGTCTCTTCCTCAGCGCCTGTTCTATAATCCCTTTAATGCAGCTTCACCATACTGCAGCAACATACAATGCATGCGGTTGCAGCGTGTCCCCATTCTCCTGGAGGTACACTTTCTGTTGTGGACACAGCATGTGTCTGAACTCTGCAGCTAAAGGGGGAGCAGTTGGGGATAGTAAAAACATGGCTCAACAACATGGCTTTATCATTGTGGCCATTTACGTGGCTTTTATTTTTATACAGGATTTACAGTCATGGCCGAAATTGTTGGCACCCTTGATATTTCTCCAGGAAATCATGTATTTCTCACGAAACGTATTGCATTAACACATGTTTTGCTATACACATGTTTATTCCCTTTGTGTGTATTGGGACAAAACAAAAAAAGGGAGGAAAGAAAGCAAATTCGACATAATGTCACACAAACCTCCAAAAATGGGCTGGACAAAAGTATTGGCACCCTTTCACAACTGCGGATAAATAAGAATGTTACAAGCATGTGATGCTCCTGTAAACTCACCTGGGGCAAGTAACAGGTGTGGGCAATATAGAAATCACACCTGAAAGCAGATAAAAAGGAGAGACGTTCACTTAACCTTTGCATTGTGTGTCTGTCTGTGCCACACTAAGCATGGACAACAGAAAGAGGAGACGAGAACTGTCTGAGGACCTGAGAACCAAAATTGTGGCAAAATATCAACAATCTCAAGGTTACAAGTCCATCTCCAGAGAACTAGATTTGCCTTTGTCCACAGTGCGCAACATTATCAAGAAGTTTGCAACCCATGGCACTGTAGCTAATCTCCCTGGTCGTGGACGGATGAGGAAAATTGATGAAAGATTGCAACGCAGAATAGTCCGGATGGTGGATAAGCAGCCCCAAACATGTTCCAAAGACATTCAAGCTGTCCTGCAGGCTCAGGGAGCATCAGTGTCAGCGCGAACTATCCGTCGACATTTAAATGAAATGAAACGCTATGGCAGGAGACCCAGGAGGACCCCACTGCTGACACAGAGACATAAAAAAGCAAGACTACAGTTTGCCAAAATGTACTTGAGTAAGCCAAAAGCCTTCTGGGAAAACGTCTTGTGGACAGATGAGACCAAGATAGAGCTTTTCGGTAAAGCACATCATTCTACTGTTTACCGAAAACGGAATGAGGCCTACAAAGAACAAAACACAGTACCTACGGTAAAATATGGTGGAGGTTCAATGATGTTTTGGGGTTGTTTTGCTGCCTCTGGCACTGGGTGCCTTGACTGTGTGCAAGGCATCATGAAATCTGAGGATTACCAAAGGATTTTGGGTCGCACTGTAGGGCCCAGTGTCAGAAAGCTGGGTTTGCGTCCAAGATCCTGGGTCTTCCAGCAGGACAATGACCCCAAACATACGTCAAAAAGCACTCAGAAATGGATGGCAAAGAAGCGCTGGAGAGTTCTGAAGTGGCCAGCAATGAGCCCAGATCTAAATCCCATTGAACACCTGTGGAGAGATCTTAAAATTGCTGTTGGGAAAAGGTGTCCTTCCAATAAGAGAGACCTGGAGCTGTTTGCAAAGGAAGAGTGGTCCAAAATTCCGGGTGAGAGGTGTCAGAAGCTTATTGATGGTTATAGGAAGCGACTGATTTCAGTTATGTTTTCCAAAGGGTGTGCAACCAAATATTAAGTTAAGGGTGCCAATACTTTTGTCCAGCCCATTTTTGGGGTTTTGTGTGACATTATGTCATATTTGCTTTTCTGCCTCTGTTTTATATTTGTTCCAATACATACAAAGGGAATAAACATGTGTATAGCAAAACATGTGTTAATGCAATACCTTTTTTGTGTGAAATACTTGATTTTCAGGAAAAATATCAAGGGTGCCAACAATTTCGGCCATGACTGTATATAGTGGCAACAATTAACACAACGCTTTACAATATAAGGGTGGTAGTACAATTACAATACAGTTTGATACAGAAGGAATTTGAGGACCTTGCTCATGGAGCTAACAGTCTAAAAGGATGTGGAGGATTAACCCCTTAGGTTCCACAGTGCATATAACAAGCATGCTTTACTGCATAAACAGACTGATTTTACTGTTGTGGGTTTAGCAACACTTTAAGTGAAGTGTGAATGGGCAATACTGTCTACAAAACATGATAGGGAAAATTACCAACTAGCAAGCAAGAAAACAGACTAACTATACTGTTCCAACAGTTTGTCATAAACAGGGCGAGTGCTCTACTTGACTAGAATCGGAGGCCACACGTTGCAGAGGAGCCTTGATATTGCAGCAGGGCTTCCCAAATGTTTTAAAATGTATGTGTTTTTCATGCTAATAATTGAATTAGGTTTTTGTCTTTTGTCTAGCTAGTAAATTTACTTTGGGAATGTTATGTGTTGTGCTTGTGTAGAAGACAACTTTTGTGTGTTTTTGTTTTTTTTTTGTTTTTTGTTTTTTTTGTATCAGGTCAGGTAGTCAGCAGGGTAGCAACTAACTGTGAGACCTCAGGGTATTTCCCCCTTCCTGCTTTCAGGGACTCTTAACGCTGCATGTGGACATAAGATTAGGCTTTAGAACAGGGTCATACTCTTCAGTGGTTTTGTCTTTCCATTCAAGTTTTTAAAAGCTACTGGGAAGTGCAGCCCTTGAAGGGGCTAAATAACTGATATTTTGGACACATTGCTTACTTGGCTTTTTAGAATTTGACAGACCCTGCTTTGTATAGCATCTCTTAGTTGTGAAACTTATGTTGTATTTTTTAAACCTATTTATGTTTTCCTCACAGGGTTCAGCAGTATGGTGCCAGCAGAGATGGTGCTTTGGAATCACCAATGCATGAGAATCCCGAGTGGGAGAAAGCAAGGCAGGCTTTAGCAAGCATTAGCAAAGCCAGTTCTGCCTCTGCAGCAAATAAAGGATCAAGTGATGGGCAGTCAAATGCTCAGGTAAAGCAAATATCAAGCCATACATATAAACAATGGTTTGGGAAGAGAATGTAGCAGTTGTATGGAAGTTGGATTCTTGGGGAATTGTTAGATCTAACTGGAAAAATGTATATTAATCACTTGCCTAGCGGTCACTTTTACCCCCTTCTTGTCCAGGCCAATTTTCAGCTTTCAGTGCTGTTGCATTTTAAATGACAATTGCGTGGTCATGCAACATTGCACCCATGTGAAATTATTTTTTTCACACAAATAGAGCTTTTTTTTGGTGGTAGTTAATCGCCACTGGGGTTTTTTTTTTTTTTTTTGCACTATAAACAAAAATAACACAAAATTAAAAAAAAAAGTTTTTCCTTGTTTCTATTATAAAATTTTGCAAACAGGGAATTTTTCTACTTCACTGGTGTGCTTTGATGAGGTTGCACTTATAGGCAGCACTCATGGGCACTGATATGCAGCAATGATGGGCAACACTGGGTGGCACTAATGGTGGGCAATGCCCTGATTATCAGTGTGATCTGCTCTGTGACATTTGCCGGTTATCAGCAGTACTTTCCTCACTCTGACAGCGTGAGGAAAGTTCTGCCGATAAACGGCAACCGTATTTTCTTTCTGATCTGCTATGTCATTGGGTACAGTTGATCACATGGTAAAAGGCTGCTCTCTTTGGCCTTTTACCTCTTCATGTGATCAGCTGTGTGCCCTCCTTTCTGTTGGGTGCCCTCATAGCAAGCAGCTTGCTATGGGGGCAGCTGAGCAGGCCTGTTTCTGAGCCACTCCTCCGTTTGTCCATTCACACACGGAGCTGTGCCTTGGCCCCACCCCTTCTCTCATTGGCTGACTGGCTGTGATTGACAGCAGTGGGAGCCAATGGCTCCAGCTTGCTGTCTCAGCCAATGAGACAGAGACTCTATCGTGCACATCGCTGGATCGCGATCGGACTCAGGTAAGTATTGACAGGGCCTGGGGCACTACTGCGCATAGAATGCATGAAGGTAAAATAAAACCTTGAGCCTTTACAACCTCTTTCAGTATTGCTTAAAAATGTTCATTACAAATCCGTCATGTAAATTAAAAATTACTCAAACATTTCAAATGGATAACTCTTCCGCAGATATTGTTTGCATTAGCAATTCCTTTTTTCAACTGACTGGAAAGACCTGCTTTCATTATTAACACGCAAACCATTTCAGTGGGCTGATAAGAAGAGTAGCATCATCTGTATCCAGTTAACCATGTAAGGCAGGGGTGTCCAACTCGTGGCCCAAGACAGCTATGAATGTGGCCCACCACAAAATTGTATACTTTTATACAATGCTTATGTTTGCACTTAATAAATACATGTGGCTGAAGGTAAATTTGACAGTGTCTCTTTACTGGACTTCTGAGTTTTATTTTCCCAAAGAAAAATCTCCCACTCTTCACAATCACACCTTATTTATCTGTCGTTGGGAGCACCTATATTTACAAGCACCTATTTTCAAGGATGAAGCACAGGAAGGGCAAAATTAGAACCAAAGTATCCGATGAGCACCTTGAGAATTCAGTGAGAATTTCTATTACATCCATTGAAACAGATACTGATGCGTTAGTTTATCAAAAACAGTGTCATATATCATAATAGTTTTATGGTGCCCTCTTCTTTATAATTAATAAAAAAATAAAAAATTACAATAAAATGATGTTTTATTGTATTGGTACATAATATCGGTGATCATCAACTTTTGAGCTGCCTGACTTTTTCTGCTCACCAGCTATTTTTATAGTTGGTGTATATTATGTGTGGTCTAAGACCATTCTCTTCTGATGTGGTCCAGAAAAGTGAAAAGGTTGGACACCCCTGATCTATGGTCTTTAGACAGCACCTTGGGGAAAAGAATCTATTATTGCAGGGCATCCTTTAATTTGACTTTCAGCTTTGTGCAAGAAAACTGAAATAAAGTATTTGGGAACAATTTGACCAAAGTAACAGACTAAACAATAGAAGTGGGTTTTGTAAAATTCAACTTTCACAAAAAACAAAAATCAAGCCCTTGTTTTTGTAGAAATATTAATCTGTTGTATTCACACTAGATTATCTAAAGTATACCTGCTCAACAATTTTGAGTTACTATCTGTGAACAAGTGTAAAGGTTGAATTTTCTAGCCTTTTTTTGAGACACATAAAAAGAATGCTCTTTGAGGCCAGGCATTTGGCAATTGCAGGAAGCCAGCAATGGCAATTCCTAAACTTTAAACTTCTCTCAATACCGGTGTACTGTCAAATCTTCTTGTAGTGTATCTAAAAAAGCTAAAGTGTTCTGTCTGTTTTCTTGTTTGCTTATATTTTTTTTAATATAGTATTCTGCACCACAGGGGGATGCAACAATGCAGCAACAGTATTACCAGTGGTACTCTCAGTATAACTACCAGTATGCTTACAACTATTATTATCCTATGGTATGTATATTTATAATTCTTAGTAAATTAAACATGATGTCTTTCATAGGTTGTATGCATGTTGCCTTTGGCCAGCTTTACAGTTGATTCACACTCTTTTGTTTTGTTGTTTTTTTCTACTTTACTACTTACATGTGTGTCATATATTGTGGTAAGACAGCCTGTTCATTGTGAAAAGATTGTCAGTGCTTGACAATGCAGGTTTAATGCAATGTTTTCCTGACTAGGGTAGCACGATGTGTAGCTGATTCAAATCTATGTGTTGTGGTGCACTGGCAAAATATGTTGGGCTGCCCTTCAAAATATATGTCCGTGCCCTATAATTTCATGATATTGCCATGCATAGATGTGAAATATGCATTTAAAGTGGTTGTAAGCCCTTACTTATACCCAGTGAAATGACTGGCCCGAGTTGATGCACAGAGATTAAACAAATCCTCCTACATAAGTTGTACCTTTTTATCTTTAGTCTTCTCAGATTTTTATAGATTTGGCTGAGGGGTTAAGTGGTTAAACACAGCAGTGTTAGATTAGCAGATTAGTAATATGTTCTTTTTATTGTCATATTTTATAGAGTTTGTATGGTGGATATACTTCTCCTGGTCAGTACGGGATGTCAGGCACTTACCAATCACAAGCATCTCAACAGACCCAGTCAGCTGGGCAGCACCAGGGAAACCTAACACAGGTAGGGTTTTTATTTCTTTTCCAGATATTGTAAGGACAGTGTTTTTTTTTTAGTCCTTTTTTTTTTTTTTTTTTTTTTACTTTTTAATTATTATTATTATTATACAGTATTTATAAAGCGCCAATAGTTCACTCAGCGCTGTACATTACAAAGGGGGACAGAACATGTGACAGAACAATACCAATACAATGCAAAACATGAGGGGATTGAGGGCCCTGCTCTTTCGAGCTTACAATCTAGGAGGGAGGGGGTGGTGGCACAGGAGGAGATAGCTGTGGGGGATGGAGTGGTAGGAAGAGTGGAGGAGGTCGGCAAGTTAACAGGGGGTGGGGTAGACTTCCCTGAAGAGATGGGTTTTCAGGGTGCGCCTAAAGGAGAGGAGAGTAGGTGATAATCTGATGGGTTGGGGCAGGGAGTTCCAGAGGATGAGTGACACCCTGGAGAAGTCCTGGAGGCGGGCATGGGAGGAGGAGACCAGGGAACTAGAGAGAAGGAGGTCTTGTGAGGAGCGGAGTGTGCGTGCTGGGTGGTACTTGGATATTAGGTCAGTGATGTAGTTCGGGGCAATATGGTGGACAGCTTTGTATGTCAGCGTTAGGATTTTGAATTTGATCCGTTGCGCAATCGGAAGCCAGTGGAGGGATTGGCAGAGGGGGGTGGCGGAGATGGAACGGTTGGAAAGGTGAATGAGTCTGGCAGCCGTATTCAGGATCGACTGAAGTTTTATTAGAACTTATAGCATGCAAGGTAATTGGTGGCTGCATAAAGCAAACAAGATGCAATCCTCACCCTGTCCAGAATATGAAGAGAAGTAATATTCCTGAAAGTGATGAAATGCTATCAATTATTTGATTTTAGCCTCCTGTTCCCGGCCTTGAAGACAGCATGCCTTATTCTACTGTCCAGTCGCAAGTTTCTACCCCTAGTAACCAGCCATCTTCCCCTCAAACTGTAAGTCATAGTTTGTCACAATCTGGTCCTCAAGGAGCATCTTCAGGCAGCCATCTATCACAACAACATTCAGCCACAAGTAATTACTCTCAGCAGCATAACTATGACTCTACCAAACAAAAGAAAGGACAACATTTGTGGAACCGCATGAAACGTAAGTTGATAGTTTTAGATTTACATTACAGTTTATGAACGTGAATATCTCATTCGTGCAGTGATTAATTAGTAGCCCTCATATATCAAACAAGAGCAAACTGCTCTTCTCTGCGGTCTCTTTAGTTAACTGTACTCGGGGAGCCCTTTTTTATGTATAAAACATTTATACAAGATTGTATATAGATTATATAAAGCTTAAAAAATAAACTTGTAAAATGTCTCTCTTGCATTCATTTTTACCTTTCTCTTCCTGCAGAAGCTCCTGGAGCTGGAGGTCTTAAATTTAATATTCAAAAGCGTCCTTTAGTAATGACCAGTCAGAACTTTACATCTGAGCAACATACAAACAATAGCGTTCAACAGTCAACACGTATGCATCACCATATGTTGCAGCAAACGGAGAAGAGCCAAGATCACTGGTAGCCAAATAGTTAATAGTGTACTTTTTGAAATATTCCTGATTATTTGTGGTGCATGCTTTCTTCCTAGATGCACTTTAATTCCTGTGTAATTTTGATTGCAGCAGTAATTCTTCTGCAAAACCAGAGGACTGGCCACCAGCAATGAAAGAATACGTTCAGCGTTGCTTTACTGCATGTGAAACAGAGGAAGACAAGGATCGGACTGAGAAACTCCTTAAAGAAGTTCTACAAGCCAGATTGCAAGATGGTTCCGCATTTACTATAGACTGGAGTAGAGAACCTTTGCCAGGGTATGTACCCTTGTTTTTGTTTCAGCCAATACTGTCGCACATTTTACCTTCATGATCAGACCAAATTTTGAAGGTTTGTTATGTGTAACCACATTCCCAATGCCCTATAGCAGAAATACTGCTGCAGGGCTGCGCAAAATCACGTGTGTGTACATGATTTTGCATTTCCGGGAAGGGGGTATGCGTGCGTGCACTACCTGCGTCGCCATTGGTGGCTTCAGTTGTCAGTCACCGGGTCCCGGCCCGTGATTCCCCACCGGCACCTGGCGATCACCGAGTATCACTGACGGGGGGAGAGACCTGTATGTAAACAATACAGATCTCTCCCCTGTCAGCTATATAAATACAAAACAATGTGCTGACACAGTGAGACACGAACACAGTTAACACTTTGATTGCCCAAGAAACCGGAAAGGTTTCTTCACAGTGAGAGCTGTGAAAATGTGGAATAGACTCCCTCAAGAGTTGGTTCTGTCCAGCTCAGTGGATTGTTTAAAAAAGGTCTGGATTCTTCCTTGGATACACAGAATATAACTGGATACTAACATTTATAGTTAAAATTGATCCAGGGAATATCCGATTGCCTCTCGAGGAATCAGGAAGGAATTTTTTTTTCCCTGCAGGAGCAAATTGAGTCATGCTTTGCTGGGTTTTTTTGCCTTCCTCCTGGATCAACTGTGGGTGTAGGATTATAACTTTTTTTTTTTTTTTCTGAAATGGTTGAACTGGATGGACGTTTGTGTTTTTTTTTTTTTTTTTTTCCAGCCAGACTAACTATGTAACTAATAGATGTTAACCCTTACCGTCCCAGTGTCATCAGTACAGTGGCAGTGCTTTTTATTTAAAAATGTATTACTGATCACTGTATTAGTGTCCCTGGGGATGTAACTGACAGTCAGTTCTCCCCAGTATCGGTATGCCCACCGCAGTCCCGCAATAAGTTGCTGATCACCACTGTTACTAGTATTAAAAAAAATATTCCAGTGTGTGTATATATACCACCATTTGTAGATGCTAAAACTTTCACGTAAACCAATTAATTTACACATATTGGGATTATTTTTTTTTTTTAGCAAACACGTAGCAGAATACATTTTGCCCTAAATTTGTGACTAAATTTGATTTTTTTAATTTTTTTATATTTTTTTACTGGACATGTTTTATAGCAAACAGTCAAAAATATTTTTTCCTCAAAATTGCCAGTCTTTTTTTTGGTTCAAAAAAACTGTGGGTATAGGATTATAACTTTTTTTTTTTTTTTTTAATGGTTGAACTAGATGGACTTTTTTCAGCCAGACTATTTAACTATGTATGGGTGCAGTGTTGCATGACCGCGCTATTGTCAGTTAAAGTAACGCAGCGCTGTATCGAGAAAACTGTCCTGGTCAGTAAGGGGGTTAAATCCTCTGGAGGGCAAGTGGTTAGATACTTTGCAGACCAAAATTTTCATTCCGTTATGCTTTTCCTTCTGCAAAGAAATAGGCCAAACTTAAAATAGGATTTCTTAAGCATACAACACAGGATACAGGCTCTTTAAACGTTGACCATTGTTATATGCTGCACCTACAAGTGAGGATGCTGGCAAACAAACTGTTAGGGCAGCAATTATAACCCCTCTAACGCCCAACAATACTCAGTTTTTGCTGGTGTCCTTAGGTGATGGACAGCCTCTCTCTGAGAACAGGTTTCCTAATTTACTGACAGATTGAAGATGTCAATTGGATTTTCACATGGAGTGCACCTTCACCACTTAGGCAACATGATTACAGATTTGTGATCGGTCACCTCTTGGCAGAGCCTTACCTGAACCCTGCTGCATAGAAATGTGTGTTCGGCCTGTAATGTTGCGTGTAGTGCTGACCCTTGGCATAGCAGTAGAACATGATGCAGTTAGTTGCATAATGTTCTACAGGGCTGGGGCAGTGACAATCTGAATCTCTGCAATTCAAGTTCTTGAAGACCTTCACAATGAAGGAGAGGGCATGCCCTCCCTTAGCAGGAAGTTTTCAAGTACTGGTTTTCTCCCCTGGAAGGTGCCTGTACCCTGGTGTGATGAACTTTTCTCATACCTATGCCTGGACTCAAGGCATATCAGATCTATGTTTCTGGGATGTGGTGTTTAAGTGTTTCGCTCCCTACTGCTTCTCTGCTCTATACCCTCACACCTGCCTATCTGTTGAGATTGTCAGACCTTCTTAGAACAGTTTCACTCTTCAGTTTCAGAGCAGTTATTCAAACCTGTTGCTCTAAAGCTCAGTGCTGGCTTTCCATTCACCCCATACTAGGCTTCAAAGTTTTCACCTTCCAAAAGGAATTGGCCTGGTCGTATTGCATTGCTACAATGAAGGGGAACTTCTAGCATTGATTGACATCAAGGATGCTTATTTGCAGGACATCCTTCCTTCCTTCCTTCCCTTTTTTTTTTTTTTTTTTTTTTTTTTTTTTTTACTACCTCCTCAACTGTGTTTACAGAAGTCTCTGTTTCCTGTTCGTCTCCAGTGGTGCTGAGGCTGCAGAGAGGAATTGAAGAATTTGTGTCAATTTCTGTCGCATCTTTTTAGACCATGGATATTTCACTCACACCCTCCCAATAGCATTGTAAAAGAAAATGTAGAAAAAAAAACTTTAAAAATTAGAGTGTTTATAAGGGCTGAAGGGTTGTTGTGTTTTGTGTTTTTTTTTTTTTTAACCTTCACGCATCGAATGTTCTGCTCTTCCCACATCCACACCTTATACTTACCTGAGCCCCATCTTGATCCAGCCATATGTATGGGAGCCTCAGCTGTGCCGTCTCTCTCTCTCTCTCAGGCTGAGATACAGCTGCTGTCAGTTATACCCAGTAAACCAATGTGGAGAGAGCGGGGGGGGGGTTGGGTCGAGTCACGGTTCTGTGTTTTATGCACATATAGAGCGGAGCTGGGGAGCAAGCAGCAACAGTGCCCACATAGCAAGGGGCTTACTATTGGAGGCAGTGGTCAAGGGGGAGAAGCCAGGAACGCCAGCAGGAGACCCATGAAGAGAAGGATCGGGGCTGCTCTGTGCTCAGAGGAAGTGTTCTGGCACACTCCTATGTAGGGCCGAAGACCCTTCTGCCGGTTTCCAGTTTGCAAAGTGGAATGCCTCAAAAAGTGGGTGTAGTGGAAAGATCTTTGCAGTTGCATAAGCTGTAAAAGGGCCAAGGCCTTGAACAGTAGGCAAGGTGGTGCGCACTGCTTTGACCCAAATTCAGCCTCTCCAGAAAGTTTTCAGGATCTGAATTAAAGATAACAGGGACTGCAGGCCTGGAATTATTCACAGGCTGATGAGGGTCAGAGGCAGACTCTGCAGGGGATGGTGCCAGAGCGTGCTTGGAGCCTCTGTTAACAGACTGCTCAAATAATTGCGCAAACAGCTAAGCAGTCTGTAGTGGTCATGGTGGTCTAGCAGTGCAAACGTTGAGGTATCTCCTAGTTCTCAAGTCCTTTCTGGACTTGGCAGACTCAATGCTTGTTGCTAGTTATTACTTTTATGGTAGCTTGAATCAGGTGCTTTTGCCATCTGTATTACTCTTTGCTGTAAATGTATTTACTATTTTTAGGAAGGATAGTATAAAAGAGAGTCAAAAGAAGAAGCGTTGGGAGCCAACTACTCTTCAGTCTTCCCGCGGCAGCACTATCACTGTGACCCAGTCATCACGGGGTGGCGGAAACAGTGGCACCTGTGCACTAAAAGGTCGTGGTAGCAGCTTCCCTACGCGGTTTGGTAACCGTAATGTTTTCATGAAAGAATCCAGTTCCTCTTCAAGCACAGGTTCTCGGTCCAGATCAAGATCTTCCTCTCACTCTCCTCTCAGACGACATTGCAGAAGGTATTTTGTTACTTACCTAATAAACGCTGTGCTCTGTAATTTCTCTGTCGCTTTTGATTTATAAGGGGTAAAATGAAGCACATTCGGAGACCAGGGAGCTTGACAGTGGCACACGAAGCAATAGTCTTAGAAAACCTTTAAGATGTTCTAAGAACTACTGCTTATTTTAATACTACACCTCATCTGGCTTGTGATGCACAGCATGTACTTGCATTTTATTTCTTGCTTGTTGAAGTTGTGGTCAGGAAAGGCTCTAAAGTTGGTGGTTTGCTATGTGGATGTGGGTTGGATTCCTTAGTGATGGCAAAAATGTTATTTGTAATTTGTTTTTGTTTTTTTGTTTTTTTTTCTCTAGCGAGTCTCACTCAGACTCTGACAGCAGCTCATTATCTGGAAGTGAAAGCCGACCAGGTGGTCGTAGAAGTGTACAGAAAGGACGTGGTCGGGGAGGACATACAGAACGTGGCCGTGGAAGGAATCAGAGGGGCAAAAGGTGTGTAGCATCCCTTTTTCTTTCCTGGACCCCAATGTGGACACGTAATTGACAGCCTGTAAGGTTGTTTGTAGTCCCTGATGCTACCCTTAGTCTTATCTCATTTACAAAAGCTACTCCCTGTCCCTAAGCTACTTCTGTGTTGTCTTGGCTGTGTGCTTAGGATCATTGTCATGTTGCAAAGTGAACCTTCAGCCCAGTCTGAGGTCATGAGCGCTGTGGAACAAGTTTTCATTGAGGATATACAGTGAGGAACAGAAGTATTTGAACACCCTGCGATTTTGCAAGTTCTCCCACTTAGAAATCATGGAGGGGTCTGAAATTCACATTGTAGGTGCATTCCCACTCTGAGACAGAATTTAAAAAAAATTCAGGAAATCACATTGTATGATTTTTAAAGAATGTATTTGTCGTGCTCTGCTGAACATAAGTATTTGAACACCTAAGAAACAGCAAGAATTCTGGCTCTCAAAGACCTGTTACTGTGACTTTTAAAAAGTCCACCTCTACTCCACTCATTAATCTAACTTAGTAGCACCTGTCTGAGCTCTTTAAAGACACCTGTCCACCCCACAGTCAGTCAGACGCCAACTACTACCATGGGCAAGACTAAAGAGCTGTCAAAAGACACCAGAAACAAAATTGTGGACCTCCACAAGGCTGGAAAGGGCTACGGGGCAATTGCCAAGCAGCTTGGTGAAAGTAGATCAACTGTTGGAGCAATTGTTAGAAAATGGCTAAAGGCGACTGTCAGTCTCCCTCAGACTGGGGCTCCATGCAAGATCTCACCTCGTGGGGTATCACTGATAAGAAAAGTGAGGGATCAGCCCAGAACTACAAGGGAGGTGCTGGTCAATGACATGAAGAGAGCTGGGACCACAGTTTCAAAGGTCACTGTCGGTAGAACACTACGCCGTCATGGTTTTAAATCATGCATTGCACGGAAGGTTCCCCTGCTCAAGTCATCACTTGTCCAGGCCCGTCTGAAGTTTGCCAGTGACCATCTGGATGATCCAGAGGAGGCATGGGAGAAAGTCATGTGGTCAGATGAGACCAAAGTAGAACATTTTGGTCTAAACTTCACTGGTCGTGTTTGGAGGAAAAAGGATGAGTTGCATCCCAAGAACACCATCCCTACTGTGAAGCATGGGGGTGGTAACATCATACTTTGGGGGTGCTTTTCTGCGAAGGGGACAGGCGACTGCACTGTATTGAGAGGATGAATGGGGCCATTTATGAGATTTTGAGCAACAACCTCCTTCCCTCAGTCAGAGCATTGAAGATGGGTCGTGGCTGGGTCTTCCAACATGACAACGACCCGAAGCACACAGCCAGGATAACCAAGGAGTGGCTCCGTAAGAAGCATATCAAGGTTCTGGAGTGGCCTAGCCAGTCTCCAGACCTAAATCCAATAGAACATCTTTGGAGGGAAACTCTGTGTTGCTCAGCGACAGCCCTAAAACCTGACAGATCTAGAGGAGATCTGTGCGGAGGAGTGGGCCAAAATCCCTGTTGCAGTGTGTGCAAACCTGGTCAAGAACTACAGGAAACGTTTGACCTGTGTAATTGCAAACAAAGGCTTCTGTACCAAATATTAACACTGATTTTCTCAGGTTTTCAAATACTTATGTTCAGCAGTGCAAGACAAATAAATTCTTTAAAAATCATACAATGTGATTTCCTGAATTTTTTTTTAAATTCTGTCTCTCAGTGGGAATGCACCTACAATGTGAATTTCAGACCTCTCCATGATTTCTAAGTGGGAGAACTTGCAAAATCGCAGGGTGTTCAAATACTTCTGTTCCTCACTGTACATACCAAGTTGTCCTTAGGAGTACCTTCTTAAATTGACAGGACTAATCTGTGTACCACATGAGCACATAGCCAGTCTGTGGGAGCCAGAATTATTGTTGGTTGGTAGGGGATCAAATACGTATTTTACTCACCAAACTGCAACTCAATTTATAACATTTGTCATGTTGGATATCTGTTTACTCGATGCAATCTCATCTTTTATATTTTACAAAAAAATAGGGTAATTTATTGCTTTTTTTTTTTTTGTGCCCTAAAATTAACTTGTATTGTTACTGAAATTTTAAGGTAATATCAAGCGACAAATAAAAAATTGGAGCTACCACTTTTATTCTCTAGGGTCTCTGGTATCAGAAAATATATAATGTTTGGAGGTTGTATGTAATCTTCAGGCCTAAAATTATTTTTTTAAACTTGTACAAAAAAACACAAACGGCTCTGGCAGCGAAAGGGATAAAGGATAAGCTCGACACCCCCCTTTTCCTGAGGAGCAGTCAATCGGTGCTCATTACATTTGCAAGGTCTCTCTCCTCCCTGCTAGTCCACGGTTGTGGTGCTGGAGACAGGCAGGGGAGGAGGAGATAAACAGCACAATGTTAAAAACGTTACACATTTAAGTTGCCATTAAACCCTTTTTGTTTTTAAAACGGTCCTAAAATCACCTGATTTAAATACGGTTTTGGATCAAATTTATTTTTATCTGGACAAGTTGATTGTCATGAGGAACAAGTAAATTGGGACACAGATTTAGTCCCCGGACAAGTAATTTTTTAAAAAATTTCCACACCCCTGATTCTGTGTCCGAGCCCTGCAAGCAGATCCTTTTGACCTAATGGTTTGTGCTCTGATACAGTATGCATTGTTAGTTGTTGGGCCTTTTATAGAAAGGTTGTGCCTTTCCAAAGAAATTTAATTTACCACAGGTGGACTCCAATCAAGGCATCAACTTAGCCTTGTGCTTAGGGTCATTGTCGTGCTGTAAAGTCCATGAGTGTCCCATGCGCAGCTTTTGTGCAGAAGAATGCAAATCTTCTGCCAGAATATTCTTATGATATGATGCATTCATCTTGCCATCAGTTTTCACAAGATTTCCAGTGCCTTTAGAGCTCACCCCCCCCCCCCCCCCAACATGCTTCACAGTGGGGCTGGTACTCTTGTTGACCCCTCTCCAAATATAGCGTGTATTGTTGTGACCATAAAGTTCTATTTTGGTCTGATCACTCCAGATTACTGTGTGCCAAAACTGTGAGGCATGTTGAGATGTCGGGCATATTGTAACAGATCTTTTTTTGTGGCATTGGTACAGTAAAGGCTTCTTTCTGGCAACTCAATCATGCAGCTCATTTTTGTTCATCATCATATTGGTCTTGAAACAATCACGCCATCTTTTTCCAGAGCAGCCTGTATTTCTCCTGAGGTTACCTGTGGATTTTTCTTTGTATCCCGAACAATCTGGCAGTTTGTGGCTGCAACCTTTCTCTTTCTTCCTGACCTTGGCTTGGTAACAGGAGATCCCCAAATTTTCCACTTCCTAATAAGTGATGGAACAGTACCGACTAGCATATTCAAGGCTTTGGAAATATTTTTATATCCTTTTCCATCTTTAGAACGTTCCATCACCTTGCTACGTCTTTTGACAGTTCTTTTCTCCTCCCCATGGTTCAGTATCTAGTCGGCTCAGTGCATCCACATGAGAGCTAACAAACTCATTAACTATTCATACGCAGACACTAATTGCAATTTAAAAAGCCACAGATGTGGGACATTAACATTTAAATTGCCGTTTTAGCGTGTGTGCGCGTCAAGGCCAAATATTTCAGGATATGTAAACTTTCGCGTGATTTCTGTCATTAGGTTTAAAAAGGAACCAAACAACTTTGTAATAATAAATGGCTTCATGTGATCACTTGCCTTAAATAAAAGAGAGTTTTTTTTGGCATGAAGAGTCCTATTTTCTATATCCATGCCAAAATTTCACCGTTTCTGCCAGGGTATGCAAACTTTTGAGCCTAACTGTGAGCCAGACTGATATTTCAGTTTTTCCTTTTTCACATACATTTGCAAACGTTTCCAAAAAATCTGTTTTCATTTTATTGTTATGAGGTACTGAGTGCAGATTAATGAGAAAAAGAATTTAAACAACTGTATCAGGCTGCAATATAAAACTGAAAAAAAGTGAAGGAGGTCTGAATACTTTGAATGCACTGTAGAGTAGCAAGCTGGAAATTGAGTCTTCCTTTTTGATTTTTTTATTTGCAGAAAGAAAAGTAAGATTTGCTTTTGCAAGCTCTTGATCATATTCTGGGTGAAATTGGTGTGGTCTTTGTTCTGTCTTCTCTCTCTCCCCTCCCTCCTCTGCAGAGTTTTTTGTCTTAGGATCAGTGGATGTGAAAGATGAATATCTGCATGTACTGATTTTCCACCACACAAGTTTTCTACGATTTGTGAAGGAGGACCGCAATTTCAGTTTATGGCTTTGGCCGTTCAGCCTGTCCACAGCTCCCAAAATGTTTACCAAGTTTCTGGCTCAGTTCTGGGGCCCTTGCTTACCCAGGGTTTCCCTTATATAGGATAGCTGAACAACTTGCCTCTCAGGGAGCAATCCGCTTCGGTGTAGGAGACCAATGTATCTCTGGTTAGTGCACACTCTGGAGAGGTTTGGCTGGGTTCTGAATTTACAAACTTTGGTCTTAGCCCCAGTCCAGAGTTTGGGATATTTTAGGCCTTACTCTGGAAAATGTTCATGCAGATACCATCTAGATGGAGCCTTCCACATTCACACTCTATGCTTTCCAATGTTTTTTTGAATCCACAAAAACGATTTGCAAGCCCTCCATCACCTGCCTTAAAGGCTTTGTGGTTTCCAGTTCCAAAACTGTGAAGACGTATAAGTGGAAACCACGTCTTCACAGTTTTGGAACTGAACAACTGTGTTCATCGCATCTATGATTTTGAGACACTTCATAAGCTTCTATGAGTGCAGACAATTTTTAGAAGTTGTTGCAGCCTGTAGTTGGCCTCTCCCCAGCAGGGAGATTTCTTGGCTTTTCTTCCAGTCTGGAGTTGATCTGGGACTGGCCTGGAGTATGTTAAAGGACCAGATTTAGTCTTTGTTCCTTTTTCAGTGATGGATTGCTTCACGTTCCTTTGTGAATGCCGTTATGCAGGGCATCTTCTTGCATATTGTTCCACTGGTTAAAACGTGGTTGACTCTGGGAACTCAACTTGGTACTTTGTGTGCAGAAATCTATTTGAAATCATCTGGGATTTTCTTTTACTCATTCTGACTCTGAAGGTTATTTTTCTGGTTGCTATTACGTTGGCTCGGAGAGTTTTGTGTTTGGCTGCCCTTTCCTCTCAGGAGCTGTTCCTGGTGCTCTACCATAAGATCGTTCTATGACCTCAGCTGTCATTCCATCTCAACCAGCACATTGCTTTGCTGTTCTCCTGTCCTTAAACCTCAGATGCCGGAGGGGACAAGGCTCTTTGTACCTTGGATGTGGTTTGTGCTATAGGGTGTTATCTGCAATTGATCAGCAGGATTCTTTGTACTTCCTGAAGGCCCAAAGAAGGGTCACACAGCTTCCAAATCCATTTTTTTTTTCTTTGGATCTGTTTAGCTTATTTATGAGGCTTGCAGTCTGAAGGGATAAGTTCCATAATTTTGTTATGATGGCTCATTTTACCAAGAGTGTTTTGTACTTCTTGGGCTATTCCTCATCACACTTTGCTAGCTCAGGTTTTCAATGCTGCTACCCAATATTTGGCTCATACTTTTACAAAATTTTACCAAGTGGGTGTATGAGCTGCCAAGAACACATCCTTTGGAAAGTTTTGAATGCTGAAGGTTTAGGGGCCTGTTGGCTTGTTGCCACACTGCAACCCTCCTGCCCCTCCCCTTCCTAGCAGCATAACCCTGTCGTAGCAGATAGAGTAATGAAGCCCTGTGATGTACTTTAGAGACTGGGGAAACTGGAAATAGACAGTTAAATGTTATTTATTAATTTTTATTTTCCAATATAAATGTACTACCAGATTATTGGATATGACATTGGCTTATTAGTGGGGCCAAATTTAATCCGTCCTTAAATATTAATTTTTAGAAATGAGCAAAATTTCAACAAACGAAACCGCAGGAAGAATGTTCAGATGGAGTTTGAGGACCCAGAGAAGGATTTCAAGAGGGAAAAGCGAGCAGCACGTTTTCAACATGGCCACAGCCCAAAGAAACTGCGTCTCGAGCCTCTTGTGCTGCAGATCAATAACCTGGATCCTAATGATTCTGACAACATGGACTGGAATGAGATAAAAATAGTGGGAACTTCCCAAGATATTACTAAACCTTACCTGCGATTAACGTGCGCACCAGACCCATCAACTGTGAGGCCAGTGACTGTAAGTTTTTTGATATATATATTTTTTTGTAAAAAAAAAAAATGCTACTTTTTTACTTGTCTTTGGAGTTACACTTCTGATTGTGCCATCAAACAGTCCGTTTATTCCTAAGCAACAAAAATTTGCTTTTTACACCCTTAGCGCAAACCTCATTCCTGACAGGTATCAAACCTGATGGGTGATATCTCCAGGATTATTTTTTTTCCTTTTTTCCCCCTGCAGGTATCTCCCTATCGCTACTCAATCCTTTGTGCTCAAAATAACAACTGTTTCTGACCAACAGAGAGGCTTATGTTGCAGAGAAAAGAGTGTTAGAGCTTCAGAATTAGAGCTAGATGTTAAATATTATGTACCATGAATTCAGAGGCTTTCTAAGGAAGAAACGTACAAACTGAGTTGGTTTATCCAAATTTACAGATGTTTTTAGCTTTTGTTATTTGTAAATGTCATTGTTTTTAGTTGCCTGAAGGGGGGCTTCAGACTGCCCCACTGCATCTTTGCTGCTGTGCAGCTAACCTGCAGTTTTCATGCAGGTTAGCTGCTCTTTCCTATAGACTTCTATGAGGTCCTGTGATCTTGGTGCAGTTTCATAAAGTGCACCAAAGATGCCACCAATATTACAATAGGCAACACACAAGTGTGCTAGCGTTGTATTAAACATTAAGCACCATGTCGCTTTCAGGAGGCAATGCTGCCTTCATTCATTTCAATGGTAGTGCATTTTAACAGCACAGCATTTACTGTTCGTTGGTGAAGCTTTTTTAAACTGGGTAGAGACAGTGGATGTTCCTTTGTCCTAGAATGCACCAGGATATAGAATTAAGACGGGTCGTCTCCAGCCACTTCCTGTTTGTACAGAGCATCAGTTCAGCTGCACGCTTTGCTTCTGTGTGCGTGCAAAAGCATTGAGCCAGCCAGCAACACTGACAGTGCCAGGCAGGAGCGGAGGCACTGAGCATTCTTGCTACTGGCAAAGCTTCTTTGTGTCAGTGCCAGCAAGCCCCTTTACCAGCATATAAATGTACATAGAAGTGACGGCGCCAGCAAGTTCTTGAGCGCTGATATTAATGTAGAGCATCAGGTGTGATTGTAGTCTCAGGTATGATTCTATTCCAAACCTTAAAATACACTTTTTTTTTTTTTTTTTTTTACGGTTTGTCTGTTTTGTTTCCCAGGTTTTGAAAAAATCTTTAACAATGGTGAAGGGGCACTTTAAAGAAAAGCAGGATTATGCCTTCGCTTGTGAACAGCTAAAATCAGTTCGCCAAGATTTGACGGTATATTTTACTAAAATTGCATCTGAGCATTGCATGTGTTGGTTCAGTTTGTAATAGGGGTTTGTTGGTTTTTTTTCCAGGTTCAAGGCATTCGTACAGAGTTCACTGTGGAAGTATATGAGACCCATGCACGGATAGCACTGGAAAAGGTTTGTATTGCTCAACCCCCCCTAAAATGATATATATATTCAGTATGCAAGTTGCGGGCAGAATCATTGAACAGTTTTTGGTCATTGCACATCCTGCGATTTTTGTTTGCTCAATTGCAATGTTTGTCATGCGGAAAACTGTCACGATAATCGCTTAAATGGTCCGTATTTTCGATTCCGCCCATGATTTGAAATGCCTTAATGTGAATGAAGTTTTTGAATAAAGATCTATGCAGTAAGTTAGGATGCTCATTTCCAGAAGTAGGGTGCAATGTGCTAAAATCTGAACAGGCAGTTTCGGCAACAGATCCATTGGGTGGCCTGACCCCCTAACTGTGAAAGAACATCAGTAGCAAATGGTAAATGTATGATACATATATAAACAACCTCCACATAGGCCTAATATAGTTTAGGCCTATGTGGAGTTTATAGATCCATTGGGTGGCCTGACCCCCTAACTGTGAAAGAACATCAGTAGCAAATGGTAAATGTATGATACATATATAAACAACCTCCACATAGGCCTAATATAGTTTAGCAACAGACCTAAACTACCTAAAAGGAATGGTAGTTGTCGTCCTAATGAAGTTGAAGAAAAAAATATTAAGGGGGGGTACAAAAAAAATCTATGCATTATATGATACAAAGGACTTCGTAGTCTTGACTACCTGGGTTATGCTGCCACCTTCAGGTAGATGGACCCTGGCCAGAAAAGATAAGACCTACCTGCCCAGGCATAAACACCCTCTCTCTGCTCAGCTAGGACTCAATTTTCAGCTAGTGTTTTTAGTTTATGGATGTGACTATATATGTCTGAGAATTTTGTTGTAAGCACTTGGTTTCCTGTCCCATCCTTCACCTATGCACAGGTAGGAGGGCTTCATCCAGATCATTCACTAAGGTCTGATGATTGAGGGACTGTTCCCGGGTACGTACATGCTAGAGTGGGGGTGGCACTATTACTGCCAGTTTGTGTTGGATCCTGTGAGGAGCAATTTCTGGGGATCATACCCACGAAGGTAAAAAACCTGTGTGCTGCTTCCCCCCCATAATTCATCTGAGCCTTCTTTCAATCCAGCAATGTGCATGGGAGCCTCGGTTGTTTCGTGCTTCTCCCTTCTCGTTGGTTGATATTCAGTAGCGAGAGCCATTGGCTCTCACCTCTGTTTATTGCAGCCCAGTGAGGGGAGAGTGGAGGATGGGGCCGAGCCGTGGCTGTCTTATTGACACATAGAGCGGGTCTCAGGAGCGAGCATGCACCAGTGCCCCCATAGCAAGCAACGTGCTATTGGGAGCACTGGTCAAGGAGGAGAAGCCAGGAGTGCTGGCAGGAGACCCGAGAAGAGGCTTGAGGTTGCTCTGTGCAAAACCATTGCACAGAGCAGGTAAGTATGACATGATTGTTGTTTTAAAAAAAAAAAAAAAAACCCAAAGCTTTAATATCACTTTATCTGACATGTTGCTCAACAATTGCAACCAGATTGGCCAGTAGGGAACATGAAGAGTAGGACAATAAGTAGATATAGGGCAAAGGTGAAGCCAGG
This sequence comes from Staurois parvus, assembly GCF_062004578.1. Taxonomy (NCBI): domain Eukaryota; kingdom Metazoa; phylum Chordata; class Amphibia; order Anura; family Ranidae; genus Staurois; species Staurois parvus. Next base: position 3,699,793 of record NW_028318482.1, read on the forward strand.
ATAGTCAGAGAGAGACTGGACCACAATAACAGCCACTCAGAGTCTCTGGGATCTGGGTATCCAGAGCCCTGCAGCCTGTGAGGGAAGACACTGACAGGCAAACCAAATACCACCTGTTGTGTCCCAGTGCAGAAGGCATGAAGGCTAGGACAGGAAGGTTCAAAATCCAACCTGACTACCAGCCAGCTGCTTAAGATCAAAACGGTCTTGGAAACTAACTCTAGGAGCTGAAGAAAGCAGGTCCTTTACTGATCTCTTGGGCAGAAAACATATGTTTTTGGACAGTTGTGGGGTGTAAGCTTGACTAGCTGCTATTTCAGTTTTGTTGCACTTAATGTCCTACTCTTGGAAAAGGGCAGCTTAACCAACTGGGGCTGATTAATCATCAGTCAAAAGCTAGGTCTCACTGAACGTAAAAGAAATTCTTTAACCCCATATGTGGTAGCCATTCCCCCACCCCAGCTACATTTATGGTGAAATGTGGCATTCAGCTCCTCCATTTAAATTTATTTTATGGAGGGGTTGCTTTGAAACTAGCTGTAGTCCTCCAGAATTAATGGCAAAAATATTGTCATTTTGCGTGCCTTCATGTGCAGTCTAGATACCTTTTAGATTTACCAATATCCTTTGAGTTTGCGGACTTAAACAATTTCTCTTTCTCGTACAATACAAGACACACAAATCTATTCATATAAGATGGGCCATATGCTGCTAGCGCCAGGTGATTGGACACTTGCAAAATCTCAACCGGAGCCCTGCTGTAGTATCCCCATACTCGCTCCCTACTCCATGAGGCTTTCTTGTTTTTTTGCAAATATTCCTAATGATGGGTGCCTTCTCTTTTGAGAAGAATTTCCTACTACTTTTTCACCAGATTTATTTGCGTCCTACGACTGATACTTCTATCAAGATTTGACTGCCTTCATGGCTCACTAGTAGTTTCCCGATTTGGTGACCATCGAATACACCTTTGGGAACCATACCTGGATCCTGCAGCAAGAGCAAGGCTGGCTTGTAATTCTTGCTTTTGGGCACTGGATCCTGCACTTGGTGCCCATTTTGGCACAAGGTGCAGCAAGTGTAGTTAGCTGCAGGGTACTATACAGGGCCAGGGCTATGCTCCATTCCTATGACACCCATATCATGAGGACCCCTTTGGTATCTGGCTACTGTGACAAGAGAAGACGGGGCCCTGAACAGCTTCAATGATGTGGACAAGATAAGACGTGGTTTCCCTGTACTCTTCTACATACTGGTTCCTGGCTTACTTGTCTTGATGGCTCTGGAGCACGCACTACATCCCTATCCTACAAGACATTATGCAGTGTCATGCCCACAAGCAGTTCATCAGAGTAGGAGAACTTGCACTCTTAGTGCTTTTCCCTAAATGTATTGTCTAGTGGGTGATGTTTTGTGAAAAGGTTGCTATACCTCCTGTTTCCAGGGCCCCTTAGGTGGTTACCTTTCTTCTCCCTTTCATCTGCAGTCTGAGTTTTGGCACATTCTTTTTAGGGTTGGTGTACACGGGTAGTTTTAAAAAATTTCTGACTGCTGGAAACTGCTAGAAAACGTAGGTTAAAAGCATCACTTTAGCTGAGTTACCTACCACGTTTGAGCGTTCAGCCGCGTTTGCTTTTAGAAGTGTTTTTAAAGATAACCTCAGGAGACCTTCCCAAATGCTCAGAATGAGCTACATAGTGCTGTAATGCCTCTGGATGCATTCTGGAGTGCACACAACACTCCTTTTGCTGTGTGTTGATGTGTTCCAGTACAGTTCTGTGCAGAAATAATGCAGCACGTTCTACCATTTTTTCCTGCACACGAAACCTGGAACTGACTGCACTGGTGTACTAGGTCCATTAATACATGGGAAAACGCTGTATATTGCATTTTTGATGAAGGAAAAAAGGCACTGGACAGCATCAGGATATGGACCAGCCCAAAAATGCATCTAAACATTTTATAGCATTTGGCGTATTAAATGCCGGTAAACTTTACTCCTGAACTCGGATATTTTATGCTTTCAAAAATATGTCTCTAACCTCAACTACCTGTAAACTACTATATATACATGGACACATAGGAAAACATAAAGGAGAGTTCAGAGGCTGCTGAAAAAAATGCACAACTGCTCCTAAACTTCAGTTTTTAGCAGCGGAAGTGTATGTGAGCCCTTAGCCCTCAGCAGCCTTGCCATGCAAGTTCTCATATCTCTTCCTACTGAATATACCCTACGTTGGTGCATTCCATCCCTTGCATTTGATTCCCCCCTTACTACTTCATTCATGCAGGTCATTTTCTCCCACTCTGCTCTTTCCTTTTGTTCTCTGGAAAGAGTTCCACCTAGAGGCCTGATAGGGAACCTCCGTTAAGTTAGTTGAAAGAAAGCCATAAGTTCTTTTTAGTTTAACCAATTGGGGGGGGGGGAAACAACCGTAAATAAATAGAAGCCTAATTTTTGCTACTCGTTTTTCATTCTGTACATCCTTTTGCCTGATACTGCTTAAGGCATGTCAATTGGTACTTTTTGTAGGTCCTGGTGGACCTTGTTCTTCCCCTCCCTGATATCCTGAGACCTTGCACTTCCTGTACAACTTGCAAGATGACTTTTCCTGGTCACCTGCTGGAATTTCTGCAGGACCACATTGCCAAGCACTGCCATCCTGATTTAAGGAGTTACTATTTTTGTGTGTTCCTTATAAAAGCTGATCTCTCCTGTTCCCACCAGCAACAGTACATTTACTTTGCTTTCTCCACTTGTGGACATGGTAGCCTAAAAGCTAGTTGTTTGCTTTCCTGGTTCTTTTTGTCCTTTGTAAACTCCTATCCTTTCCCTGCCGTATCATGCCGAATGACACAGCATTTCCTTGTTTGCTCTCCTTGGGGTATAATTGCGACTTTTATGGCTAAATGTCATGTCTTCGTTATAATCTTTTTCTCTTAGATCCTTACAGGAAAGTCCCCCTTGGGTTTCCTCCCTCTGCTTCCACCAGATTGTGTGGTTATTTTGCCCCTTTTTTATGAGGTCGATGTCCTTTGGGAACAAGTGTCTCCTTCCCTGCCTGAGCCCATTTTCCCATTGAGGTCAGGTTCTTGGGCCTATGCAGAATCTATCAGCTATACTCCTTTTAGCAGAGCCACCTCCTTGATTTTCATATGTGTCCCAAACCATTGCTTTGTAGGTGGCTGAGTTTCCACTGTTGCTTGCTCCAGTCGTGGGCTATTTCGTTTGGTTCTATTGACCTCCTCTTTCCTGTGGGCCTGTTGCTTTTAGGTGTATTGTTCTGCTCCCGTTGATTGCTTAGGGATGTGCCAAATTGATTTGTGTCCTGTATGATAAAGATTAGAAGAATTTAACATACCTGTAAATGACATATACCTTGAGGGACAGTACAGGACACACATCCCTCCCCTCACATGTCTGTGCTTTGTGATGCTTGCTGATAAACCTGAAGCTTCATGGAGTGGGCAGGGGTTATAGGGGTGCACCTAGCAAAGCTTTTATCAGTGTCCAGTCACTTGACTGTAGTGGCATGCAACCAATGGTCTATCAAACCAGTCTTGTGTCCTGTACTGTACCCCAAGATATGGAATCTACTGGTACATCAAAATTACTTAAAAAAACAAATGAGTATTCATTCAGATCATGTTGCTTACAAGTAGGGTGTTTTAAAAATGTACAATTGTTTAATCTGTTGTGTGATTTATATTTTATATTTTTTAGGGAGATCATGAGGAATTTAACCAGTGTCAAGCACAGCTAAAGTCTTTGTATGCTGAGAATCTTGTTGGGAACATTGGAGAATTTACAGCCTATCGTATATTGTATTATATTTTCACCAAAAACTCTAGTGGTAAGGAAATGACTAAGCATAAAACCTGTTCTAGTACACCCCTTTATGCGGCTTGTAGTCTTACCTCCATTTTCCATCTGTCTACAGATCTAACTACAGAGATGGCGCACTTGACCAAAGAGATCAAAGAGGACCCTTGTGTTGCCCATGCATTGGCTCTTAGGAGTGCTTGGGCATTGTCAAACTATCACCGTTTTTTCAAGCTTTATAGAGAAGCACCACGCATGTCTGGGTATCTGATCGACAAATTTGCAGAAAGGGAGAGGAAGGCAGCCATTAAGACCATAATTAAAACGTATGTTTTGGTCTGCATATTGCTCAACCCTCACTTCAGATTTCTTTCCCTCTTTTATGTTTAAAGAGTTATCCAGGAATCTGTTGGTATCTTTTTTGCTAACTGTGGTCATCTAGCCCATACACTTTGATAGGTCAGCTGCAGCTATCTGTGGCTGTTTGCATAGCCAGCGATTTATCTATGGTGATCACTGCTGGCTGCACATTGTGTCCAGCAGTGATCCCTGCAGGTAATTACTGGCTCTGCAAACAACCATGGATAGCTGCAGCCACCGCTAACCCGTCATTAGTGTACAGGCCTGGCTGCAGCAGCTAGTCACTCATAGGTGGCAAAAAACAGCCGCAGGAATTAGCAGATTCCTTCCACTGCCGTCGAGCCAGTGCTGTGCTTATATCAGCCCGACAGCAGTGATCGCTCATTCATAGAACTGAAATTTCACACAGCACCGCAGTTTGTGTGATCTTTTTTGTGATTGGCAGCACTGGTCTCTGGAGTGGCTCCTGCTGCCAGATACCAGAGCAGTCAATCAGAAGTCTGTCTCCTTTCTATCAGCATAGTCAGATGGGGAGGATTTGAACCTGTCCAACCATGCTGCTTAGATACTCTAGGGCTGGATTTAAACAAAACCATGTGCTATTTGCACTTGGGCCTCTAGGGAGTTTAAAAAAATGTGTGATAATCTTTAACTTGTTTTAAGCCTAGTACACATGGGCTGAATGTCGAGCTGCAACAGCTGGTTCAGTACAAACCGGTCAACATTTGACTCGCGTATTGCAGCCAGCCAGTCTGTCAGAAGTTGCCCTTGTGGCCAGCTTTTGTTGAAGGGGCATGACCCAAAAAGGTTTAGCAATCTGCTCCCGATCAGCACACTTAGCCAATGGGAGCCGTTCTCCCTGTCAGAACACAGTAGCACAACAGGTGAGATTGCGGTTCGAACATCAGATAGTTAGTACAGCAGCTCCTCCTCCTGAGCTGTCACTTTTTTTTTTTGTTCAGCCTGTTGGGTTGAACAAAAAGGAAACATAAAACTAGTATTTTGTACTAGGTGTAAGTGTAGATGGTTTACTATAAAATACTATCATGTACATGAAGAATACATTTCCTCAGACCTAGTTTTGTCATTGAGATAGATGCAAAACTGGGCTAATTTATCTAAAAGATAAACAGGAAGTCTTTCTACACTACAGTTAATTATTATAAGCAAATTCTCAATTTGACATCAGCCCCAGTAATTTTCATAGGTGTGAATGATAGTGTGGCCAAATAAATAGAGTCGTTTGTGAGGGAAATGATACTGTGTTCTCTTAGGAAGGGAAATGAGTACTAGTCCCTTAATATCAGCAGGAGGTACAGCTGGGTAAATCTGTAATTGCAACTCTAGTTGAAGGAGGACTGACATATATGGGGGTCCCTTCCATAGCAGCGGTTTTAATGTGTCCACTTTTGGGAATGCCATCACGAACATCCCAAGTAATTGTTAGGTCTCTTTTAGCTGTGTTGTAGCACGCTTGATACTTGAGGCTAATTGCAAAACTATATTGGATTGTTCAGTTCTTTGCAAACATCATGTAGGCTTTTGCATGAACCCTTTGTAGTGTTGAAGGTAAGTATGAAGTAGGTTGACTTGACACACATTTATTATTGCTGTGCCAAATAATGTAAATATATCCTTGTTGCACTGTTTTAGAATTATTTACTTATAAATTTGTTAGTATGTTGGGTCACACAAAAATGAGCTTTGTTTTCCAGGGAACTTTTGTACAAAAGGATTGGGTCTCCCCCCTTTGTTCGTAATCCTTTATTATCAAATCTAGAGTAGCTATATGTAGCTCTCCATAGATGTTATTCAGTGCACTTTATAGAGGTCTCTAGTTTCTTGTGCTATATGTAGATCCGGGGCTTTTCCTGTTGTACAGTTGATACAACTCTCTCCTACTTGTATATTCACTGTATTTCTTCAGGCTTGTGTTGTGAGATTTTTAGCATACAGGGTTCTATGTTAGGTGAAAGGGGAATATTCCCAGTGTAACAAAAGAGGAGCAGATTAATTTACAAATTCTGTTCGTATCTCTTATATTATGATGCATAAGTATATTGTAAAAATAATTCAGCTTATGAATCTAGGCAACCAAGACTGTAAATTGCATGATTCTCAGCAGGTTGGATAAATCTGCATGTGCATAAAAAGATCTGATATGCCTAATATGCGAGTCAGATTATTTTTGAATATTACCTTTACCTGGAAGGGTTAACTAGTTTGTATAGTGTTACAGTGGACTACTTTTGTGTAGTATTCCTGCAGTCTCTTATCCATTTTAGTTTTATCGAATGGTAAACCTGTTTTTCGGTGGCTCATTTTGTTAAAGTACTCCTTTGCTTTCCTGAATTTCTAGTTACCTGGCTGGCAATGTGGTTTCTTTCTTTAATGCTCTCTAAATCAATAACTAGGGACAAGTATGCAGATCAGAAAACCCAAAATCCTATCTGTGAGTATTGAAGCAAGCAGTCAACAGAGCAGCCAGGCAACTAGCCTTTTAGAAGAGCAAGGAATTGACCACTTCTATATATCTCGCAATGTTTTTTTAAGACTAGTATAACTTCTCTAAACATACACTTGGTGCGCATCTCTACATTTTATAGCAATACAATATACACTTGTGAACCCTCTTAATACAAAAAGGGCTAACAAACCACAACTTTATAATAAGCAAGTGCAATATGCCATTAGAAAAGCGAAAACAGGCATATGAAAAGTGAAAAAGTACTCCGTCCAACATATATTCTCCGAGATTCAATCAAATCTTGAAAGGCTAATAAATGATCAGAAATATTGATCTCACTTTCCACAGATCAATACACGTTTGTGCTGGTACTCAGCATTCACGAACACACAAGCATGTATTGATCTGTGTTTAAGTAACCTGTTCAGAAAAAGTCAACATTGTTGTCCCTATCATGGCACCCTGATGTGTTTGTGCTATATTATGGAACATGTCCATGCATTGCATGTGTCTTAGACTGTCATGTTTTCTGGTGATGGTTTATATTTGCTATGGAAACAACTGTAACACTGGTCTTTCACCATTGACCAACTCTGGGCATATTAAAAAATGGCATGATGCAGTCTGTTATTAACATTAACTTAGCAGTTTTTGTTTTTCTAATAGCCCACATCATTTTTTGTCTGCCTTTCCTGCCCGTATATACACAATTTTCCACTTGTTGCTGCAAAATCACACAGCAGTGTTTTTACCCTGTGGACTGCGTAGTCTTAGTAAAGTATGGTTTTGTTTTTTCCATCACTTTTATTTCAAGCTATGTGGCCCTAGCTATGATCTGATGCTGCAAGTCTCCCCCACCTGCTCTGAGACAGAGAACTCATATGACTGATTGGTCAGGTCTTAGCTTAGTCGCCGCTTTCTGCTTTGTCCCTGCAGCGCTCCCTGGAAGGCCAGGCTTTGCAGGTTAGGTGTGACTGCCTCTGACTCAGCAGCGTGTTGAGAGGCTGAGCTAGCTGATAATTATGCAACTGGGTGGATCCCTACATTATGGTTAGGATCCTTACGTAGCACAGAACGACAGTGGATCACCGGAGCACAGAGCTAAGTACAATCCTGTGCCACACATGACAAGTTGGGCATGCTCCTCCTTTTGACATGTAGTTTTCAATGTACCTAAATTCAAGGACAGACATCTCAGATGCCAGCTCCAACTTACACTTTTTTTTTTTTTCCTTTTAGGGTTCATGCACATGGACATACATATGATTATCTGCATTGATATAAGCTAGAGAATCTATTTTGGGTTCTTTGGTGGTAGGTTATGGTAGTAACAAGAAACACACAGCTAAATTTAAAAAAAAGATTTATTTTTGTTTTTTTTACTATTTTGGGACAGGTTTTTTTTTTTAACAAGACAAAAATTGGGATATCCTGGGAATATTTACCACCAAATGAAAGCCCAATTTGTTCTGCAAAAAACAAGGTATAATTCACCTGGATGTACAAAATAGTTGTGGTGACACTTCAAAGTTCTAAAATTTTACTTAGGCTTTAAGATTTGTTGTACCCTTAGGCGTTAAGGGGTTAAATTATGTATTTTATATAGTTCATCTTTAAACAATCGGAATTAAAGGTGACTATTGGAAGCACCCCCGCAACTATAATTTTATCCCAAATCTGTAACCTCCACTTTTGCTCAAGAGCCTGGCCGGTTGTTGTAAGTAGAAACATAAGATGTACTGGTGTGATCAAAACGTAATAAAAATACATCGCAAGGCGCCATAGATAAAATAGAATGCTGTGTTAATGCTAATGGTAACCTGTATCAAATTTCATTTTTTATTTTGCACATAGTTGCACTTTAATGGATGTCATTTTATTAAACAGTGTTGACTTTCCTCTGTGTATTAAAATCTTGCAGGAAGATTACTGTTCTGTGCCATTGCAGTAAATTTGTATAATTATTTAACATATTTGCTGCTGTGCTTTAAAGTGTTTTGCACCCTGCAGTTAGTGGATTTTCAAAGGTAGGTAAGTTTTTCTGCTTGTGTATTGTGTACTTACAACCTTTTATTTCAGGTGGGTAATGCATATTTTCATTATGATTCTAACTTGTGTTTTCTTTTGCTCCTTTTCCCTTGCTGCTTTTTTTTCAATTCTTTAGTTTTCGTCCGGTGCTCCCAATTTCCTACATTCAGTCAGAGTTGGGCTTCGAGAGTGAGGAGGAGTGCCATAGTTTCCTGGCTTCTTTGTCCCTTGTGTATGCAGGGAACGACACCAGCAAGATTGATTGCAAGCAAAGCTTAATGGTCTTGCCAAACTTCTGAGCCAGTTTTTAATTGTAACTCAAATTAAATGTGTTTTACAACACATGATTTAAGCTCACACTATGTGTGTATGTGAAACAATGCTTGTATTGGATCTACTTCTGATCAGAGGGTCCATGACCTGGTATTTCATTCTGAACCTGGGCTTTTCTGAAGTACCTGAGAGCCATTTCAGATCTTGGTAATTTTCTTTGTTCAATGTGCTATGCTTTTGCACTCTCAACATGAAATTGCCATTGATTTGATTGGGTTCAGCCTTTAAAGCCAGAGCTACCAGAAGTTAAGTGATAACTGCTTTGTTTTTACAATGAAATTTGAACATGCTGGATAGAAGACGGATACCAATTAATGTGGAAAGGCAGTTATTAAAGAGTCTATACCCATAGAAGACCTTCTGATCTAACAACCAGCCCACTTGTGGATTATAAGGTCCACAGAATGGTTTAACCTGGTCAGGGAAATAACTTGTCTTGAAGAGGTTGAGAGATTTAAGCTGGAACGCTTTTTTTACACTTAAAATGAGTGTTCTGTACATAAGAGATACTATTTAGCTGTTTGAAAAGCTGTATGTACATTTTGTATTTAAGAGTTTCTTCTGAAGTGAACAAAGGATTTTTTCTTTGTTTTCTGTTTTTATTTTTCTTTCGTTTTTTTACTTTTTGTATTTTGAATGTTTTTGATAGCTTTGATGTTGTATATGGACACTAACTATGTTTCAGTTTCTTTTCTCTCTTTACCTCACTTGCACAAAGCCTTTGTCCACATGCTGCACCAAAACAACTATTGTGGCTTTGGGGAGAAGGCATGAATACCAGAAGGAAAAAGCCAACTCATATATTGGGAGAAACAAAATAAGCACCACAAGCTGCTCTGCCTTGGCGAAAAAATAGACTTTCTTAAATACATAAAGAACTGTTTTAACATCCAAAAAGTCTGCAAATGAAGAAAGAAGTTTACGCTATTCTGAAAACCCTCCTGTATCTTCCTGGAAGCACTTCCCACTCCTGGATCCTTTATAGCCTGTGAGAAGATGTGCTTAGAGTATTATTTTGCCCTTACCTTTCCTTTTTTTCTTTTCTTTTTTTTTTGTTGTTTGTTTTTTTACTTTCTTCTTTCCACCCCTGTTATGTTTGGTTTATCTTATTTCTGTCCTATTTTCAGCAGGTAAATATTGGGTAATATCAAATGCCAAAGCCTTCCCTTCCCAACATTTTTCTTTTTTTTTTTTTTTCTTTAAAATTCTTCTGTAACGTTTTTTATTTTCCTCGTGCTTTCTTTTTCTTTATTCGTTAGTCCCAACCTCCCTTTTTAGCCCATCTTTATGACAAATACTCCTCACCCCCAGTCTTAAAATTGTAACAGTGTGGTATTGTGCAATAATGAACTGATGTTGGTCAAGCGTTCCTTTCTTTGCAGTTGTTTTTTTAATTTTTCTTTCTCCCTTAATAAACTCATGAGTTGCAAGTGGCTTTGGCTCTCCTTTCGTACGTATAGAAGAAGCTGCTAAAGGCAGGAAATTATTAGAAAGGGGCAATAACCAAATGATAACTATTTTAATCGTCAGATGTTTCTGTCCCACTGCTTTTAGCACTGTCTTTAGGCTGTACTCACCCTTGGACTGGTTTAAGTTAACTGTACCTGAGTTTGATGCTCTCCTGGTTTGCACTCACACTGGTTTGTGTGACAAGTGTTTCAAGGCACACTTTCTTCTAAACAGACCAGTGATCCCTGTTTTATTGAACAGCTTTCTCTATACTGAGGACTGTACTCTGGTTTGGTTTGCACTCACACTGCAGCAAACCGTTCTGCTCCATAAGTGATATGCATCCAAGACCACCTGTTCTAAGTCACATGGTAAACAAACGAACCAACCCAAGGGGCTGAACGGTGCTCAGGAGCTGTTTAAAAGTTCTAGTGTGAAGAATTGTTTGGGATACAAAGAAAAACCCACAGCCTGCTCTGGAAAAAGACAGTGTGGTTGTTTTGAAGGAGCACAATATGACAATAGTTGGATAAAAGTGAGCTGCATGGACAGGTTGCCAGAAATAAGCCTTTACTGGGCCAGTGCCACAAAAAAAGGGTGAGGCATGTCAAGGTGTAACTGGGCCTTTTTTGTGTTCCTGAACAATTCTGGCAGTTGTGGCTGCAATCTTTTTTTTTTTTTTTTTTTTGGTCTATCTGTGCTTGGCTTGGTATCAAGAGATCCCCAAACTTTCCACTTCTTAATAAATGATTGAACAGTACTGACAGGCTCTTTGAATGTCTTTTTATGTCCTTTTCCATCCTATAAAGTGCCATTACCTTCTTATGCAGGTCTGTTCTGTTTCCCATGGCTCAGTATCTAGGCTGCTCAATGCCTCTATGTAAGAGCTAACAAATTCATTGACTCGCCACAGACACTAATTGCAACTTAAAAAGCCACAGATGTGGGAAATTAACCTTTTAATTGCCATGTTAACTTGTATCACCTTGCGTGCCTTTACCAAGGCCAGACATTCCAGGGTATGTAGACTTATGATCAGAGCCATTTGGGTGATTTCTGTTTATCATTAAAATTTTAAAAAGGAGCCAAACAACTATGTGATGATAAATGGCTTTATATGATCACTATCCTTAAATAAGACTACTTTTTTTTTTTTTTTGGCATGATCAGTCATATTTATCAATGTCCATTCCAAAATTTCAAGATTTCTGCCAGGGAATGCAAACTTTTGAGCACAACTGTGTGTGTGTAAAATATGTATCACTATTTTTCTCAGTGAATATATTTCTAAAGCTGCTATTGACATTAAATTTTCATCATGTGTCTGTAAAAACCCATACAATCCATGCATACAAAGAAACAAAAACAGATCTAAGTTCAGAAATTGTGTAGTAAATTGGAATGACTCAGGGAAAAAGTATTGAACACGCTAAATGAAATGTATTGAATTCTTTGTATAAAATCCTTTTGTTGGTAATTACAGCTTCAAGATGCCTCCTGTATGGAGAAACTAGTCACATGCATTGCTCAGGTGTGATTTTAGCCCATTCTTTCACACAGTCTTCAAATCTTGAAGGTTCTGTGGGCCTTTTTTATGAACTTTGATCTTTTAGTTCCTTCCATAGATTTTCTATTGGGTCCAAGTCAGGTGATTGGCTGGGCCTTTTCTAGAAGCTTTATTTTCTTTCTTTAAAACCAATATAGAGTTTCCTTGGCTTTGTGTTTTGGGATCATTGTCTTGCTGAAATCTCCACCCTCATTTCATCTTCATCATCCTGATAGATTGCAGATGTTTATCAAGAATGTCTTGCTACATTGTTCCATTCATCCTTCAGTGACATGAAGTGTGCCAGTACTATATGTGTAAAAACAGCCCCACATCATGATTTCCTCACCTCCAAACTTCAGTTGGTATGGTGTTTTTGGTGTGATGTGCAGCGCCATTTGACCTCCAAACGTGTGTATTATGGCATCCAAAGAGTTACATTTTGGTCTCATCTGACCAGACTGGATTCTCCCAGTATTTCACAGGCTTGTCTAAATGTTGTGCTGCACTTTAAATAGCTTCAACATGCTTTTTTCTTCAGCAATGGAGTCTTGCGTGGTGAGCGTGCAAACAGGTCATAGTAGTTCAGTGAATTACTTGTTTTCTTTGAAACAATTGTACCTGCTATTTCCAGGTATTTCTGGAGCTTTCCACAAGTGGGCCTTGGCTCTTGGACAACTCTTCTGATAATTCTTTTCTCTCCTGTCAGAAATCTTGCAAGGAGCACCTGGTCATGGCCGGTTTATGATTATATGATCTTTCCACTTTTGGATTATGGCCCCACCAGTGCTGACTGGAACATTCAGAAGTTTAGAAATCCTTCTGTAACCAATGCCATCAGTATGTTTTGCAACAATAAGGTTGCAAAGGTCTTGAGAGAGCTCTTTGTTTTTACCCATCATGAGATGTTTCTTGTGTAACACCTAGGTAATGAGATGCCTTTTTAAGGCCATCAATTGAGACTGAACCAGATTATATTAATTCGCACTGACAATGATGGATTGCCAATTACTGATAGATTTTACTGTGTCTTTGCTTATCATGCCTTTCTTTTTGTACCTCCACTGTGTGTTCAATATTTTTCCGTGTCATTCCATTTTATTACACATAATGTAACTACTTGCCCTTGGGAAGAGTTACCACTCCCCCCCTTCATGACCTGGCCATTTTTTTATTGTTTGCAACCAAACAAAATTTGTCTTTTTTTTTTTTTTTTTCTTCATACAAACCGCTTTCTTTTGGTGGTATAACACAGGATATAAGGCGAGCGCAGATAATATGGTAGCTGCTAGCACAAAAGGCAAGGTAACAAACCCACAGTAATCAATTCAAATGTATGTGCCGTGCTAAATGCAATCATAGAGTGTTTTATGTGAATAGAAGTGTTCATACAATAACGTCTCAGATCATAGAATTATAAAAAAAAACTTTAAAAATCTGCTAAATGCAATCATAGAGTGTTTTATGTGAATAGAAGTGTTCATACAATAACGTCTCAGATCATAGAATTATAAAAAAAAACTTTAAAAATCTGCTAAATGCAATCATAGAGTGTTTTAGGTGAATAAAAGTGTTCATACAATAAGTCTTGGATCATAGAATATACATAGTCCGTGGCCCTACGGGTCACACCAATGTCTGGTGATTGTGGAACTACAAGGTGCAGCAATACCAGCTGGGATGCTCGAGAGTGCTCATGATCCAACATAGGAATCCAGCACCTTATAGGGATGTGCACTCACCAGAAGGCTACTTGTATAATAGCGTTAATGCTGACCCTTATGGGGGGGTTCAGGAAGCCATAAATAGGGAGCGGACCTCTCCAGGGTCAGGGCTATGCAAAACCAGCAGGAAGGTATGACAATATAGTGTAGTATTGTTAATAGTTAAAAATAATCCACAGCAAAAGAGTTAAATACATAAAAGCATACCAAGGTGGCCGCCGCTCCGAACTCTGGCGGCAGCATGACATCAGCACGTATGATTGCATTTGTCACTTATGCTTTTGCGCTGTACTTACATTTGACTTTATTTCTTTTGGTGGTACAGTATTTGATCATCTGTGGTTTTTACTTTTTGCGCTATAAACAAAAAAGACTGCAAATTTAGAAAACAATTTCACTTTTGGTTATAAAAAATATCCAATAAACTCAAAGTTGATCATAAATTTAGGCCAAAATGTATTCTTCTACATGTCTTTGGTAAAAAAAAAAAAAAATAATAATCCCAATACATGTATATTAATTGGTTTGTGTGAAAGTTATAGTGCCTACAAACTATGGTGTATATACCGTATTTTTCGCTCCATAAGACGCACTTTTTCCCCCCCAAAAAAGGGGGGGAAATGTCAGTGCGTCTTATGGAGCGAATATAAAGTGGCCGGTCCGGTATTTCTGCCGCCACCATGTCAGAATACTGGGCCGGCCGCTCAGCTGTTCTCTCCTGCAGGGCCTTACCTGTTTCTCGCTCCAGCGCTGCACAATCTTCCCACACTGGCTTCTGTGACACTGTGCATGTGCTGCGCTTTGTGAATGGTGCGGTGTCTTCTGGGGCACAACACAGGTCCCAGAAGGTGCCGGGCCATTCACAAAGCACAGCGCTTCTCACGCATGCGCAGTGGGAAGCCGGCGCAGGAAGAAGAGGGAAGGACAACACCGCGGAAGTGGGAGCAGGTACCTGTCAAATTCAGGTACCTGCTCCCCCTCCCTCCCCAAAGGTCAGCAGACTCTGGTCATCCCCTGCACTGTCTGCAGTCTCTGGTCATTCCCTGCACTCTCCGCAGTCTATTGTCATCCCCTGCACTGTCTGCAGTCTCTGGTCATCTGTACTGTGTCCCTGGTATTTTCCCTGTACTATGTCCGCAGTCTCTGGTCATCTCCTGTACTGTGTCCGCAGTCTCTGGTCATCTCCTGCACTGTGTCCGCAGTCTCTGGTCATCTCCTGCACTGTGTCCGCAGTCTCTGGTCATCTCCTGCACTGTGTCCGCAGTCTCTGGTCATCTCCTGCACTGTGTCCGCAGTTTCTGGTCATCTCCTGCACTGTGTCCGCAGTTTCTGGTCATCCCCTGTACTGTGTCTGCAGTCCATTGGTTCAGAATATTTTTTTTTCTTGTTTTTCGCCTCTAAAACCTAGGTGCGTCTTATGGAGCGAAAAATACGGTATATGTGTATATATAATATATATATATCCGTAATATGGGTGGAGTGCACAGCAATCAGCAATCCGTGCATAGCAATCAGGCCTTCCCAAAGTCCATATATAGAAAAAAAAGAAAATTGGATTGCTGCACATAAAAAAAACTTATTGAAAAATTGCCATACAAAAGGGTTTCCAAAAAAATGGACACAGCCATACATCCTAGTGTTCAACAGTTTTGGGCTATTATGTTAACACCCTTCTTCAGATCAGAACACATTGAAATCCAAAGTGCTGCTTAGATCACTATATCATAATTGGAATCAATTCTACAATTAGCCACAAATTGAATGCACATCAGATGAATATCTCCCAATAAAGGTGGTGGTTTAAGCACTTGCCGCCCAGCCACCGCATATAAACTGTGGCAGGGCGGCACTCTTAGGCAAAAGCACGTTTTAAAACGACTGCCTTCAAAACAGGTAGGGGGCGCGCGCGCCCGCCCTACCTGTCCCGCGGGTGTCAGCCGACGGGTCACGGACGGTTTTTACCGGCCGTTTTCCCGTGATTGACGGTGATTGCTGACATAGAGCAGGGCTGCATTGTTTACACACAGCCCTGTTCTGTGTCAGTTCTCTGACAGCTTGTGAGAAGCTGCAGAGTTTCTCTCCCTGGATCAGCTCCCCCCTCCCTCCGCCCGTCCAGTACACACCCCCGCCCCCTAGTAAAACACTCCCTGCAAATTCTAAAAATGTTAACCCCTTCCTCCCCAGTGACATTAGTACAGTTTCAGTGGGTTTTTTTCACTGATCACTATATTGGTGTCACTGGGGATGTCAGTGACCCCAAGTCAGTTCCCCCCCCAAGTGTCAAAATGTCCGCCGCAGTCCTGCAGTCCTGCCATAAGTCGCTGGTCGCCGCCATATGTCGCTAATTGCCGCCAAAAGTCGCTGATCGGCGCCATTATTAGTATAAATAAAAATTAAAAATTCCAGTATCTTTCCCGCCATTTGTAAACGCTATAACTTTCACGTAAACCAATTAATTTACACGTATTGGGATTTTTTTTAGCAAAGACATGTCGCAGAATGCATTTCGGCAGAACTTTATGACTAAATTTGATTTTTGCATTTTTTTTTTACTGGACATGGGGAAAAAAAGGATGTAAATTTCATTTATGTACCGTATTGCATGACCACGCGATTGTCCTTTAAACTAGCGCAGCGCTGTATAGCAGAAAAATGGCGTAAATTGCAGTATCTATACCATAGTTTGTAGACGCTGTAACTTCCACACAAAGCAATCAATATACACTTATTGGGATTTTTTTTACCAAAAACGTAGCAGAATACATTTGGGCCTAAATTTATAACCAACTTTGAATTTACTATATATTTTTTATAGCTGAAAGTAAGAAATATTGTTTTTCTTCAAAATTTTTGGCCTTTTTTTGTTTATAGCGTGAAAAATAAAAAGCGTACAGGTGATCAAATTACACCGAAAGAAAGCTCTATTTGTGTGAAAAAAGGACGTAAATTTCGTTTGGGTGCAACATTGCATGACCGCGCAATTATCAGTTGAATTAGTGCAGTGCCGAGTAGCAAAAAGAGGCCTGGTCATTAAGGGGGGTAAATCCTCAGGAGCTCAAGTGGTTAAGAGTGAAAATTCTGTCAGGAAGAAACGTCCCCATATTAAAGACGTGGAATGTAGACATAAATACCTATTATAAAAAGCACATATATAAAGAAAAAAACAAGAAATGAAAAAGTACATATGTTGATCAGTGCCCTGATGATCAGCGCTGATCACTTCTCTGACAATTGCCGATTATCGGCAGTACTTTCACAGCATGATCAGCTGTGTCCGTAGGGATCACCAGCAGCACCGGGTGCGCACTTCTGGGGGCGCACAGAGGGCGTGTCCTGGAATGACCTCCATGGATGTCGTCCCAGAACTAGACAACCACACTGTAGCCGTCTTTCGGCTATAGTGCAGTAGAGAAGAAGATAAGGTCCTGGAGTGGCCTAGCCAGTCTCCAGACCTTAATCTGATTGAAAATCTGTGGAGGGAGATAAAAGTTCACGTTGCCAAACGTCCGCCACCAAACCTTAATGGCTTGGAGAAGATCTGCCAAGAGGAGTGGGTCAAACTGAGATGTGTGCAAATCTGGTGGCCAACTACAGGAACGTCTGACCTCTGTGATTGCCAACAAGGGATTTGCCACCAAGTATTAAGCCATGTTTTGTGAATGGGATCAAATACTTATTTCCCTCATGAACATGCAAATCAGTGCATAATTTGTTAGACATGCATTTCTTTTGAATTTTTTGTTGCTATCCTGTCTCTCAGTGTTACAATACACCTACCATTCGATTTTAAGACTGATCGTTTCTTTGTGAGTGGGCAAACATTCAAAATCAGCAGGGGATCAAATACTTATTTCCTTTACTGTATATACAGTTGTGTTCAAAATACCTGATCAATCACTGTTTTTGGTAGAAATGATATTTCTACATGGCAAATAAGTTTTTAATAAAGTGCAGAAAATGATAGGCTGCTCAGCTTAAATGATCGCAAATGCTTTAAAATGGCAACCAAAACCTGAAAGACGTGGAAGAAAGTGAAAAACTACTATTCAAATGGATAGAATAGCCAAAATGGCAAGGACTCAGCTAACAATCAGCTCCAGGAAGATCAAAAAAGGTCTAAAGTTACCTGTGAGTACTGTTACAATTAGAAGATGCCTATGTGAAGCCAAGCTATCTGCAAGAAGCCCCCGCAAAGTCCCACTGTTGAAAAAAAGACGTGCTGAAGAGGTTACAATTTGCCAAAGAGCACATTGACTGGCCTAAAGAGAAATGGCGCCACATTTTGTGGACTGATGAAAGTAAGATTGTTCTTTTTGGGTCTAATGGCCGGAGACAGTTTGTCAGACGACCCCCAAACACTGAATTCAAGCCACAGTACGCTGTGAAGACAGTGAAGCATGGTTGTGCAAGCATCATGATATGGGGATGTTTGTCATACTACGGTGTTGGGCCTATTTATCGCATACCAGGGATCATGGATCAGTTTGAATACATCAGAATACTTGAAGAGGTCATGCTGCCTTATGCTGAAGAGGAAATGCCCTTGAAATGGGTGTTCCAACAAGACAACGACCCCAAACACACCAGAAAACGTGGAACATCTTGGTTCTAGACCAACAAGATTGACGTTATGGAGTGGCCAGCCCAATCCCCGGATCTTAATCCAATAGAAAACTTGTGGGGTGACATCAAAAATGCAGTTTCTGAGGCAAAACCAAGACATAGAGAAGAACTGTGGAATGTAGTCCAATCATCCTGGGCTGGAATACCTGTTCACAGGAGCCAGAAGTTGGTTGACTCCATGCAACACAGATGTACAGCAGTTCTCAGAAACAGTGCTTATACAACAAAATATTAATTAAGTGATTCAAAGGAAAGCAAAATCTTCAAACATTTTTCAGTTTATATAGTGAATGTTTGAGTTTGTAAAGAAGAATACAAACACTGCTATTTTTTTGAACAGTCTAATATTCATTTTTCTTCAATTTTTTTTAGAGGAACAACACAAATTTGATATATTTTTCTTGTTTTGATTTGGAATAGAATGTGTAGTGTTCCCAATGCATTTTTGTTTATGGAAATAAAAGCTATTAGAAGGATTTTGAGCTTTATACACTTTTTTCAACACGCTGCTATTATTTTGAACACAACTGTATATACAGTGAAGGAAATAAGTATTTGATCCCCTGCTGATTTTGAATGTTTGCCCACTCACAAAGAAATGATCAGTCTAAAAATCGAATGGTAGGTGTATTGTAACACTGAGAGACAGACTAGCTACAAAAAATTCAAAAGAAATGTATGTCTAACAAATTGTGCACTGATTTGCATGTTCATGAGGGAAATAAGTATTTGATCCCCTATCATTCAGGATTTCTGGCTACCAGGTGTCTTTCATACAGGTAACAAGCTGAGATTAGAAGCAGTCTCTTAGGGAGTGCTGCTAATCTCATTTTGTTACCTGTATAAAAGACACCTGTCCACAGGAGCAATCAATCAGATTCCAACCTCTCCACCATGGCAGACCAAAGAACTGTCCAAGGATGTCAGGGACAAGATTGTAGACCTACACAAGGCAGGACTGGGCTACCAAACTATTGCCAAGCAGCTTGGTGGGAAGGTGACAACAGTTGATGCAAGCATTCGCAAATGGAAGAAACACAAAACAACTGTCAGTCTCCCTAGGTCTGGTGGACCATGCAAGATCTCACCTCGTGGAGTGTCAATGATCATGAGAACAGTGAGGAATCATCCCAGAACTACATGTGAGGATCTTGTCAATGATCTCCAGGCAGCTGGGACCACAGTCACCAAGAAAACAATTGGTAACACACTACGCCGACAAGGATTGAAATCCTGCAGTGTCCACAAGGTCCCTCTGCTCAAGAAAGCACATGTCCAGGCCCGTCTGAAGTCTGCCACTGAACATCTGAATGATGCAGAGGAGGACTGGTTGAAAGTGTTGTGGTCATATGAGACCAAAATCGAGCTCTTTGGAGGAGGAGGAATGCTGCCTATGACCCCAAGAACACCATCCCAACTGTCAAACGTGGTGGAAACATTCTGATTTGGGGGTGTTTTTCTGCTAAGGGGACAGGACAACTGCACCGCATCAAATGGACGATGGACGGGGCAATGTACTGTCAAATCTTGGGTGGGAACCTTCTTCCCTCAGCCAGGGCATTGAAAATGGGTCATGGATGGGTGTTCCAGCATGACAATGACCCAAAACACATGACCAAGGCAACAGAAAAGTGGCTCAAGAAGAAGCACATTAACCACTTGCCTACTGGGCACTTATACCCCCTTCCTGCCCAGGCCAATTTTCAGCTTTCAGCGCTGTCGCACTTTGAATGGCAATTACATGCAACACTGTACCCATATGAAATTTTTAGCATTTTTGTCACACAAATAGAGCTTTCTTTTGGTGGTATTTAATCACTGCTGAGTCTTTTATTTTTTGCTCTATAAACAAAAAAAAAGCAAAAAAAACCCAAAACAAAATGGTTTTCTTTGTTTCTATTATAAAATTTTGCAAATAGGTAATTTCTTCACTGATGTACGTTGATGAGGCTGCACTGATGGGCACTGATAGGCAACACTGATGGGCACTGATGAGGTGGCATGGATAAGCAGCACTGATGGGCACTGCTAGGCAGCACTGTTGAGCTGGCACTGATGATGCTGCACTGATGGGCAGCACTGCTGGGCACAGGTGGGTGGCACTGCTGGGCAGAGGTGGGTGGCACTGATGAGTACAGGTGGGCGGCACTGATGGACACAAGTGGGTGGCACAGAGGGCGGCACTGCTGGGCATTGATCATCAATCTGATTGAAAATCTGTGGAGGGAGATAAAAGTTCACGTTGCCAAACGTCCGCCACCAAACCTTAATGGCTTGGAGAAGATCTGCCAAGAGGAGTGGGCCAAACTGAGATGTGTGCAAATCTGGTGGCCAACTACAGGAACGTCTGACCTCTGTGATTGCCAACAAGGGATTTGCCACCAAGTATTAAGCCATGTTTTGTGAATGGGATCAAATACTTATTTCCCTCATGAACATACAAATCAGTGCATAATTTGTTAGACATGCATTTCTTTTGAATTTTTTGTTGCTATCCTGTCTCTCAGTGTTACAATACACCTACCATTCGATTTTAAGACTGATCGTTTCTTTGCGATTGGGCAAACATTCAAAATCAGCAGGGGATCAAATACTTATTTCCTTTACTGTATATACAGTTGTGTTCAAAATAATAGCAGCGTGTTGAAAAAAGTGTATAAAGCTCAAAATCCTTCTAATAGCTTTTATTTCCATAAACAAAAATGCATTGGGAACACTACACATTCTATTCCAAATCAAAACAAGAAAAATATATCAAATTTGTGTTGTTCCTCTAAAAAAATTGAAGAAAAATGAATATTAGACTGTTCAAAAAAATAGCAGTGTTTGTATTCTTCTTTACAAACTCAAACATTCACTATATAAACTGAAAAATGTTTGAAGATTTTGCTTTCCTTTGAATCACTTAATTAATATTTTGTTGTATAAGCACTGTTTCTGAGAACTGCTGTACATCTGTGTTGCATGGAGTCAACCAACTTCTGGCACCTGTGAACAGGTATTCCAGCCCAGGATGATTGGACTACATTCCACAGTTCTTCTCTATGTCTTGGTTTTGCCTCAGAAACTGCATTTTTGATGTCACCCCACAAGTTTTCTATTGGATTAAGATCCGGGGATTGGGCTGGCCACTCCATAACGTCAATCTTGTTGGTCTGGAACCAAGATGTTCCACGTTTTCTGGTGTGTTTGGGGTCGTTGTCTTGTTGGAACACCCATTTCAAAGGCATTTCCTCTTCAGGATAAAGCAGCATGACCTCTTCAAGTATTCTGATGTATTCAAACTGATCCATGATCCCTGGTATGCGATAAATAGGCCCAACACCGTAGTATGACAAACATCCCCATATCATGATGCTTGCACAACCATGCTTCACTGTCTTCACAGCGTACTGTGGCTTGAATTCAGTGTTTGGGGGTCGTCTGACAAACTGTCTCCGGCCATTAGACCCAAAAAGAACAATCTTATTTTCATCAGTCCACAAAATGTTGCGCCATTTCTCTTTAGGCCAGTCAATGTACTCTTTGGCAAATTGTAACCTCTTCAGCACGTCTTTTTTTCAACAGTGGGACTTTGCGGGGGCTTCTTGCAGATACCTTGGCTTCACATAGGCATCTTCTAATTGTAACAGTACTCACAGGTAACTTTAGACCTTCTTTGATCTTCCTGGAGCTGATTGTTAGCTGAGTCCTTGCCATTTTGGCTATTCTATCCATTTGAATAGTAGTTTTTCACTTTCTTCCACGTCTTTCAGGTTTTGGTTGCCATTTTAAAGCATTTGCGATCATTTAAGCTGAGCAGCCTATCATTTTCTGCACTTTATTAAAAACTTATTTGCCATGTAGAAATATCATTTCTACCAAAAACAGTGATTGATCAGGTATTTTGAACACAACTGTATATACAGTAAAGGAAATAAGTATTTGATCCCCTGCTGATTTTGAATGTTTGCCCACTCACAAAGAAACGATCAGTCTTAAAATCGAATGGTAGGTGTATTGTAACACTGAGAGACAGGATAGCAACAAAAAATTCAAAAGAAATGCATGTCTAACAAATTATGCACTGATTTGTATGTTCATGAGGGAAATAAGTATTTGATCCCATTCACAAAACATGGCTTAATACTTGGTGGCAAATCCCTTGTTGGCAATCACAGAGGTCAGACGTTCCTGTAGTTGGCCACCAGATTTGCACACATCTCAGTTTGGCCCACTCCTCTTGGCAGATCTTCTCCAAGCCATTAAGGTTTGGTGGCGGACGTTTGGCAACGTGAACTTTTATCTCCCTCCACAGATTTTCAATCAGATTAAGGTCTGGAGACTGGCTAGGCCACTCCAGGACCTTATCTTCTTCTCTACTGCACTATAGCCGAAAGACGGCTACAGTGTGGTTGTCTAGTTCTGGGACGACATCCATGGAGGTCATTCCAGGACACGCCCTCTGTGCGCCCCCAGAAGTGCGCACCCGGTGCTGCTGGTGATCCCTACGGACACAGCTGATCATGCTGTGAAAGTACTGCCGATAATCGGCAATTGTCAGAGAAGTGATCAGCACTGATCATCAGGGCACTGATGATCAATGCCCAGCAGTGCCACCCATTTTATTCTCCAAGGCCTTTACTTTCAGAAAATATTTAATGTGTGGGGGTTCTAAGTCATTTTTTGAGAAAAAAAAAGCTTATATTAGAGATCCACCCTGAGGTGGGAGGCCATTCCCCCAACTATGGTATGTCAAGTATTGTTTCACAGCTTTCTGTTTATATTCAAGGGTTTGTTGGTTGTACACTTTTCAAAAAAATTAAAGGAACACTTTTTAACCAGTTCCCAACCACGCTATAGATGAAGGACGGCTACAGAGCGGTTGTCTGGTTCTGGGACGTTTCAGAACATGGACGTCATTCCAGAACACGCCCCCTGCGCGCCCCCAGCGGCGAGCACCTGGCGCCACCGGTGATCGCTGTGTCTTAACAGACACAGCTGATCATGGGATACGGTAAATGTCCAATCACGGTGGCCTTTTACCATGTGATCAACTGTGTGCAGAGGCGGACTGACAACTCATGGGGCCCCTGGGCAATAGGGGATCATGGGGCCCCTGTGTCCTTGCCCAAACTCAAAAAAGCCTATGAAAAAGGTACTAGGGGCATCTCATGGGGCCCCCTACTGACCCCGGGCCCTCGGGCAATGCCTGAGTTTCCAAATGGTCAGTCCGCCCCTGGCTGTGTCCAATGACACAGCAGATCACCGGTTAATGCAGTTGCCGGTTATCGGCTGCATTTTCCTCACGCTGTGACTGCCGAGAAATGGCAATTGTCAGCAAAGGGATCGGCACTGATCATCAGTGCCCAGCAGTGCTGCCCACCTGTGCCACCCACCTGTGTCCAGCAGTGCCGCCCACTTGTGCCCATCAGTGCCACCCACGTGTTCCCATCAGTGCCATCCACCTGTGCCCTGCAGTGCCACCCAGCAGTGCTACCCACCTGTGCCTAGCAGTAACACCCACCTGTGCCCATCAGTGTCACCCATCAGTGCCGCCTATCAGTGCAGCCTCATCAATGCACATCATGGAAGGAGAAAAATTACCTGTTTGCAAAATTTTTTAATAGAAACAAAGAAAAACTTTGTTTTAATTTTTTGCTTTTTTTTTTGTTTATAGCAGAAAAAATAAAACACACAGCGGTGATTAAATACCACCAAAAGAAAGCTCTATTTGTGTGAAAAAAATCATAAAAATGTAATTTGGGTACAGTGTCGCATGACCGCGCAATTGTCATTCAAATTGCGGCAGCGCTGAAAGCTGAACATTGGCCTGGGCAGGAAGGGGGTATAAATGCCCGGTAGGCAAGTGGTTAATCAGAGTATAGCATCAAGTCATTTGATATTGATCTGGTCAGTTAAGTAGCAGAGGGGGTTGTTAATCAGTTTCAGCTGCTTTGGTGTTAATGAAATTAACAACAGGTGCACTAGATGGGCAACAATGAGACGACCCCCAAAACAGGAATGGTTTTACAGGTGGAGGCCACTGAAATTTTTTTTCCCTACTCATCTTTTCTGACTGTTTTTCACTAGTTTTTCATTTGGCTAGGATCAGTGTTGCTACTGGTAGCATGAGAAGGATACCTGGACCCTACAGAGGTTGCACAGGCAGTTCAACTCCTCCAGGATGGCACATCAATATGTGCTATTGCCAGAAGGTTTGCTATGTCTCCCAGCACAGTCTTAAGAGCATGGAGGAGATTCCAGGAGACAGGCTGTTACTCTAAGAGAGCTGGACAGGGTCATAGAAGGTCCTTAACCCATCAGCAGTTCCGGTATCTGCTCCTCTGTGCAAGGAGGAACAGGATGAGCACTGCCAGAGCCCTACAAAATGACCTCCAGCAGGCCACTGGTATGAATGTCTCTGACCAAACAATCAGAAACAGACTTCATGAGGGTGACCTGAGGGCCCGACGTCCTCTAGTGGGCCCTGTGCTTACCATAGAGCTCAATTGGCATTTGCCATTGAACACCAGAATTGGGAGGTCCGCCACTGGCACCCTGTGCTTTTCACAGATGAGAGCAGGTTCACCCTGAGCACACATGACAGACGTGAAAGGGTCTGGAGAAGCCGTGGAGAACGTTATGCTGCCTGTAACATCGTTCAGCATGACTGTTTTGGTGGTGGGTCAGTGATGGCTAGGGGAGGCATATCCATGGAGGGACACAAAGACCTCTACAGGCTAGACAATGGCACCTTGACTGCCATTAGGTATCGGGATGAAATCCTTGGACCCATTGTCAGACCCTACACTAGTGCAGTGGGTCATGAGTTCCTCCTGGTGCATGAGAATGCCTGGCCTCATGTGGTGAGAGTATGCAGGCAGTTCCTGGAGGATCAAGGAATTGATACCATTGAAGGACCCCTACGCTCCCCTGACCTAAATCCAATAGAACACCTCTGGGATATCATGCTTCGGTCCATGTCATGCCACCAGGTTGCACCACAGACTGTCCAGGAGCTCAGTGATGCCCAGATCTGGGAGGAAATACCCCAGGACACCATCAGTATTCTCATTAAGAGCATGCTGCAACACTTTGAGGCATGCATACAAGCACGTGGGGGCCCTACAAACTACTGAGTACCATTTTGAGTTGCTGCAATGAAATTTCAGCAAAAATGGACTAGCCTGCTGCATAATTTTTTCACTTTGATTTTTGTCTTTGAATTCAGTCCTCTGTAGGTTGATAATTTTCATTTCCATCAAACGATGGGGCATCCTTACATTCCTAACACATTACCCAGTCCATATCAGTATAGATATCCAGCATCCAGCATATCCAGCATAATATTCTTCCCCATTGAGATCTGGTGTGTTTTCAAAGTGTATTTTTAGATGTGTGACAGTTTTTTTTTAATTGTTAAAGAAATGTGCATTATTTTTATACATATATTTTGGAGAAATTGTGTGTCTTGTGATCCTTTATACTGTTTTGGAGTTTTTCCTTTTTTAAGTAGTCTATATACAGTATTTATGCATAGTCTGCAATTTGCTCACAATTTCTACAGAAACATATTGTACTAATTGTAAGGTTTCAACATATTTTGAATACCACTGCACAGTTGTCAGAGTCTGAGTCTTTTAATTTTGAACACCTAGAGTAATAGAAAATAAGACTAAGCAGATTTCTAGTTTCTTTATTCAACAAAAGTCTAAAAAGGACAGCTTGAAATAAATTGGTTGTGTCTCTCAACAGACCTTGCTGTTATTCTTTTAAAAAGAAATAATTAGCCATATTGTTTAGCTTACTGTCATATTTATTAGTACAGTGGCAGTTCTAGAAGTGTTGTATAAAATCCATCAGTGCGTCTTGAACTCCCGGCATTGCAAAAGCTAATGGTGTCAATATGTTGAGCCCCAAAATGAGTAATCTGGATACTGTTGTAAACCTCTGGTAGGAACAGAAGGCTGTGATTTTTACTGGCCATATTTCTAGGTACCTTAGCTACAGTAACATGGAAGCTGGAGGAAGTTGGTGGATTTATGACTACTAAGCCTCTGCTTCGAAATCTTTGGTTTAGAGTGTCCACAAAGCATGTTAGTCCTGGAACAAACACGGGTGCCAAATATAGCACACGTGAATGAAAATCTTTCAGTCCATCAAAGCTTAAAATGAGGCTCGGAGAAAGGATCCTCTGAATTTCAGTCTTAATGTCTTGAAGGACTGTATGAACAATTTCTATGTCATCTGAAGTCACCAAATGCAAAAGGCACAATGTTAAATGAAGTTCTGGCAGAGGAGTAAGGAATGGTGCTATTTCTTTGTTATGTTTTACCAGAACATCTTGTACCTCTTTTACAGTGCTTCTCACGTCTTCACTGCTAATGCGAACTGCTATAAAGTGAGTAGGCCTCACTTTTTTAGTGCTTTGTTTCTGCAAATAATTATCATGAGTACTATCCTCGCACTCTTCGTCTTCAACCAACAAATCAGGGGCCACTTCTTCCATCTCTTCCTTATCATTCTGTCCTGTTTTTACTAAAGTTTTGTGCTGTTCAATTACATCTAAGATTGACAATCCACTTCCTGTTGAACCAAACACATCATCTGTGCGACTAGTTTTATCCCAGACCACCAGTTCTTGATATTTAAAGTACTGGATGCGATGTTTAGGTATGGCAAGAACATCTACCCCAGCTGAAGCTAAATCTTCCCAACTAAAAGCTGAGAATGGTTTTTCAATTACCCCCAAAAATCTATCAAGATAACCAACCAAAAAATGCTCCTTAGGTAAATTAGGGTCCCATTGGATTCTGGAGATGACATCAGTGGCTGTCTTCATAGGAGGCATTTTGCCTTTTGGTTCACTGGGGCTCTTGACTTTTCTTAAATTGTCTTTATTAGCAATAGGTTGTTCAGAAGCGTCAGATGCGCCTACATGGGTGTTTCGGCATCTGTCTCCAAATCTACACGTTCCTGCAAGAAAAAATTGGCATACTGTGTCATCATATGGTGCCTTCTCAGGTTCTCCTGTTTCATTCTGTGAAGTTTCTTCTTCATTTTTGGCATCAGCGTCACAATCACTTCTTTCCATTTTTAGTTAAGATCCCTAAAAAACAAGGCAAAATAAAAATACAAGAATGAGACCCTAAATTAGGATTGTAACATCACTATAGAGAATTATGGCCAAATTTGATTCTTTTCTTTTTTAAGGAAAAGGGAACATTATACTGAAGTAGTTAAAGCCAGCCCAACAAGTTGTATTTTTTTTTTAAGGTTTTGGTAGAGTGTAAAAGAACTGAAAACGTTTTAATTGCCATCTGTGCTCCATTGAAAAAGATTTCTCCTTCCTTCCTTTCATATAGGCACAACAGGAAATAGTATCTCCCCAAAGTCAAGGAAAACCTACTTTTTGCAGTTGTCACCTTCCTTATTGGAAGCTTTCCCTCTTTCTTATGCCAGTAACAAAAATGTATTTACTTTTTTTCTATTCTTGTGACAATTGTCACAAGCAGGTACATAAATAAGAACTGAGTTATGGGGCATTGGGACAAAACCATTAAAACTTATCTCTTTAAACTTCAAGCTAAAGAAGATCCTTTACTGTTTTAGAGTCAGAGCTTTTTTTCTGGTGGAATGTGACGGAAGTGTGTTCCGGAACCTCCACCAGAGACACTGTGGGAGCCGATCGGAAGCCAAGCCCTGTCTGTGTCACTCACTGTGTAGGCTGCTGTCTGTATGAAAGCAGAGCAGTCGTGGAGGGATCATACAGCTGCAACCTCAGAGCGGGAGGGCAGAGTGATCTGCACTCCGCTCCGCCTCTCCCTGCAGACCGTCGGGAAGCTCGTTTTGGCGCCAGTCAATCTGCTGTTTGAGAGTGAGGTGCAGCTCATTCAATTGCATGGGGAGCTAGACTGTTCTCTTCCTCAGTCTCCTGACAAGTTAACTGGTATGCTGTGGACACAAGTTTTTAGTTTTCTGGTGACAATGGTGCTGAATGGGGCTGTGCTGTGCCTGCTGTGACTGTCTCTTTGCTGCACTGGGCTGTCTTTTCTGTACTGGGCTGTCTCTTTGCTGGATATTTGGGAATGTCTCTTTGCTGGGTATTTGGGGCTGTCTCTTTGAATATTTGTGGATGTCTCTTTGTTGGATGGGGCTATCTTTTTTGCTGGATATTTGGGAATGTCTCTTTGAAAATTTTGAGATGTCTCTTTGCTGAATATTTGGGGATGCCTATTTGCTGGATATATAGGGATGTCCCTTTGAATATTTGGGAATGTCTCTTTGGTGGACGAGGCTGTCTTATTGCTGGATATTTGGGAAAGGCTCTTTGCTGAATATTTGGGATTGTCTCTTTGCTGTGTATTTGGAGATGCCTCTTTGCTGGATATTTGGGGCTGTCTCTTTTCTGAATATATGGGGATGTCTCCTTGCTTTATATTTGGGGATCTCTCTTTGCTAAATATACGGAAATGTCTCTGCTTGATATTTAGGGATGTCTCTTTGCTGGATATTTGGGAATTGCTCTTTGCTGACTATTTGGAATGTCTCTATGATGAATATTTGGGGATGTCTCTATGATGAATATATGGAAATGTCTCTTTGCTTGATATTTGGGGATGTCTCTTTGTTTGATATTTGGGGATGTCTCTTTGATGAATAAATGGGGATGTCTCTTTGGCAGATATTTTGGGATGTTTCTTTGGTGGATATTTGGTAATGTCTCTTCACCGAATATATGGGGATGCTACTGATGTGAGAAGCGGAGAAGAAACATATGACAAGAATGCTGAAATTGTCTTGAAGTGCCTCTGAGCTTGCTTTGGTAAGTGCTGGATATTTCTAATCTTTTGCATTGCTTTTTATTAACAAATCCCATTAAAATGACTTGTATAGCCCCCCACCACATTATACTTTGTTGCCTGTTCTCTAAAGGGGATGTTTCTGGGGGGGGATTGCAGTTTTAGTTGGCAGTTCTAGGGGCGGGTAGGGACGTGATCTAGGAGGGGGTGTAGGTGAGTTCCTGCACCTCTTCTCTGAGAAAAAAAGCTCTGTATAGAGTACTAATCATTTTCACAGGAACCTTATAGAGGCTCCCAAAGTAGATAGGCTGTACATTAATTTTATCCAAATGCGTTTTCCAATTTCTTAAATGATCTGCATAATACACTGCATAGCCAGACAGCTCTGGACCCCAGAACAGCTGCATAGTCTACTATGGTGCTAGTTATGATTTTCATCACCAGGACAACAGGACTGGTATATGCTTTAAAGCAGGTGCAGCAAGATAGTTTTTCTTCAATCAAGGCTTCATCTAAAGGCTGCTGAGATTGGATCTTTATGCAGCAACCCACGTTGGCGTATCCCCAGCTTTGGAAGCTGTGCCCAGACCCTGCTGGATTGAAGACTTAGGAGCCTGCTTGATATGTGACCTTTTGGGCATTAGACTCTGCTTGTTGCACTTTCCAGTATCCAGGAAGTTTCCAGGAAGCTTCCTACCTTTGCTCCTATCTGCAAGAGACACGTGGCTGCACCTCAGTTCTTGTGGCTGATTACAGTGGCCTAGTCACCTTTGACCATTCGAACCTCCCTTGCTTTCAGCAGCTGGTTAATGAGTACCACAGTTGTTATCTGGTGTTCTCAATTAAATTTTCTCTGTTAAGCAGTAAGACATGTCAAATCACAAGTGCAAGGGGAGCAGTCCTGTTGTATCGGGACTTCCCAGCTTGTGAAATTTAAAGGCACTCCTATTAGCCCAAGCATACGGGTATGTAAATAGCGATTGCAACACACATGTGAGGTATTGTCGTGAACATTGGAGCCATAATTTATGGCTATTAAAAACTGATAATCTGTAAAGGCTTTTAAAGTGTCCCTTACGGACAATTTTGGTTACTGCAGCTTTTCACCATTTCATGCAAGTTTAAGCCTTGACATGTTTTGTATCTATTAACTTGACACAACCATATATTTTATTTACACAGTCTCTGCTTTCAGAAAATATTGGAGGATGAAAGTGATTGTCTAACCAAAAATGCAGTTTTTACCACATGTACGAAAAGTTTAAAAATTGCCCTGGTAGAAAAGTGGGGGTTAAAGACATCATATGGGTTCTTATTGGTGAGGTGGAAACCACCCTAGAAATGAAAGAACAGCTTGTAGCTTCTACTAATGCTGTTAGTCTGAGATCCCTAAGAGGCCCTAAGACTACCAAAACTTTCTTGGTACACTTCTAACTTTAACAGTGTTCTGTATGGAGTTTGGAAAATTTAAATTTAGAGGAGACCTTTATCGAGAAGTGGTCTGTTGCACAACCATTGTATGGCCCTCACGCACGCCCAACCTATATCCAATAGAACACCTCTGGGATATCATGTTTCGGTCCATCTGATGATGCCAGATTGCACCTCAGACTTTCCAGGAGCTTAGTGATGCCCTGGTCCAAATCTGGGAGGAAACACCCCAGGACACCATTCGTCGTCTCATTAGGAGCATGCCCTAATGTTGTCAGGTATGTATACAACCATGCGGGGGCCATACGAAACACTGAGTACCATTTTGAGTTGCTGCAATGAAATTTCAGCAAAATGGACTAGCCTGCTGCATCATTTTTTCACTTTGATTTTCGGGGTGTCTTTAAATTCAGTCCTCTGAAGGCTAATAATTTTCATTTCCATCAAACGATGGGGCATCCTTACATTCCTAACACATTACCCAGTCCATATCAGTATAGATATCCAGCATGATATTTTTCCCCATTGAGATCTGATGTGTTTTCAAAGTGTTACTTTAATTTTTTTGAGCAGTGTATATAAAAATTTAAATAATTCTTGACAAAAATGCTGAACAAATAAAAAAAGGTGAATCTGAACAATACATTGATAGTCTATCCAACAGGCAATGCAGTAAAATGCAGTCCAACTGCCTATGGGCAGCACAGTGGCTAAATGGTTAGCACTTCTGCCTAGCAGTACTAGGGTCGTTGGTTCAAATCCCAACCATTGCATCACCTACTTGGAGTTTAAATGTTCTCCCTGTGTGGGTTTCCTCTGGGTACTTTGGTTTCCTCCCACACTCCAAAAACATGCTGGTAGGTTAATTGAATCCTGCCTAAATTGGCCCTAGTATGTATGAATGTGAGTTAGGGACCTTAGATTGTACACCCCTTGAGGGTTGGGGACTGATGTGAATGTACAATATATATGTAAAGCGCTGCATAAATTGACAGTACTATATAAGTACCTATAATGAACATAACAAATCAATTATAAGTCCATAGAGCATGCAGTGTTTAAACAAACATCTTGCTCAAGGTGAGAAATATGATTGCAAAACCTCAGTGTGGTCAAGTGCCTGTGATGCACACCCTTCACAATGCACACCGGTGGTATCATTCACTCACCAGATCAGATTGACCAATTGTAACAAGCTGGTCAAACAGCAAGGTGAACATTACTGAAACCCACAGGAATGCTTTGGTTCCCTCAATAATAACACCTATGAAAAGCTGGTCTCATACCTGAAAACCTGTCTTTATTAAAAGGTCACATTAATCCAGAGGTACTCAGAGAGTGGTCAACCCAGCACTAAGGATCTGACAGCTAGGCATAAATCCAGCATTACACCAATGCACTGCCTGCTCTGCAAGTGGCCTCCTCTAAGGGCTCGTTCACACTTGACACATTTCTAACGCTTGCCAAATGCCCCTATAGCTTTTGACAGGCATTAGACAGGCATTTGGGAAGTGTTTTTAACACTCCCCAAATGCCCCAAGTGCATTTTTGAGGCGTTTGAATGTTAAAAACTGCACTACAAACGCCTATAATGAAGTTTAATGGTATTAATGCTCCGCAAATGCCCTGCAAACTCCCCGCAAACGCCTCCCAGGCGTTTGAGGAATGTCACCATAGCCTTGAATGGAAGGCTTCAACTCCACATGAGGTGTCAATTTTGCCTTGACGCTATGGCTTCAGTGTGAACAGCACTGTGTGCTGCCATGTGTAGAATTTTCATAGGCATTTGAGAAGTGTTAAAAATGCTTCCCAAACACCTGTCTAACACCTGCTAGCATTGCTAGCATGAACATAGCCTTAGTATGCTGATGTCACAGTATTCAAGTCCCGCCCAATGCTTTTTTGTGCATACAGACGTCATTGGGGGCGGTCAGAGTATGACGTTGTCTGTACAAATAAATGCAGTAAACTTAACCCCTTCCTGTCATTAAGGCAACTCATTCATTTTGGTTTGACTAGCACCTTAATGCTGTCCATAGATGGGTTTTTTTTTCACCCAATCAGCCGCCTGCAGTGATCATTGTATTCTGCCAGTGGGGAAGGCTCCCTGCACTCTCTGCCGACAGAACGCAATAGTGCTGTAGGAAGAGATTCCCCCAACAACACTGAATGTGCTGATGGAAGAATCTAGCAGTTTTCGAGGGTTGAAGGAAGAAAATTGCATCTCAGTCATTGCTCCCATAGACATCAGATGTTCTTCCAATCTGAATGAAAGCAGTCAGAGTATAAGTCCATTATGTAATGTCTAAGGCTTACCATACATGGTACAATCTGACTGTACAATCTCTGTACCATTAGCCATGTAATGCAAGGGCCTGCCTGATGTATCCAATCAGGCAGGCCCTTGCATTACATAGTTGTTGGTAGATCTAAATGAGATTGTAACATGTATGGGGGGCCCAGGGGCCTCTTTAGGATCCCGATTTCTGTCGTGCTGATATCATCTAGCTTATTTATATAACAACAACAGTTTATAACTTACCAGAAGACACAGATTGAGAGATTTCTAATGCTTCTTCCTGCGCTTCCTCCCCACACCTTCTGCCCTGATGTTCTGTAGTGGAGAAGTCACCGTGACTCACCTATTTACAGCACTGTGCGTCACATGGCTCCTAGTTACTAAACAAAACATTGTACAAAGACAAGCAGGAAGTGTCTCAGAGACCAGAATGACGCCCCACCTTTCTCTGCAGTGTGTTCTGGGATGGTTGATGTACAAAGTTCTTCCACAAGAGGGCAGGCAGCTTCTTACGTATCATATATGTCAGTCCCAGTACATCTGGACGCTTTTCATGGCGATTTTCCATAAAGGATCAGAAACTTGCTGTGCTAACCTCCTTCTGCTACTTGCCTGGCTGTCTCTGGCTTTAATACTTTTCACGGTCACTGATCATGAATAAGCATGCAATAACCAACATTTACCGAGGTGAAGTCAGAACTCCCGATCTACGATTGTTCTGGGTCAGCCACAGGGGCGGACTGACAACTCATGGGGATCATGGGGCCCCTGTGTCCTTGCCCAAACTCAAAAAAGCCTATGAAAAAGGTACCAGGGGCATCTCATGGGGCCCGCTACTGACCCCGGGCCCTTGGGCAGTGCTGAGTTTCCAAATGGTCAGTCCGCCCCTGGTCAGCCAGAAGGTGTATCCAACACAACAAACACTTTACTCCTGCGCTAGGAAAGGACTCAGTAGACCCAATAAGAATGTTCTGGAATTTTCTGGAATATGCACAGCTTGCTGCCCTCAACAGACCAGGGTGGTCCGAATACACTGGATACAAATGGAGAAACAGAAAAGGGGCGCACCGACCTAGTGCATTATCGTTTAAAATAATTTATTAAAGAAACAAAAATAGGTATCATACTCACAATAGACATAATAACACAGGCATATGAGGAAGAGGTTGTGTCCTCGAAACGTGTTAGCCAGTTGGTAATCCAGGGTTCCATCGTATGGACTCAGATGTTGTTTGGATCATACATCTTGTTCAGTTTGACATGCCTGTGTTATTATGTCCTTTTTCTGTTTCTCCATTTGTAGCCAAAAGGTGTAGGCAGGTGTGAAAAGTACTGTAACCCTTGGTTCACATACATGCGGCCGTGTGTGCCGTGTTTTGCGTGGGCACGAGAGCCCATTCATTTGAACGGACTCCCAAGCCCGTGACACGCAGGGAAGAAGTCCCTGCACTTCTTTGGAAAACGCAGCTCACACAGGAACCTCGGTTCCCAGTACGGTTGCGTTTTCCAGTGCGGGTGGCGTGCCATCAGCCCGCAGGTCCACGTTTCTCTGTGCGGGAGGTGCGGATGCATGGATTTTCATGTGGATCCGCAGCGGCACCACCCGCACAGATATGAACCTAGGATAAATTAGAAATTAGACATGGGTGATTTGCTTTGTTAGCAATTGAAATTTGAAAAAAATTTTCATTATATGGACATTCAGATGTATCTGTATCTCTGAATAATGTAAATTGTGGGGTGTTACCAGGGAGCGGACTGACAACTCATGGGGCCCCCGGGCAATAGGGGATCATGGGGCCCCTGTGTCCTTGCCAAAACTCAAAAAAACCTATGAAAAAGTACCAGGGGCATCTCATGGGGCCCCCTACTGACCCTGGGCCCTCGGGCAGCGCCCGAGTTTCCAAATGGTCAGTCCGCCCCTGGGTGTTACACAGTTAGGTGTTGGCAGCAATCCCTCATATATATATATATATATATATATATTTGTAATTATTTTATTGTCATTTTTTTGTTTTTTATTTATTATTTTGATTTCCTTATTAGACTATTAATATTCACTAACATTTATTAGCACATTAAGCCTGGGTTCACACTTGTGCGGTGCAGCATATCGCATGTGATTCGCATCACATTCCTGTGCAAATCACATGCAAATTCTGTGCGGTGCGATTTGAGCCATACATTTTTTATGGCTCAAATCGCACCGCATCGGCACCAGGACTCTTTTTTTGGTCTGCAGTAGAATCGGATTGCATATGATTTCACACCTATGTGTTAAGATTCTGCACATCGCACAGCATTTTGCAGACCGATTTCAGGGCGTCGGTAACTTAACATACACACTTGTAGCGGTTCACTTGAGCAGGGTGCGATTGTGATGCAGTGCGGAATTCGCACATAAACCGCTGAGAATTCCGCAGCGCATCAGTGTGAACCCAGGCTAATAAGTGGTGCACCAGCATTTTTCCTTTTATTTACTGTATCTCTGAATAACATTAGCGAATGAATTTCAATGAAACTAAAATAAATTATAATGAAAACAACAAATTCATTTCGGAAGATATGATGCCATAGTTTGGGCATTTTGTTAATATTTCAAGCATCCAAAATAATGTAACAACATAACGAATGATCCGAACTGATTCGGATCCATTTCATTTTAATTTTGCATTAACATTTTTCATTATTATAAAAAATGCATCACATATGAAATGGAAACATACTGTAATAAGTATAGTATGGAATAAAAGTGAAATAAGATGATGATTCCTACTTATTGTGTTTTGTTACTTTTGGGTGTATGTGACTCCAGTCGATATCATCCAATCAGCTCAGTCCGTTTCTCTTTGTGGGTTGGACTAGTAGGGATGACTCAGAGGACAAAGTAATCTCCCGAAATAACAAATTAATATTTTAAAATGAATATAGCCAGTCTTCCAAAATATATGAAATGAATCCAAATATTTGAAACAGATCTGAATACACGAAAAAAAAAATTCCAAAAACAAATCATTCTAACATAACAAATATGTCTCCTTCTAGCAAGCCTGTGCAGCCTAATTTAACCACTTGCCATCCGCCTGCTGTTTTTAAACGGCAGGACGGTGGCACTCCAGGGGCGGGTTGCCGTTCATAAACGGCACCCGCTATTTCTAGTTGTGCACGCTCCCTGGGAGCGCGCAGCACCGCGATCAGGTGCCTGCTGTGTGCTCCGGACACAGTGAAACACTGATCATCGGACGGGACCTCTGTACGAGGTCCTGATCATGTGATCACTGATTGGCCAATCAGTGATCACATCCAAAGTAGTAAGCAAGATGTCACTTGTGACATCATTGCTTACTACGTGTGAAATCTGTGAATGATCACAGAGATCACATGGTACAAGGCTATTCACAACAGCCTTGTACCATGTGACAAGCTATGACCAATCACAGCTCACACAGTATTTCTCAATGGCTGCAAGAATGCAGACAGAGAGAAAGAGAAATAATTGCTTTTACATCCTATATGGGTGTAAAAGCAATCACTGTAAAAAAAAAAAAAAAAATCATCACCCCCCACAAGTAGTACAGTGTCACCATGGTAACATTGTACTGCTAGGGTGACGGTATGTAAAAAAAAATAAAAATAAAAAAATAAAAAAATTAAATAAAAATGTAAAAAAAAATATTTAATAATTATAATTTTTGGTTATAAACTAATTTGGCATATTTTTTTTTTACTAAAAAGATAACGGAATACATTTTGGCTAAGATTTATGATGAAATATTATTTATTTGCAAAATTTTATAAGAAAAACACTTTTTTCAAAATTTTTGGACTTTTTCATTTACATAGCAAAAAAATAAAATCCCAGCAGTGAATAAATACCACCAAAATAAATCGTTATCTGTGCCAAAAAAAGGGTAAAAAATTCATATGGATACAGTGTTGCATGACCGCGCAATTGTCATTTAAAGTGTGATAGCGCTGAAAGCTGAAAATTGCCCTGGACAGGAAGGGGGTAAAAGTGTCCGGACAGGAAGTGGTTAAAGTGACACTAAAGCTTTTTTTTTTTTTTTTTTTATAACAAACGTGTCTACACCTGCTCTGTGTAATGGTATTGCACAAAGTAGCCCCAATTCTCTTCTTTTCGGATCCCCGCTGGCACTGCTGGCTCCTCCTCCTCAAGCAGTGCCCCCAGGGAAAGCCACTTGCCCTGGGGGCACTGCTGCATGCTCATCCTGAGCCACTCTATGTGTCCATAAAACTCCCTCCCCATTCTCTCTTCATTGGTTCACTGGCTGTGATTGACAGCATACAATGGATTTCGGGTGCTGTTTCAGCCAATGAGGAGGAAGAGTCTTAGTCAGCAGAGGCTGTCGAGAACATCGCTAGTTCAGAGAGGGCTCAGGTAAGGATTGGGAGGGCTGGGGGGGGGGTCCGCTGCCCACAAAAGGTTTTTACCTTCATGCACAAAATACATGAAGGTAAAAAACCTTGAGCCTTTAGAACCACTTTAATTCAACAGCAGCTGTCACCATCTCCTTCACCATACATACAGCAACAGCAGTTGGGTCCCACCACCAGTTTGTAAAGTCAGTTATCATATACAAGATCCTCAGTACTCGGCTTTTTTGCAGCAAGGATAATCCTTTTCAGTATTAGCTGCACAGCAGGGGAGTACCTATTTTAAGCAATACTCCCATCCATCACAGTAAGCGACAGAGGTGGGAGAGAAGGAAATTTAAACCAAATATTCCCTCCATTAAAGTGGGGAATTTCAGATTTTTGGCGAATAAGGTAGATGAGCTAATCATGTTATTTCAGGGTCAATGTGAGTTTCGTGAGTGTAGCATTATGTGTTTTTCAGAAACATAACTGCACAGAGATATTACCGATCACAATGTTACTGTAAGTGGTTTCCAGATTGTTAGAGTGGACAGAGACTGCGCAATGAGTGGTAGGAGGAAAGGGGGGGACTTGTTATTTTTGTAAACAATAAATGGTGCAACCCTGCTCACATAACTATTATAGAAAGTGTCCGCTGCTCAGATATAGAATTATTATTTGTAGGGCTTTGGCCTTATTACTTGCCTAGGTAGATTCCATATGTCATTGTTGTGGTAGTGCATATTCCACCTTCTACCAACCCAAAGTTGGCAAGTGATACCATCCAGAGTGTTATTGCAAAACTTCAAACCAAACATCCTAATGCCTTTATCATGATCTCAAGTGAATTTAATCATGTCACCATGGAGAAAACATTGACTAACTTTACACATTTTGTGAACTGCCCAACTAGAGAGACTAAGAAGATAATAAGACCCTGGATCTGCTGTATGTGAAGAATGCATACAGCTCTTCTCCATTTCCACCTTTGGGCAGATCAGATCATAATATGCTATTGCTATAACAATCCTTGTTATGTGCCCCTGGTTAAGGGACAACTTGTGACCACCAGATTGGTGAAAGATGGTCTGAGGAGTCCTTTGAATGATTGCGTGGCTGTTTTGAGGGGACGGATTGGAATGTACACCTATGAGCCACATTGATGGGACATTAGTGGGTTTACTGGGTGCATAATACATTATATTAATTTCTGTGTAGATTCTATTGTTCCAACCAGAATTGTTAATTATTATTCAAATAATAAACCATGGGTAACAAGGGATAGTAAGGATATTTTTAATTCCAAGAAGATGACTTTTAGAGTAGGTAACAGGGAGGAGTTAAAAATGAGCCAGAGGGACCTGAAGACGAAGATTAGAGACAATTTGAGAGAGGTCTGGAGTAGCATGAGAACCATTATAGGTCTCAAGCCAGTTGGTAGAGGGACTTAGCGTGCCGTGGAGGCAAATGAACTGAACCTTTTTTTTAGTAGGTGCAATTTGGAGGTCCTGGTTTTGATTCCCTCAGATTTAACACAAAGTTGTAGAAAAGCAGATTTGAGGCAAAGACCCTCCACTCTTCATACTAGATATCCTTCCTCCTGTAGTGTGTATTCTGCTTTCCCCCTATTGGATGCTTTCATCAGTTTTTATAAGAACAACTCTACTCCTCATTCACGGGAAAGTAGATCAATGTCTTTTACAGCTCATCGAGTAGACAGTTGAAGAGACTTAAAGCAGGAAAATCAGCAGGTCCTGATGGCCCCAGCATACTCAGGGCAAGTGCAGATCCGCTTGGGGGCATCCTTAAACGAGTCTGTAACCTGAGCCTGAGTCTACTATGTTGTGGAAGATGTCTTACCTTATTTCTGTGCTGAAGATACCGTGTCTTTGTGGTGCCAAGGATTACAGAGAAGTGGCTTTGACCTCCCACATCATGAAGACCTTGGAGAGACTTGTTTTACTTCAGTTACAGCCTATGGTTAGTAAATACACTGCTCAAAAAAATTAAAGGAACACTTTCAAAACACATCAGATCTCAATGGGGAAAATATCATGCTGGACATCTATACTGATATGGACTGGGTAATGTGTTAGGGAGATAAGGATGTCCATTGTTAGATGGAAATGAGAATTATTAACCTATAGAGGACTGAATTCAAAGATACCCTAAAACTCCTATTGAGAAAATTATGCAGCAGGCTAGTCCATTTTGCTGAAATTTCATTGCAGCAACTCAAAATGGTACTCGGTAGTTTGTATGGCTCCCATGTGATTGCATGCATGTCTGACAACATCGGGGCATGCTCCTAATGAGACGAGGGATGGTGTCCTGGAGCATATCCTCCCAGATCTGGACCAGGGCATCACTGAGCTCCTGGGCAGTCTGAGATGCAACCCGACGGCGTCAGATGGACCAAAACATGATATCCCAGAGGTGTTCCATTGGATTTAGGTCAGGCGAGCATGGGGTCCATTCAATGGTATCAGTTCCTTCATCCTCCAGGAACTGCCTGCATACTCACGCCACATGAGGCCAGGCATTGTTGTTCACTAGGAGGAACCTAGGACCCACTGCACCAGCGTAGGGTCTGACAATGAGTCCAAGGATTTCATCCCGATACCTATTGGCAGTCCGGGTGCCATTGTCTAGCCTGTAGAGGTCTGTGCATCCCTCCATGGATATGACTCCCCAGATCATCTTTGACCCACCACCAAAACGGTCATGTTAATCAATGTTACAGGCAGCATAACATTCTCCATGGCTTCTCCAGACCCTCTCACGTCTGTCACATGATCAGGGTGAGCCTACTCTCATCTGTGAAAATCACAGGGCTCCAGTGGCAGACCTGCCAATTCTGCTGTTCAATGGCAAATCCCAATCGAGCCCTATGGTGCCAGGCAGTGAGCACAGGGCCCACTAGAGGATGTTGGCCCTCAGGCCACCCTCATGAAGTCTGTTTCTGATTGTTTGGTCAGAGACATTCACACCAGTGGCCTGCTGGAAGTCATTTTGTAGGGCTCTTGAGACTGTACTGGGATACACCGCAAACCTTCTGGCAATGGCATGTATTGATGTGCCATCCTTTAGGAGTTATACTGCCTGTGCAACCTCTGTAGGGTCCAGATATCGCCTCATGCTACCAGTAGCAACACTGACCTTAGCCAAATGCAAAACTAGTGAAAAACAGTCAGAAAATATGAGTAGGGAAAAAAATGTCAGTGGCTTCCACCTGTAAAACCATTCCTGTTTTGGGGGTTGTCTCATTGTTGCCCATCTAGTGCACCTTTTGTTAATTTCATTAACACCAAAGCAGCTGAAACTGATTAACGACCCCCTCTGCTACTTAACTAACCAGATCAAAATCCAAGGAGTTTAATTGACTTGACGTTATACTCATTATACACATTAAAAAGTGTTCCTTCAATTTTTTTAAGCAGTGTATTTAGACTCTTTGCAGTTTGCCTGCATGCTGGAGAAGTAGGTTTATGGTGAAACACCAACAGACTCAACAAACTGATTTCAAAGGTCAGTGATGTTGTTGGAATGGAGTTGGATTCTTTAACAACAGTCTTAGAGAGGAGAATGTTGTCCAAGGTACATTCAGTCTTGGACAACTCCACCCACCCTCTACACAGTACACTGGTCAGTCTGAGGAGTTCCTTTAGTGATAGAATGCCTGTGGCCATCAAATTATATAATTCTTCTCTGTGCTGGATGTAAGGATTTAATATGGTCTATGATCCAGATTTTTATGTAATTTTTATATTATGATGGTATTAGGTTAACTATGATTTCTGGGTGATGCTAGAGAAAGTGGTGTAATACTTGCATTTCGGTAGTCTAATTTTCTATTTTTCAGTCTGTGTTATTTATTCAATGTGGTATTTTAATAGGATGGTATGGCTTATTGAAGTATAATATTAATTTAGTTTTATTTGGTATCAATTGCTGTTATGGGTAATTTTATTGTTATTGTGTCGTATTTCCGTTCATTATTGTGGTTTTGTGTTGTCTTTGTTGAATGTAACTGTATCGTAATGATTTTCCTTTGGGATTAATAAAGTTTTCTGAATCTAAATGAATGATGAAACAAAATGATTTACCTATGAAATCAATCTGAAGCAAAATTAATTTTTTTGTTGTGAACATCTCTACGTAGAATTATTGCACTCATTCTTGCGTGCACAGTGATATATATCATGTATCACAAAGCAACATTTTCATATGTAAGCGCTTCAATAGGTTTGTTTGTGTATGCATGCATGTGGGGGTGGACTCCAACTTTTTGGGAGGAGGTTTAAGTGCTTGAAGGTAACTGATAGGCGGCACTGACTGGCACTGATAGGTGGCACTGATTGGCAGCACTCATAGGTGGCACTTACTGGCACTGATAGTTGGCACTGAAAGGCAGCTCAGATGGGCACGGATATGTGGCATTGATGTGCACTGGTAGGTACTGATATGTGGCATTGGTGTGCGCTGATGGGCACTGACAAGTGGCATTGATAGGCAATGACAGGTGGCACTGATGGGGCTATACTGATCATCAGGGCATTGATTATCAGTGTCCTGATGACCAGTGTAGATGTCCATTTTAAGGAATGCCGATTACCGGCTCTCCTCTCCTCTCCTCTGTCAGCGTGACAGCTCATGAGGAGAGAAATGCCAATAACCGGCATTTCCTTATTTACATGCGATCATGCGATTGGACACAGCTGATTACATGACAGAGGCGAAGACATTGGCTCTTTACATTGATCGGTGATCCTAGGGACACAGACCACCACCAATCGCCGTGCTACGTACCCCTGGAGGCGCGCACATGCGGTTAGAGTGGGAGGATGTCATATGATGTCCTCCCAGAACGAGAGAGCCACCTTGCGCCCATCATTTCCTTATGAGGCAGGCAGGAGACGGTCAATCTAGCTAGGGGAGATCAGTGAGTAGATGTTTGCTAGTCCCCCTCCTCTCCACACAATGACACACAGAATGTGGATCCTGGGTCCACAGGTGGGACAACAGAGCCCAGGAAGCATCGCAGGGGCCACTGGGGGGAGGCACACTCTGAGGGTACCAGAAGGCAATAAGGCAGTTGTACAGCCACTATATATTTTCCATTAGAAAGTGGACAGTCGGCATGTGGAATGTAGCCACACTTCCTGCAGCTACGACTGCCAGGAGTATGTGTATGTAAAATCTCCGTCTGCCATATCTGAAATCCTTACCGCAGTGGCAGGAAAAAGAGTTAACATTTGAATGTGCTCTGAGCAGTGAATGTTGGTTTCCTAATGTATATATTGTAACAGTGCTGCACCTTGTCACAATGTCAGAAGGCTTAGATGTCAGCCAAGGTCAGGGGCGTAATTATCACAAGGTAAACAAACATTTGCCTAGGGTGGCATTTTTTTTAGGGGGGCAGCACCCGGAAGAAGGGACATATGCGGCATGGGGACTAGGTGGGATCCAAGAGAGGCTGTGGGATGCTTGATGGTGTATGTAGAGCCCAACTGTCAAACCTGGGGATGGCCAGAGCAGTGAAGGTGAGTGTCTTTGTCTCTGTCGCTGGGGGGAAGGGAGGTGTTAGTAGTGCGGATGGGGCAGCGGTATTTTATCCAGGACTGGTAACTCCTGAACTGCGTTGATATTTTTATTGGAAACATCCCAATTGTGCAGATATGTCAAGGGCTGTCCATGGTTCAGGACTCTTTTTCCTGGAGACAAGCTGCTGCAGGTGCAGTGTGCGTGAAGAGACACTAGGAGAGTGCCTGTTCTGGCTTCAAGAGGAGGCGATCTGACCAGGCCATTGTCTGAAAGAGGTATT
Organism: Staurois parvus; assembly: GCF_062004578.1. NCBI lineage: Eukaryota > Metazoa > Chordata > Amphibia > Anura > Ranidae > Staurois > Staurois parvus. The sequence continues at coordinate 3,742,861 of NW_028318482.1, forward strand.
AACCACATCCCGACCGCCCTATAACAGATATACTGCTACAGGGCGGCAGGTGTGCACGAAGTCACGTATATATTCATGATTTTGCATTACCGTGTGTTTGCCATGCGCGCGCCCTACCCGCATCGCCATTCACGGCCGTTGCTGTCAATCATTGGGTCCCGGCTGGTGATTACCCGCCGGCGCCCGGTGATTACCAAGCACCTCCGACGGGGAGGAGGACTGGTTTGTTTACCAACAGTCCTCCTCCCTCTCGGCTTTGGCACTCTGCTCTGGATGGCTGTGCACAGCATAGCCATCCAGAGCAGTGTGCTTACAGTGAAGCACCAACACACCGCCGCCTTGTAAAACACTCCCTACACACATTTAACCCCTCATTGTTAACCCTTTCCTGCGCAGTGCCATTAGTACAGTGTCAGTGCTTTTTTTAAGCACTGATCACTGCATTGGTGTCACTGGGGATGTCAGTGAATAAAGGTGGGCAGAAAGCTCTGAAATGCGCAGTAAACATAAACTTATAAATATATATATAAATGGTGAAGCGCTCTAAAATAAACCACATACCACGCACAAAAATAAAAAATATGATCCACACACAATGCTCAGATACAATCTGTATCCAATCGTGACCAACTGTTTACAATAGTGAAAAACAGGACGTCCTGTTATACAAAGTAACATGTGACTTCTAAACAAATATAAACTATTAAAAATCCCCCTCCTGTCCCAATCATAGGACTATATAAATAGTGTGTCAAGTGAATCCCTTTATGGGGACAAATAGTAAAGTGTTAAGTGACACAAATAAACCCCCTTAGACGTGTATAAATCCTCATCAACATGAGCAAAAAATTTTTTAAAAAAACATAATGTCCAAAAAACATATAAATATAATTGTGATCTTCATATAATTCATGCAAGTGATGCCGTGAAAAAACAGTGATCTTCACTCTGGTGTACAAACTCCTCAGAAATGGCCGAGATGGCCCCTCACCTCCAAAACGTGACCACTAAGGGCCAGCACGCTAAGGAGGAACCAGACAGCACATGACAATACTGCCACCTGGAGCTAGAAGGAAGCCCAGGCGGCCATTTTAATGAAGGTATAGTGTTATTACTTGTTGCTCATCACTATACCCTGTCTGTTTCATGCGGTACTACAAATTAAAGTCATTTAATATACTACACTATGGGCAATTCTTTTGTGGCTCCTATGTGGAGCTATTAAGCCCACAGGCAGCAGTGAGTACCCAGCATATCCGGAGGAATGAGAGATCCTATCCAAGCTGATTACCCCACTAATCTTAAGGAGGACCTCTGGAACCAGTGGATTCTAACGCTTTACTAACGGCTTGATGAGGAACCATGAGGAAAAGTTCACCGGATAGACCAGTATACCTTGAGGATTATTACATATGCGCATTATCTATGCGCTTCTGGTGAGTGCGCATTTTTCACTTTTGGCTGGTTCATCCGCTGTATTATCAGACTATATATCGGTTTATGGTCTTACATACGTCACACAAAATATTGACACTTTGGGCCCAATTTGGACATTTTCACTTAGGGGTGTACTCACTTTTGTTGCCAGCAGTTTAGATATTAATGGCTGTGTGTTGAGTTATTTTGAGGGGACAGCAAATTTACACTGTTATACAAGCTGTACACTCACTACTTTACATTGTAGCAAAGTGTAATTTATTCAGTGTTGTCACATGAAAATATATAATAAAACATTTACAATGTGAGGGGTGTACTCATTTCCGTGATATATATATATATATATATATATATATATAGATAGATAGATAGATAGATAGATAGAGATAAATAAATATATATATATATGCAGTATAGCTCTTAAAGCATACAAAAAAAAGAATCCGATACACCAATCAATCTTCGTGCTATCTTCAATGGATATATTGATTCTTGTCAGAACAACATGACTTTTTTCAGAATGAACAATCACCACATCTCATGGGTATCTCCTCACCTCATATCATTGACCCCACTGCAAAAGGAGGGTCAATTGCACTTTTATATTAAAGACCACGATCCTCTTCAGCATTCACCTGGTCATTACTACTCCTTTCTCAGAGCAACGCACAAGTACCACATCAGCCAGGGTAAATCCAGGGCTATGAGTATCAAAAGAAACGTCTCCACTTATATGCAATAGAAAAGATAATTAAGGAGTCTCTTCACCTGGAGACAAACCTGTTCAGTTTGTTGTTGAATCAGGAGACCAATCTGTATCCAGCATCCCCCATCTGTGACAAAGGTTCTCTCAAACTGGGTGTGGGGACCATTACCTCTGGGCAAAGTCCTGCTAAATTAAGCTGGCCATAGCAGGATCGAAATTCTCCCAGTTCAGTAGGAACTGACCAAATTTCGCACTTGACAGAAGTTAATCTGACAATCGACTTCTGACAATCGACTTCTGACAATCAGGCATGTTGGAAAATGTTTGTTCAATCTGCGGCTACAGACAGTCTGGACTGGTGTATGTATGTGTTTTTGTGATATAGCGCTGACCAATAGAAGCGAGGCTTGGTCCTAATGGACACACAATTGATTCCTTCTTCAAAGGAGCTAATACACAAAGAAGGTCTAGTGTAGATGGGTTGCTACCACTCTGATAGAGACAAAAAGAAATTCATATCACTCAGAGGTCTTTTTGAAATGTTTGATAATTGAAATCTGTCGGCTTTACGTGATGCTCCTAACCAATAAACCTTTCAAAAAGACCTCTGAGAGACATGAACTTTTTTACTTTTACTTTACCCAGACATGTAGACCTCATATTACCCTAGAGATCAATAAGGACATTGTTAAGAAGACAATTGAGGAAGAACTATCTCAAAGTCTCTTTTGTGCAATAGCAACCAGTCAGATTCAAGCTGTCCTTTTCCTGTCATGTTTCAATCTCACTGGTTGCTTTGAGGTAATACAAGCTTCTAAATTCTTAATAAATTCTTACAACAGATATTAACAAGCCGGTTCAGTGTTTTCACATCTGTGAGGCCATACTGTCTGCACATAAGCTCAATATTCTCATAATTTGAAAAACCTTTAGTATTTTTCCTTGAAAATCTAGTGTATTTCCTAACAGTGCAGTAATCCTGAATCAACCACTGTGTTTTGCCTCTATGTAGGGATTTTCTGTAATAAAGACCAGTCACTGCAAGCCATCCAGGGAAAAACCAGCCATAGATGGCTCGAATCTCGACCAGTTCATTAGATTAGAACCATCTATGGGCAGGCTGGTTGTACCCAAATCGATTGTTGTTTGTCTTGGGTACAACCAGCCTGTTGGATTTTCCATGCGATTATTGCTAGCAGATATAGCCCTTAGCAATAATCACTATATTCTCTTGGGGGGGATTGCTCCACGGGAGGGATTCCCCTATCAACACAGTCAGTGGTTGCAAGAAAGAAAATTGCATCATCTATAGCTGGCTTAACTGGTCTGATCTGAATTTGCAAAAATATATTTTGTGCATACACACTGAATTCTTTGTGGCTTCTGAGAAAGATGTTAATGTAAATAAGGTTTTTTGTGCCTAGAGTTCAGCTTTAAAGACTTTTGCATAAACTGGAAAAGATCTGTCTGAAAGACAAGCACAGTAAATTTTCAGTGATTACACATGCTGAATTAATATTATTATTACTGTAACATCAACCTAAAAGTAATGTATGATGTAATAAGTAGCTTGCTGTTCCATACTTTGACTATAATATTTAAGCTTCCTCTTATCCTCTAGTGTATACAAAGGGGCATGGGGGAGCTCTTGTCTATAATGGGCATGGTATTGACACAGCTCCAGATGATCCACTACGGCTCACAACTGACATGATCCAAAAATATTTAGACAGAATAAAGGTGAATAAAGCACCTGGACTGGATGGCATACACCCACAGGTCCTTAAAGAATTGAGCTCTGTCATTTCAAAGCCATTGTTTCTAATTTTTAGGGACTCTTTAATGACTGGCATAGTACCACTGGATTGGCGAAAGGCCAATGTGATGCCAGTATTTAAAAAGGGGTCAATATCTTTACCAAATAATTACAGACCTGTTAGTTTAACTTCTATAGTTGGGAAGATACTGGAGAGTTTAATAAAAAAACCACATAGATGAGTTCTTGCTGGAAAAAAATATTCTAAGCAACAGACAGCATGGATTCATGAAAGACAGAAGTTGTCCAACAAATCTGTGTAGCAATAGTGGTGTGACCCTCCTGCGCTCCAAGTGTATAAATCAAATAAATATGTGTATAAATCCCAAAGGGAGCTGCTAGCATTAAATCATATACCAGTGATCAAGTAAATATAAAACATAAGGAATGCTGCGCTACATTCAAATCAACCAAATTGTGAATGTGGGATCCCAAAATATCAAATCAAAAAATGTGACAATGTTAACAATATTAACAATGCAAATCTATGCGTGCTTGCTGATAATAACAACAATCAAATAAATCACTCAAAAAATGTAAAAACACAAAAAAACACAAAAAACCATATCTATATGTATGTGCATGAACCAAAAATACACATACATATAATTAAATCACACGTGCCTATTGTGAAGTGAAAAAATAACCATAATAATGGTGACACAAACTAATATCTCAAAGTCCAAAAAATATAAAATATTGTTGGTGAACAAAACAGTGCTTCCAAATTATACTGTTAGTGACCACAGGTGAAAACTCATGTAGGTTTCTGGGTGTATATAGATCTACGAATCCAACCACCTTCTGGATTAGCCTCTCACCTCATCCCTTCGACCCTTGCGGATCAAAGAGCAGTAGTGGATCCCTCTCACAGATCCTCCAGGTACCAAAGTACTCCAAGACAGCTTTCAGGATATAATATTCCCACTATGGCTCTTCTCCAGGAAAGGTTGTGATATCAATCTCTCAGAATAAGACAAAGGAATCCTCCCATAGTGTAGTATATTTAATTATACCATAGGAACATGTAGCATATTTAAATAAAAACTTACGTAGCAGCCAGTCCACACTAAAGCCTCATGCTTTCAGATGAGGATATATCTGTTGGGTGTACAGCTGAATACACAGGTGTACCAAGATGGCCGCCACGCCGGAAATACGTCACCGCGTTAAGCCGACGCGTTGCGTCACAATGTCATGTGACTTCATCAGGGCTTCATCACAGCCCTGATGAAGTCACATGACATTGTGACGCAACGCGTCGGCTTAACGCGGTGACGTATTTCCGGCGTGGCGGCCATCTTGGTACACCTGTGTATTCAGCTGTACACCCAACAGATATATCCTCATCTGAAAGCATGAGGCTTTAGTGTGGACTGGCTGCTACGTAAGTTTTTATTTAAATATGCTACATGTTCCTATGGTATAATTAAATATACTACACTATGGGAGGATTCCTTTGTCTTATTCTGAGAGATTGATATCACAACCTTTCCTGGAGAAGAGCCATAGTGGGAATATTATATCCTGAAAGCTGTCTTGGAGTACTTTGGTACCTGGAGGATCTGTGAGAGGGATCCACTACTGCTCTTTGATCCGCAAGGGTCGAAGGGATGAGGTGAGAGGCTAATCCAGAAGGTGGTTGGATTCGTAGATCTATATACACCCAGAAACCTACACGAGTTTTCACCTGTGGTCACTAACAGTATAATTTGGAAGCACTGTTTTGTTCACCAACAATATTTTATATTTTTTGGAATTTGAGATATTAGTTTGTGTCACCATTATTATGGTTATTTTTTCACTTCACAATAGGCACGTGTGATTTAATTATATGTATGTGTATTTTTGGTTCATGCACATACATATAGATATGGTTTTTTGTGTTTTTTTGTGTTTTTACATTTTTTGAGTGATTTATTTGATTGTTGTTATTATCAGCAAGCACGCATAGATTTGCATTGTTAATATTGTTAACATTGTCACATTTTTTGATTTGATATTTTGGGATCCCACATTCACAATTTGGTTGATTTGAATGTAGCGCAGCATTCCTTATGTTTTATATGTCCAACAAATCTGATTTCTTTTTATGAGGAGGTGAGCAAAACCTTGGACAGAGGGGTGGCGGTGGACGTGGTATACTTGGATTTTGCAAAAGTGTTTGACACAGTTCCCCACACACGGTTAATGTGTAAGGTAAAGTCTACGGGTTTGGAAAAATCTGTATGTAAATGGATAGAAAACTGGCTAAAAGATTGTATTCAGAGAGTAGTGGTTAATGATTCATACTCTGAATGGTCTAGGGTTTTTAGTGGCGTACCCCAAGGTTCAATGTTGGGACCCTTACTTTTTAATATATTTATAAACAATATAGGATCTGGGGTTAAAAATACAATTTCAGTCTTTGCAGATGACACTAAGCTGTGTAGTGGAATAACATCCTTACAGGATGTCTTCATCTTACAAGCCGACCTCAATGCACTGTTTAATTGGGCAACTATGTGGCAAATTTAATGTTGATAAATGTAAGGTTATGCACTTGGGGGCTAAGAATATGCATGCATCATACATACTAGGGGGGTATAACTGGGGGAATCAATGTTGGAGAAGGATTTGGGAGTTCTGGTAGATCACAAGCTTAATGATCTACTAACTGCTAAAACCAATGGCCACTACTCCGTACTCTTACTACTTGACCTTTCTGTGGCTTTTGATACGGTTGACCATCCCCTCCTCCTCAAAAACCTCCACTCTTTTGGCCTCAGAGACTCTGCTCTCTCCTGGTTCTCCTCCTACCTATCGCAGCACTCCTTCAGTGTTACCTATAACTCTGCCTCCTCTTCACTCCCTCTTTCTGTAGGGGTCCCTCAAGGTTTTGTCCTTGGACCCCTTCTCTTCTCCATCTACACCTCCTCCCTTGGTCACTTGATAAACTCCCATGGCTTTAAGTACCATCTCTATGCTGATGACACACAAATCTATCTTTCTACCCCTCACCTCACCCCTTCAGTCTCCACTCGCATTACTAACCTACTAAGTGACATATCGGCATGGATGTCACTCCACTTCCTCAAATTCAATCTTTCCAAAACTGAGCTCTTAGTATTCCCTCCAGCCCATGCCCCCTCCCCTGACTTCTCCATCAAAATCAATAACACAATCATCAGTCCCTCCCCTCATGCCAGGGTACTAGGTGTAATCCTAGACTCCCATCTGTCCTTTCAGCCCCAAATCCAATCACTGTCCAAATCTTGTAGACTTCACCTCCGCAACATCTCCAAGATACGCCCGTTCCTAACCTCGGAAACCACTAAGCAACTTATTCACTCCCTTGTTATATCTCGCCTTGACTATTGTAACTCCATCCTCATTGGCCTACCTAATCGCAGGCCTTCCCCTCTTCAGTCTATCATGAATGCTGCTGCCAGACTCATCCACCTTACTAACCGTTCTGTATCTGGCACCCGTATGCCAATCCCTCCACTGGCTTCCCATTGCCCAACGGATAAAATTCAAAACACTAACAATAATGTATAAAGCCATTTATACCTCTGCCCCAAATTACATCACTGATCTTGTCTGTAAATATCACCCAAACCGTACTCTCCGCTCCTCGCAAGACCTCCTACTCTCTAGCTCCCTTGTCTCCTCCTCCCATGCTTGACTCCAGGACTTGTCCAGAGCTTCCCCCTTCCACTGGAACTCTCTACCCCAATTTATCAGACTATCGCCTACTCTGCTCACTTTTAGGTGATCTCTGAAAACCTATCACTTCAGGTAAGCCTATCCTGCCCTCAGCTAATACTGGAGTCTTCTACTCTTCCAACCAGTCCACCCCCACAGTTACTACCTTTTGTACCACTAGCCCCTCCCTCCTAGATTGTAAGATCCAAGAAGCAGGGCCCTCAAATCCCTCTTGTATTGAACTGTATTGTTGCTGTATTGTCTCCTGTTATATTGTAAAGCTCTGAGCAAACTGTTGGCGCTATATAAATCCTGTATAATAATAATAGTGGCATGCAATGCCAAGCTGCGGTTTCTAAAACAAGCAAAATCCTCTCTTGTATTAAATGAGGTATAGACTCCAGAGAGAGATATATCATATTACCCCGGTACAAATCATTAGTAAAACCTCATCTGGAATATGCAGTTCAGTTTTGGGTACCAATTCACAAAAAGAATATTGGGGAACTGGAGAAAGTGCAGAAAAGGGCAACCAAACTGATAAGAGGCATGGAGGAGCTCAGCTATGAGGAAAGATTAGAGGAACTGAAAATTTGTGTAGAGCTATTCACCCTGAGGTCATCACAGAGGACAAGGGGGCACTCTTTATGTCTGGAGGAAAAGAAATGTAATCTCCAAACATGGAAAGGTTTCTTCACAGTGAGAGCTGTGAAAATGTGGAATAGACTCCCTCAAGAGTTGGTTCTGGCCAGCTCAGTGGATTGCTTTAAAAAAGGCCTGGATTCTTTCTTGGATACACAGAATATAACTGGATACTAATATTTATAGGTAAAGTTGATCCAGGGAATATCTGATTACCTCTCGGGGTGATCAGGAAGGAATTTTTTCCCCCTGCAGGAGCAATTTGGATCATGCTTTGCTGGGTTTTTTTTGCCTTGCTCTGGATCCACTGTGGGTATAGAATTATAACTTTTTTTAATGGTTGAACTGGATGGATTTTTGTCTTTTTTCAGCCAGATTAACTATGTAACTATGTATATCTGCCATCTGTTTATTCTATAGTCTGGAGTAAGGTACATGGCACATGTCCCTCCCCTCTTTCCTCTGTGATCTCTTTATTGCTGGCTAAAACACTGGAGCCTGATAGATTGGGCGGGGTTATTTGCGCACACTAAGGGGGGGGGGGGGGGGGGTTCCCAGCCAAGCTTTTGCCAATGTTCAATCACCTGAAGTAGTGACATTAAACTCATGATCTAAGAATCAATTCCTGTATCCTGTACTGTAATCCAAGATATAAAATTTAGAGGTGCGTCAAAATTCCTAATTTTATTTTTCACTGGCACTGAAACCTACACACTGGGATCTAGCTGGCACTAGTTCTCAGGACCAAAAAAACAACATACCACTGTTTTTATTTAAATAAGAACAGTCATACTGGCTTTCTGCTTGTCGGTGATGCACAGTATCTTGCAGATCTTCTATACTCACTTCCAGTCTACAAGGGTTGGTCTAAAGCTGAGCATGAACAGAGCGAGTTTTGGCCAGTTCCCAATTAACCATCCCAAATTTGAGCAGTGGGTATCCATTTCAGCTTCCTTTAATCTCAAAGTCAAAGAAGTCGCATGGGAAATTGTCAGCTGAATAATGACTGCATCCAAACAGATGTAACCACTGATTGGGTTCTGACACCATGTACTTTCTTACCCACTTACTAATACTAGCAGAATAGGAAGTAAAAATAGTCAATGTTAATTGAGAGAGTGAATTTCTGCTTTTGAGGGGTATATTTATAGAAAAAAAAATTCAATGTGTGAATTCATCAAGCATTTACACAGCTGTCACACACAATTGCGGCAGCTCCACCTTGTGGCATTTTCTTAAATTACTTCAATCAGAAAAATACTACAATATGGGCACTAGATGGAGCTGACAATCATAGGAAATAAACATATGACGCATTTTACGGTAAATATTCATGATGGCTGTGCAAAAGCTTGAGCCATTCACACAGCATTTTGATTTATAATTAATAGACCCCTAAGTGTTTCAGCAACTTCCAATGTATTCTTCATAATGTAAAAAAAAAAATCCAACGAGGAGAGCAGGACCTATCATAGCAGCCACAGCGAGAGCCCCAGAGAGAGATCTATAACTATTTTTGGTGATTTAAATTTTCTAGCATCTACCAAAACATTTAAAATTGAGGTTGAATAGATTAACCCTTTAATTTACCACTGAAAAGACAACACTAAAGATGTCTGAATCATACCCAGAATAAATTATTTTAAAATAAAGTGTTTTTCCCTTTTATTTCAAGTCATTGTAAAATATGAGTTAGTGTTAAAACAATCTAATTAAAAACAAATCCATCTGTGAAGGAAAGAGGTTTGCAGCAGCAATGTCCTTGTTTTCTAGAACTCATAACTACATCTTCTTCAGTCCATTTTACACACTCGGCATAGAAGATACTCCTTGTGCCAGAAACACTGCTATCGACATCCATTTGTCCAGTCAGCTGGCTGTTAGATAAGCGGCCTATGTAGTGTTTGCCATACCTCCCATCTCCAGTCATCAGTAGTGAACATCTTCACAGCTAGGCCTCCTCCTTAAATCTTTCTAAAAATCTTTCTGGTAGACTCCCCATGGTGCCCCCCTTTTGGAAGTCAGTTGGAAGGTCCAAAGAACAATCTTAAGGGAATTATAGAACAAGCCTTCTTAGGGGGTAAAATGAACAAGAAAGTAATACAAAAAAATTAGAAAATGAAAGGCAGCGTACAGTCTGGAGTAAATTTCCCTGGCAGCACAGGAGGAGAAGAGGGTTTAATAACAAGTAAGGGGAATCTGAATGGGTTGCTGCACCCAAGTCTCCTTGCCAAAAAGGTTAAGAGCAGAATGGCTCAGTCTTTATTTTTTTGCTTGTGTTAGTCACCATTGTAGGGTGGAGAGGAGTGAGGAGAACAGGAGGAGTCATCTAGGATACAGGGTCTGTTCGACAATGTGTATTGGTCTCTTCTTGGGATGCACTGATGAAGGATGTTCGCATGCTAGGAGAGTACTGGTGGACCCAACACCAGTGAGTGCAGAATAAAAAAAGAAAAGCAACAGATTATAATTTAGTAAACATTGTCATAAAATGCATATTTGTATATTTACGTAAATAAAGACTGCAATCACTAAGGGATTATTGACACCATGTCCGTTGGGGGTGCGTTTTACTGTACACTAAGAAAACACCCCTGCACATGTATGGAGTGAACATTGCTTTCTTTGTGCCCTTTTTACACCATACATGTGTAATGGTGTGCAGAAAAATGCAGCTCAATATACATGGAGTGAACAAGCCCTAACCAGTTGAAAATATTAAAGTCTAGTCTGCCAACAAAATGTTTATTTTTATTTGTGTTTTTGCATCTATTAGTGTTTCAAAGTAATAGGTTTGCCCTGCTCTGAAGGCTGTAGCCTTTTCTAAGGGTTCATACACTTGACTAGTTATAGGCATTTTTTATGCCTAGCATAAATTTCCCTGTGCTTTCCCACATCAAAAAAGCAGCAATTGCTTCAAACAGCTTGCAATACAAGTGAATGGCTGTATGCATTGGCATTTACTGTAATCATGTATGCACCTCCAACAAATTCCTGAAGGTAGAATTTTGGAATACATCAGATGTGAATGTGCTGGAAAACACCAATGCGAAGAAGCACAGGCATTTACAAGAGTATGCAAACATAATAATAAATTAAAGGGCATATATTCTTTTCACTTGTTTGGTAGGCAGTGAAAGGCATGTCCAGCTCCCTAGGCATTGAAAAGCACAGGAAGAGTTTTGCTAAGTATAAATGCCCAAAACTGTTCATTTGTATGAGTCCTAAACAGGGGCGGATTGACCATTGGGTCCGGGGTCAGTGGGGGGCCCCATGAGATGCCCCTGGTACCTTTCTCATAGGCTTTTTGAGTTTGGGCAAGGACACAGGGGCCCCATAATCCCCTATTGCCCGGGGGCCCCATGAGTTGTCAGTCCGCCCCAGTCCTAAAACTGCTTTTCTTAACTTTACCCGCTGACACATCAGAACTGAGACTGAACTGCTATTTTTGCCCTTCCCCCAACCCAATATTGGCAACATGATAATGGCAGAGCTTTAGACAGAAAAGATTACAGACCCTGTCACCAGGTCATTAATTTCAACAACATCTTCAAATAAATTGTATGCACATCATCTTGGATGTAACGTCTGCAGCCCCAGCAGACTCAGAGCTCTAACTCTATCACATATACACAGTATATATCAATAGACAATAGAGTGGCACACTGTAGCAGTCTTTTTCAATGTTTTTAACACAGAAAAATAATTTCACTGAGAATAATTGTCATTTCTCAGAGAACCCCTGCTTTATTTTTACAACTATTTTCACACAGGAGCAAGTACTAGCATGCGGTAAGAATCAGGGTCAAGATTAAAGAAACAGAGCACATGAGCACACAGGCAAACACTGAGGCAATGTGGAAGGCCAGAAGAGGGGCTTAATACCCTCCCAGTAGCCTGCATCAGGAGAGAACTAATTGCATGGATCCATTGGCTACTGGGAGACAGCAGCTGGTTGAGACTGGGAGTACACCCTCAGATGAGGGAACCACAATGCATCCAGCAGGTAATCCAGTTCCTGACACCAAGTACACTAATTAAATATATATACAGAAGTTGTTTTTCCTGCCTGGCAGGACAAGCAGCTTTGCTGTAGTTCCAGAAGACTTACAGGTCTTGTCCCTTCACCATTTCTCAGTCAGAAAGGAGAAGCAGCAGAGTAAGCTCTTCTGTGCACACCTGCATATTAACCAATAGACTTGAATGAATTGTTGTTCCTGCAGTGTGGGTATGTCCCATACAAGTCTATGGCACATTCGTACATAAGCACCAGTAGCCCAGCACTATATTTTTACAAGTCAGGAGATACATGATGCAGAAGGTCGCTGTTGGAGTAGATAATTGAGTACCTGTGGAAAGATGATTTAACTTAAGGTAGTAGGCTAGAGGAGGGTTGGGGGAGATGGGGGGGGGTATATAATTAATGAGCATATACTTTAATTATGTACTTATGAAAACAGAGTTGCATTAATTTATGTTTGTTATATCTGATTGAAGTTAAGCTTAAAGGATAACTTAAAGATCAGTGATCATGTCTGCAGGGTCACTAGTATAAGGTTGGGACAAACAATCCAGATGGTCTAGGACAGCAATGGGCAAACTACGGCCCGGCGGACCTTTTAATCCGGCCCGCGGAGCTAGGCTCCCGCTAGGCTCCTCTCACAGTCCGCCCTGAAGACCGGTGTAGCATGAAAATCTGTCTCCTATGAGGATCTGTCCCCCTCGACGTATCTGCGCATGTGCCGGAGATCGCCGATCGGCTGCTAATGCCTGAAACTGGCACATGCGCAGATACGTCGAGGGGGACAGATCCTCATAGGAGACAGATTTTCATGCTACACCGGAACGGCGAGAGGAACGCGCGGAGCAAAGGTAAGTGAATTGACACAGGGGGGACTTGGGGACTTAATATGGGGGATGAAATAATGTGGGGAATGAATTACTATAGGGGGGATGAATTACTATGGGGGATGAATTACTATATGGGGGATGAATTACTATGGGGGATGAATTACTATATGGGGGATGAATTACTATGGGGGATGAATTACTATGGGGGATGAATTACTATATGGGGGATGAATTACTATATGGGGGATGAAATACTATATGGGGGATGAATTACTATGGGGGATGAATTACTATATGGGGGATGAATTACTATATGGGGGATGAATTACTATGGGGGATGAATTACTATAGGGGGGATGAATTACTATGGGGGATGAATTACTATGGGGGATGAATTACTATATGGGGGATGAATTACTATGGGGGATGAATTACTATATGGGGGATTAATTACTATATGGGGGATGAATTACTATGGGGGATGAATTACTATGGGGATGAATTACTATGGGGGATGAATTACTATATGGGGGGTGAATTACTATGGGGGATGAATTACTATATGGGGGATAAATTACTATATGGGGGATGAATTACTATGGGGGATGAATTACTATATGGGGGATGAATTACTATAGGGGGGATGAATTACTATATGGGGGATGAATTACTATATGGGGGATGAATTACTATGGGGGATGAATTACTATATGGGGGATGAATTACTATGGGGGATGAATTACTATATGGGGGATGAATTACTATGGGGGATGAATTACGATGGGGGATGAATTACTATAGGGGGGATGAATTACTATGGGGGATGAATTACTATATGGGGGATTAATTACTATATGGGGGATGAATTACTATGAGGGATGAATTACTATATGGGGGATGAATTACTATATGGGGGATGAATTA